>NC_044307.1:60286636-60623421 GCF_007474595.2 Lynx canadensis
AGTTTAATGAGTAAGCCTAGAGAGTCAGTTTGTCCATTTAGTCATTCAAACAAAATATATGTATGCACACATACAACATGAAGCTTGAGTCAGCATTTAAAAAAAAATATATTGTTGACAAGACTAGCAAACTCAAGTTATTCAGTGTATACATTGGCACCAAAAGAAGAAAAGTAATATATATATATATATATATATATATATATATATATATATTTTCTAAATATATGTTTACATTTCTTTTATGATGCAATTTATAGGAAGGTAATGGTTTACTATTGTATAAAAAGTGCCTATTTGCTACACCCAAAATTTACGTTATGTGGAACAAAATATATCTTCATTTGCAAATTAATATTACTGTACTCTTAATATCATTTCAAGATGCCAAACAACAATCGTAGCAAAAATAAAACCATTTCACTTTATAATTTATTTTTCTTCACAAAATAAAGGTCATGTGTAGGACTTCTGGGTTATTAATTATACTTGACACATTAGTGGTGGGATTGGAATGATAGCTTGAGAGCATAGGCAATCCTGCTAACTATTAAATTACAGGTATTTGCATTTAACTGAAGCAAATGCACAATTTAAATATACTTGTTTCATCTAAAATACGAATTATATAATCTTTGTGTTATGTACCAGTGTTCCTATTTATATATGATAAACCTTATTTGCCTTTGCTTTTTATCAAGTAGTATTTGCCCTCAGTGAGTTCTTTAAAAATTCATAAAAAAGAAAATGTTTTCTTTTGAAAAATCAAAATTCATTCTTTGAAAAAAAAATGCCCATAATATAGCATAGTAAATAAAAGGCCCTGCAAACACTATTCTACTCTATATTTGTATGAATTCAGCCTTTTGTTATTGTTGTTATAGCAGCTAACATTATTTTTTTAATTTTTAATTTTGAGTATAGTTGACATGCAATATTATATTAGTTTGAAGTGTACAACATAGTGATTCAACTTGTCTATATGTTATGCTATGCTCATCACAAGTGTAGCTACCACGAGTACATTACAATGTCATGACTATATTCCCTATGCTGTGAAATTTTGTTTTTTTTTCATTCCACATATAAATGAGAACATACAGTATTTGTCTTTGTCTGACTTATTTCATTTAGCATAATGCTCTCAAAACCCACCCACGTTGGCACCAAGGGCTGAATTTCTTTCTTTTTTATGGCTGAATAATCATGCATTGTGTGGAATTCCATATATAATCTTTATTCTCCCACATTTCTTTACCCTTCCATCCATCCATGGACACTTAGGCTGCTTTCATGTTTTGGCTATTGTGACTAATGCTGCAATAGTCATAAACATAGCGGGTGCAAATATATTTTCCCGATAGTGATTTCATTTCCTTTGAATATATCCTATGAACATATAGTCATTTCCTTCAAAACAGGATTGCTGGATCATATGGTAATTCTACTTTTAATTTTTTGAGGAAACTATTTTCCATAGTGGCTGTATATGGAAATGTACAATTTTTCCACATTCTTACCATCACTTATTGTGTCTTGTCTTTTGGATTAGAGTTATTCCAACAGGTGTGATATCCCCCTGTGGTTTTGATTTTCATTTCTTTGGCAATTACTGCTGTTGAGCATCTTTTCATGTACTTGTTGGCTATTTGTATACATTCTTTGAAAAAAAATGTCTATTAAAGTTCTTTGCCCATTTTTTTTTTTAAATTTTTTTTTTCAACGTTTATTTATTTTTTTTGGAACAGAGAGAGACAGAGCATGAACGGGGGAGGGGCAGAGAGAGAGGGAGACACAGAATCGGAAACAGGCTCCAGGCTCTGAGCCATCAGCCCAGAGCCCGACGCGGGGCTCGAACTCACGGACCGCGAGATCGTGACCTGGCTGAAGTCGGACGCTTAACCGACTGCGCCACCCAGGCGCCCCCTTTGCCCATTTTTTAAATCAGGTTGTATTTTTGCTATTGAGTTACATGAATTCCTTATATATTTTGGATATTAACCCTTTATCAAATAAATGTTTTGCAAATAATTTGTCCCTTTCCATAGGTTGTCTTTTCATATTATTGATTGTTTCCTTGTTGTATGTAAGTTTTTAGTTTGGCATAGTCCCATTTGTTTATTTTTATTATTATAGCTTGAGCTTTTGTTGTCATATCCAAAAGTCATTTCCAAGATCAATAATTTCCCCTGTTTTTTTCTAGTAGCTTTACAGTTTGGGGTCTTACATTTAAATTTTTAACTAATTTAAATTGTTTTCTGTGAGTGGTAGAGATAGGGATCCAGTTTCATTGTTCTGCATATGATTATCCAGTTTCTTCAATACCATTTATTGAGAAGACTGTCCTTTGCCCACTGAGTATCTTTGCCCCTTGTCAAATATTAGTTGGCTGTATATATGTAATTTTATTTCTGGTATATCAGTTTTGTTCCTTTGGTCCATGTGTCTGATTTTATTCCAGAATCATACTGTTTGTTTGTTTGTTTGTTTGTTTGTTTGTTTTTTAATTTTATTTATTTTGAGGGGCTCCTGGTTGGCTCAATTGGTTGAGCATATGACTTTGGCTCAGGTCATGATCTCGCACTTGTGAGTTTAAGCCCCACTTTGAGCTCTGTGCTGACTGCTCAGAGCCTGGAGCCTGCTTCAGATTCTGTCTCCCTCTCTCTCTGCCCCTCCCTCACTCTCACTCTGTCTTTCTCTCTCTCAAGATAAATAATATTTAAAAAAATTAATTTTATTTGAGAAAGAGAGAGCAAGTAGGGGGAGGGGAGGAGAGAGGGAGAGAGAATCCTAAGCAGGCTCTAAGCTGTCAGTGCGGAGCCCAACAAAGGGCTCAAAGTCAGAAACTGTGAGATAATGACCTGAGCCCAACTCAAGAGGGTCAGATGCTTAACCTACTGAGCCACCCAGGTGCCCCAGGTTATGGAGATTTTAACAACATGAAATCTTCTGACCTATGGACACAGGGTATTTTTTTCCATTTATTTGTGTCATCTTAAATTGTTGTCATCAACGTCTTATAATTTTCAATGTATAGATTTTTTACCTTCTTAGATAAATTTATTCCTAATGATTCTTTTTATTGCTATTGTAAGTTGGATTGTTTTCTTTAGGTTTCTTTTGGATAATTTGTTGTTAGTGTATAGAAACACTAACTGGGAGCTTAGTGCTATGGGTGTAATCTAAGGCCCAGGGTAGCCAGTTAGTGGGTCCTAGGGGCTTGAACTGGAGGAGTCTGCTGGGAGCTTGTAGCTAAGAAAGCTACCTGGCAGCTTGGATGCTGCCTCTGACCAATTGGAGCCAAAGTTTTCAGGAGCCACTTAAGGCCATGAGATTCAGCTAGAATCTGAGTCTGGCCAGCCCTGGAGTCTGCAGTGAGGTAATTCACTCTCTTCATTCTCCTCCCACAGGACAGTGTCTGTCTGTGCTAGGCTGCCCAGGAATGGGGTGCGGGGTGGGGGAGAGTGTGATAGGAGTATCCATCTTTTTTTCCTACCTTCTTCAATGTATGCTTTCTTATTTCTGTGCTTCAACCAGGTGCTACAATCTCTCACCCAAAATCCTTGGCTCTTGTGACCAATCTTGTGACTAAACCAATGTTTGTTCCAAGGTCTATTCTTTAGCAGAATTTTGTCTCACAAATAACAGGACACTATAAAAGACTTTACTCTGATCTTTAGAAATTTTATCCCAGGTCTCCAGACTCCAGGCCATAAGCATAGTAGGTGGCCCATGTAGATACCTGGTTGTGCACCTGTGCTCTTCTGGACATGGGCCTTAATAGGTCCCATGCCTTCCTGAACAGACATCAAAAGCTCTGTTGGTTTCTCTTTTCCTCCAGTAGAGTCATCTTGGGTATTCCAAGCCCAGTCCTAAATCTGCATCTGAAATGGACAAATAATCCCAGGGAAGAAATGGTTAGAGACCATTAACTCACCTAGGAAAAGTTATCTCTTTATTCAGTTTTAGCTCATATGGTTCTTATTACTTCTGCACTAGTTTGATGTTTTATAAAATATGATTATTATAATTTACATATTTTTCTAGTTATTATAGTGAGAGTATCAGCTTGTCATTATGTGCCTCTCCCTATCCAGAAATGAGTCTTTCAGTAGTTATTTTTCCTTATTTTTATATATTTTCAAGCTTGAATATATGTCTGTGCATTACAGGAGCCTGTAAATTACCCTTAGAATTTTTAGTGATGTTAAAATTGTAATTATTGATCATTCTATTGTGATAAAGGAGCATGTAAATATTATCTGAGATAGGCACATGTGTAAGAAATAATAAGACATCAAATGAAGTAAGGATAATCATAAATACTTTTTTCCAAATACCAGCTAAAAGTATTCAATTAGTGACAAATAACAGATAAAATGTATTGAGTGAATAGTCTTTGTTAAGCACTAAATACATATTTGTCAGAAAACATATAATTTTTCCTTTCAACAGTGGATGCAACCAAGTTGCATCACTAGTAATCACATCACTAGTAATAATTATCAGATCACATCACTAGTAATAATGAAAGATATAGGACTTAAAACCAGGTCTTGGAGTTTACAGTTTGAATTTTTAAACTCTAAGCTATAATATTTTCTTTAAAATTACCCACATATTTCATTTCTATTATGGTTATTAATTACATGAGAGGATATTTTCCTTAAATCAGTAAAAGTGAATTTCTCTATGTTTTAATAAAAGAATGCATGTGACTAGACTTCAGCTATTCTATAGATACACAGAGCCATTAAGATATTTTAGTCAAATTGCATTCTTGACAATTTCTACATGACAAAATATTTTCATTGAGAAATATTTATTTATAGATATACTGAATTGGTTGATGTCCCCCCAATATTCATGCCCTTCCCCAAACTTTAGAATGTGACCTTATTTGGAAGTAGGTAGTGTCTTTGTAGAGATAATCAAACTAAGATGAGGTCATTACACTGGGTTCTAATTAAATTACTGTTGTTGATACAAGAAAATAACACAGAGACACATAAAGAATGCCATGTGAACATTGAGGCAGAATAATACAACATAAAGCCAAAGATTGCTACTAAACACCAGTAGACAAGAGGATGTCATGAAATGATTTTTTTTCCTTCACAGAGAACATGGCCTACATACAACTTGATTTGAACTTCTAGCGTTCAGAAATATGAGACAATGATTTCCATTGGTTAAGCTACCCAGTTTGGGGTCCTTTTATTATGGCAGCCCTCAGAAACTAATGAAGATTTTGATGCTGGCAAATAGTGTGCTGTTGTAGCAAATACCTAAAAATGTGAAAGTGGCTTTGGAATTGGGTAATGGATAGAGGCTAGAAGAATTTTGAGGCCCTTGATATAAAAAGATTAGATCATCCTATAATATTTGACAAATGCTTTCTTGACCCTGTTTTGACATCATTGCTAAAAAAATTCCCAATTCCCTTCAAGGGAAGTTTGCTAAATCCACACCTCAACTGTTTGTCTTATCAGGCTTTAAAACTCCTGGGTTGCAACACACAACTCAACTTCCAGATACCCGGAAGCCAAACATCCAGAGACAGCCTCTTCTTTCTTGGGCCCATGGAATTGTTCACAATACCCAATCCAAAGGAAGCCTGTAAAACCTAACCTAACTGCACCTCGTTGACATACATAAACAGCCTATAGCTTCAAATTTTTATTACACTTTCCCTTGCTGCAACTTTCTGTGTAGTCCTGTAGCCTTCTCTTGCCTGGAGCTGGAAGTAATAAGGAATTCTGTTTTCCTCTATCCATAAGTTATTGTGTTATGTCAACTATTATCAGAACCTAACAAATGTTAAAACAATAAAACATCCCTTCAAGAGACTTTCAATAGATATATGGTTGTTAAAAGCAATTCTAGTGAGGACTTGGGAAGAATAGGGAAGAGCAGTAGAGAGGGGTCTTATTGTTCATATGTATGATTATGAATAGAATTATGGCTGAGAAAATTTCCAAGAAAAATGTGGAGGTACCACCTGATTTTGCTATTAGAGTACAACGCAAGAGGAATGATAAATTAAGGAATTGATTGCTAAGCAAAAATAAACCAGTACCTGATGATTTGGAAAATCATCAGCTTATCTGGAGACCAGGGTCTGGAAACAGAGTCAAGTGCATAGCTGGAAAATCTTTTGTTAAAGCTACCAGGTGAGTGACTCATGATTAGGATCGGCCATCTCAGCAGAAGCCAGGAACAGAGAAGCAGTTATCCAGGAAAGATTTGTGGAGGACCCTTTTGTCTAATAGCATAATTCCCATGAATTGCATGAAAGTGATTTTTGAGAGTTTCAAGCACTGCCAGCTTGGACTAAAAGGAACAGAGATAGGATGAAATAAAGGAAGATTGACTAAAAAAGGAGGCAGAGAGAGGTGCCTGGGTGGATCAGTCAATTAAGCATCCAACTTTGGCTCAGGTCATGATCTTGGGGTTCATGGGTCTGAGCCCTGCATCAGGCTCTATGCTGACAGCTCACAGCCTGGAGCCTGCTTCTGATTCTGTCTCCCCCTCTTTCAGCCCCTCTCCCACTCATGCTCTGTCTCTGTCTTGCTCTCAAAAATAAACATTAAAAAAACTAAACAAAAAACAAAATGAAAACAAAAACAAAAACAAAATGAAGAAAGAGCCATAGAACCAGAGGACTGAGCTGATGGTACCTCCTTGGGACAAGAGGGTGGGATCATTGTCGCATGGGCTCAGAAGACAGACCATTAAGCCATAGAGAATTATTCTTAGGTCCTAAAATCTAATGAATTTTCCCTGCTGTGTTTTGGACTTGCCTGGGACCCATTATTCCCTTTTTTGCTCCCAACTGTTCATTTTGGAATACAATGTCTATTCCATGCCTGTCCCCTCTATTGTATTTTGGAAACAGATAACTTGTTTCATCATATACAGCTCCACAGATGGAAAGAAATTTTGCCTTAGGATAGGTCATACCTTGGTCTCATCCATTAAATTATTTTATATAAAAATTATATTTGTATATACATATGTATAAGTATATGTCGTATACTATATAGCAGAAGTATTAACAATTTATAAGTCAGCACAATTTTAAATAATGTTATTCTCAATGTATAAGACAAAGCTTGCATTCATTTTGGCATATACTTTTAAGTTGTTGACACCTTGAAGCAGTGCAGAGTAATAGAAATAGCACTGAACTTGAAATTAGAAGCCCTCAGTTCCCTCCTAGTTTCATCTCAGTTTCCTCACAATAAAATGAATCTGAAATGTGTATCTCAATAATGTTATTAGTGCCTAGCACTTTTTCTGATATGAAAGTATAAGATCTGTAAATAAATGCTATGTGACCCTAAATGTTTGTAAAAGTTGCAATGAGAATAGTCATAAAAATTTTGAAAATTACAAGCACAATTAATATCTTCAGAGAAGGTGGTTTTTCACACAAAAAAAGTTAACTTGTATTGAACTAGTTGAAATCTTCTGTTAACATTATATTGACTTATTCAAATGGATATAACAGTAGAAGAGACAATGACAGACAATGACGTACATCGATGTACAGGGTTAGCAATGGAATTAGAATCCGGTGTTCAAAGCACCTGTCAAGATGCAGCAGAATGTCACAGTTGCTAGCATGAAAGTCTTGGTTTAAGTTCTGGCTTTTCCATTTATAAGATACTTGATCTTGGGAAAATTATTTAATCTCTTTGTGCCTCAGGTTTTTGTTTTTTGTTTTTTGTTTCTTTTTTGTAAAGTATATATATCCCATTGAGTTGCTGTGAATATCAACTGAGATAATATACAAAATAACCTCAAGATATCTGTTCAGTGGTAAATCCTAAATAAATATGATTTATTTGTATTTCTCCATGTTCAACCACTGTGAGACTTCCATAGGACCATTTATAATCTGTAACCTTCAGTTTACATGTCTATCAAATGGACTGTAGTAGCAGCTCAGTGTTTGAGGTAGAAAAAAGATAAAGTAAATAAAAGATTGACCCACTCCTGCCACCTGAAGGTGGGACTAGGTTATTTTGCCTTGTATTTCATCAGGTTGTGGATCTCTTTGGATCAATTAAGTATGGCAGATGTCCACTGACTAATTAATGAATAAAAAAGACGTGATAGATAGATAGATAATAGATAGATATAGATATATGATGGAATATAACTCAGCAATAAAAAAGAATGAAATCTTGCCATTTGCAACACGTGGATTGAACTAGAATGTATTATGCTAAGTGAAATTGGAGATATATCATATGACTTCACTCATATGTAGGATTTTTTTTTTTTAATTTTTTTTTCAACGTTTTTTATTTATTTTTGGGACAGAGAGAGACAGAGCATGAACGGGGGAGGGGCAGAGAGAGAGGGAGACACAGAATCGGAAACAGGCTCCAGGCTCCGAGCCATCAGCCCAGAGCCTGACGCGGGGCTCGAACTCACGGACCGCGAGATCGTGACCTGGCTGAAGTCGGACGCTTAACCGACTGCGCCACCCAGGCGCCCCACTCATATGTAGGATTTAAGAAACAAAACAGATGAACATAGAGGAAGGGAAGAGAAAATAAGATAAAAATAGAGAGGGAAACTCTAAGAGACTCTTAAATACAGAAAACAAACTGAGGGTTGCTAGAAGAGAGGTGGGTAGGGGAATGGGCTAAATAGGTGAAGGGCATTAAGGGGGAAACTTGTTGGGATGAGCACTGGGTGTCATATGTAAGAGATGAATCACTGGGTTCTACTCCTGAAGCCAAGACTACACTATATGTTAACTAACTTGAATTTAAATAAATAAATTTAAAAATGATAAATAAGGCAGAAGTGAGGCCCTGCTTGTTTTAGACCCAGACCTTAGCAAACTAGAAGCTTCCACCTTCTAGCTCATGGAACACTAGCACTTAGCACCCAGGCATCATGCTGTGAGGAGAGGAACTGAGGCCTCCAGACCAGCAGCTGTACCGAACTCTCAGCTGACAGCCAGCACCACTTTGCGAGGCTTATAGATAAGCCTTCTTGAGAGTGGATCCTCTAGCCCCAAGTAAGCTTCTACTTTTAACACCATGTGGAACAGAGACAAACCATCCATTCCCAGTGAACCCTGCCTCAAATTCAGATCTGTGCACCAAATGGTTATTATTTTTAAGTCACTATATTTTAGAGTGGTATTTTAAACACCAATTGATAACCCTCCATGTATTCCTTAAATGATATCTACCAATTAATTTTATTGGAAAAAAAAAGTCAGAGGATAGGACTGAAGTTAAATTGATGCCTAATGTTCACAATGTAACAGATTTATAAACAAAGCTTGTTTTCCTGTATCAAACTTCTCAATCCCTATTTATATCATAGTTTAATGCATGACTCTGCTGGATAAGCTCTCCTGGAACTTGGAGTATAACACATTGGTATCTGGATATATTATATCTTAGTTTATGATTCCTTTTTGTTCTGAAAAGATAGAAATTATTGCCTGTTTGCTTTTGTAGGCATCTTCTTGGTAGACTTATGTCAGAGTTAACTCAAATATCACTTTTTATGTACTATTTGACTTTGTTACCCTAACAACCTATCATCAATCAATTAATGCAATTTAACATCATTTGAGCCACCAAGGCCAGGAAATACTGGATTGCTGTTTTATTATAGGTGATTTGCATTATTCATCTAAGTGCTTAAAAGGGCCTACTCTAACTAAGACCCCAGTGATCTTTTAGCCATGTGTCATATCAAAAGCATAAAGCTATAACTTGTGTAAAGAAAAGATTTCAGAATTTGAGAACCAAGTGAAATGATGTATCCCTTTTGGGAAATGCCTTGCTTCATGCATCTTTTAGATAGCTAAAGCCAATTAGCTAGAATTATAGTTGAATTGAATATGTAAATTTATATCAAGTTTGCCTAATTAGATCCATAGGGTGGCGCAGCATCTGGGTTTAAAGCCCAGCAGTTGTAGATATTTTGCTAGCAGGCTCAGGCGTTGTGAAGGCTGGCAAGTCCAGTCCTCCAGTGGAATCTTCAACTCCTTAGGTAGTATCTGGGGACAGCTATGAGGCTCCTGCTTAAACCCAGAAGATAATAGCTGTTTCAACAGGAGCAAGAGCCACTAGGAAAGTGAGCCTATATTATTCCTCAATGTAGGGTGGTGTTCATAAGCTCTTCATGAAAGGAAGCATCCTATGTTACTAATCTGGGCCGTTTTCCTGTTTATGCTTATAAACAAGAAGGAAAAAGAGGTGGAACAAATGACCTGAATGAATAAATTATGTCACGTATTTTAATTTTTCACTATTTAAAAATTTATAACTAAGCTCCCTCTAAATGTGTTGTGTAATATAGATTTTATAGGATGTACTTGAAAAATGTTGTCTACTCAAGATGATCAGCCTGCACCAAAAGAAATTCTGATATTTTGCAAACTGTTCTGTTAAACTGAGCATTTGATATACACTGAAACTTACCTTGACCTTGTAATACAACAAATACCTAATCTTAATAAAGACACCAGCATGTAGACCCTTAGTTTAGACATATAAAATAATAGATCTTATCAGGAAATAGTATGTTTTAACTCAGTTCTTGCTGTGACAGCTGCTTTGGTTACAAATTATCCTCACTTTATGTTACTGAAATCCAATGACTTCAAACTAAAATTTAGCAACACAGAATTTTTAAATAGTGATTGGGGTGAAAATGATAGTTAAATTATGGGGCATTGGTATAAGGATGCAATGAAGGTAGAAAATGTGCGAACATTAGTGCCTTTATTATTCATTTTACATTTCATCAGGTACCACATGGCATGAAAATATGCTGTCTTAGTTCATTTCCTTGCTACCATCACTGATCTGCCCCACTCTTGGCTGCTGGCTTTTTTTTTTAAGTCACATTCCTTAGGGGCTACCTAATATTGTAAGGATAAGATTGATGAGGATTCCCTGAATAAGCTTAAAAATTTGCACACTAAAGATAATCTCACTTTATTTAATATTAGCTGAGTGAAAGGACAACATGAATAAAATAACTCTAAGCCTTCATGTTCTCAAAAGAGGTATGGTGTGCTTTACATCTGATGCATTTATAATTAGTACTAGAGTCAAGAAAAAGAGTCTCCTTTACGCATTTTGAAGTGTATACTTTAAATAATGATTGCTATTTTTAAATATACAAATATAGATTTTTAGGTTGGTATATTTGGCAGGGGTTCTGTATATTGTCATGTGGGAGTCCATGATCTAAGAACCTTGACATAATGACTGGAGGAGTATGTTCCAGTTTTGGGTAACTTATCTCTAAATAGTGTGAAGGTAGAACTATCATCAGTTATACTTCAGGCTTCATGATAGGTTATTATGATATATTCAGTCAAGTTAATGTATGATTTGACTTTGTTATGCTAATGATATATCATCAATCAATTATTATGCATATTAGTAACAATTACAGAATGTGGTTTTGTTTTTGTGTATTTTTAGATCAATATAAAAATGGGCTCATTATGTGAGATTTCTTTCTTTCTTTCTTTCTTTCTTTCTTTCTTTCTTTCTTTCTTTCTTTCTTTCTTTCTTTCTTTCTTTCTTTCTTTCATGTGGGATTTTTTTGAAGGGTTTTATTCAATAGGACTTGATACTGGGCAAAGTACCAGGTTGGGATGGTGGGGATGTGGTCATAACAAAGAGAAAATTACCCATAGTGATGATGGGTGATTTTTATTTCAATCACAAGCAATTTTCTCTTCATAATAAGATATTATTCATTTGAACTGGAAATTTCAACGGAATGTATTGTTTTCATATGAACCTTTTATAGAATGCTAAAATTTCTTAACCACAGCATTTTTATTTCATCAATGATAGAGACAAGGTTATCACCAAATTCAATAAATAAGTTTATAAAATTAAAGATGCTGATTTGATAGAATGCATTAAAGTTTCTTAAGAGAAGCATGACCATTTTTCAGAAGGCATTGTATAGACAGGGAAACATGTTCATGTGGAAACAATGCAGTGAATTTGAAAGATTCAAGGATTTACTGGTTGATTAGTGTAGACTTCTAGCCATACAAAGGCATAATTTTTAATATACAAAATTCTACTTTTATTCTACCACACTCCTACATATTATACATATATATTGTATATATACATAAATATATATACATCTATAAATTATTAATCATTCTCAAACTATGTATTGATCTATATCTTGACCTACAATATACTAGGCACTGAGTTTGATATTAGTGGATATGAGAGAGAATATGGTAGAACATTGGAGAGCCTTTGTTTTCTGACATCTTGAAGAGAGTAAACAAATTTCTAAAAGCTTTCTAGATGGGCCATCAAGAAAATTATTCTGTAATAATTTCTACTTGTTACTATCATTAGACAAAAAAAATATTCTACATTCAGTACAGTATTATTTCAGAAGTGTATCAGTAATAAATGTTGCAGTAAGTGAGACTATATATAAAAATCTAAGCCATATAATTATAAGACTTTAATCATCAAGTCATAGTGCATTTTCACATGTGAAATACTGAAATATTGTTTATGTAGAGGACTAGAGTTCTGATTTAAGGGGGCTTACTTTAAAGGTAAGTGGAAAACAACAAGTATGAAAAAGTTTTAACCCTAGTAAACAATGCAAATAACAGATCAAAATCATCCTATGAGAAATGGTTTAGAACATCTACACTGTAGAAGTTTAATAGATTCAGGACAGTGGGAAAAACAGCACAATGGGAGAACTTGACAATTGGGAAAGTAGTGGAAAGGCAGAGAGAAAGTTAGCATTATAGGCAGCAATTCAAATGGAAAAGGACAAAATATGCTTAAGGTGGGACAGCCTGTAGAAAGTATTTTTCTTTTCACAGTTTTCTAATAAGTACATTGATTATTAAGTTGATGTTTAAAAAACAATAATGAAAAATTATAAATCTAATGTTAGCCCACATCGTGCCAGATGCTATCATTTTGAAGATGTTGATCTATGATCTATCTAGATGTCCACAGCCCTACCTTGTTTAGTTCTCAAACAAGAAATCAGAGGCACAGAGAGGTCAATTGATTTGCCTAAACCATAAGTTTAATTATTAGTAGAATAAATTTTCAAACAAGGATATCTGGTTTCAGATACCATACCCTGGATATTTATTGTTCCATCCTAAATCCACTTTGAAATACTACATATTCTTTAAAGATAAGAAGAATATTTCCTTTATTGTAGTCCCTGTCAAATTCATACATAAGCACAGCAAGAAGGTTTACAAGCTCACAAGTTTTTCTTTGCCTTGATTTCTTTACACTCTTTCAAGTTTCGTGTAAAGATAACCGATCTAACATATGTAAAGTGCAAGACATCACACATTACAACCATTTAACCGATACACATTAAACAAGTAATAAATAGTGAAAGAAGTAGCAGCAGAAGGGAATAATAATATTGAGGCAGTAAGATAATAGTAAACACATGGCTACTTCTTCCTATGTGTTAGGCATTATTCTAATCACTTCATGTTTAAAACATTCAAACTTCAGGGGCACCTGGGTGGCCCATTCAGTTGAGAGTCTGATTTTTGGCTCAGGCCATGATCTCACAGTTCGTGGGTTCAAGCCCCGCATCAGGCTCTGTGCTGACAGCTCAAAGCCTGAAGCCTGCTTCGGATTCTGTGTCTCCTCCTCTCTCTGCCCTTGCCCCTCCCACGCTGATGCTCTGTCTCTCAAAACTAAACATTAAAAAAATAATAAATAAAAAAGTATCTCTGGCTCTTACAACTGCCTGACAAATTTCCTGAAACAATTGAAGGGTGTTAGCACAAAGACCACCATAAACCCTGCACATTTTTAATCTCTCTTTCCGTGTGTGTGTGTGTGTGTGTGTGTGTGTGTGTGTATACAGAAAAGAGAGAAAATATATACATATATATTTTTTAGTTTTACAGAAAATTTGTATGTAGTAGTGTTTTAATATACCCATGACTAGTTTCTAATATTATTAACACCTTATATTAGTATAATATGTTTGTGATAATTAATGAAACAATATTGATACATTTTTATTAAAGTTCTTCATTTAAATTTACTTAGTTTTTATGTAATGTCCTTTGTGTGTTCCAGAATCTATAGGAGATACCATGTTATGTTTAGTTGCCATGTTTCCTTAGGTACTTTTTGTCTGTGACAGTTCCCCAGACTTTATTTTTTAACACTTTTATTTAGGTATGATTAACATACAAAAAGCTGTACAAATTTAATATCTACAACTTAATTAGTTTGAGGGTAAGTATATATCTCTAAACCCATCACCACAATATATGCCATAAATATATCCATCACCTTCAAAAGTTTCCTCTCATTCCTTTTAATTATCACTACCCTTATTATTGATGAGAATACAACAGAAGATGTACTGTGTTAGAAAATTTTGAAGCTTAAAATATTGCTAACTATAGGTAAAATACTATATAGTAGATCTCTAGGATCTACATATTCATATTACACAACTGAAACTTTGTATCCTTTGACTAATGCCCCATTTCCTTCTCTCCCCTCCCCTGTAAGCCACCATTTTACTTTCTGTTTCCATGAGTATGGCTATTTTAGGCCCCTAATATAAGTGTAATCATGCTGTATTTGTCCTTATATGTTTGGCTTATTTCACTTATTTCACTTAGCTTAATGTTCTCCAAGATAGATTAGATTAGATTAGATGATGGATAGGTAGATAAATTGGGCTCTGCATTGAATGTGGAGCCTGCTTTAGATTCTCCCTGTCTTTCTCTCTCTGTATCTCCCTCCCTCCCTCACTCCCTCCCCACCCCCTGTCCCTCTATCCAGCTCATGCTCTTTCTCTCTCTTAAAGAAAAAACAAAAAACAAACAAATAAATAAATAAATAAATAAATAAATAAATAAATAAATAAATATTTTTAAAAAGGACACTTGGGTAGCTCAGTTGATTAAGTGTTGGACTCGATTTAGGCTCAGGTCATGATCCCAGAGTCATGGGGTAAAGCCCTGCATCAAGCCCCACAATGAGTATGTAAGCCTGCTTGAGATTCTCTCTCACTCTCCCTTTGCCTATCTCCCCCATTTGTGCTATCTCTTTCCCTAAAATTAATTAATTAGTTAATTAATTTTTAAGTTAAAAATAGAACTACTATAAATGCACTACTGGGTATTTACCCAAAGCATACAAACATACTAATTCAAATTGATATATGCATCCTGATGTTTACAGCAGCTTTACCTACAATAGCCAAATTATAGAAACAGCTTAAGTGTCCATCAACTGATGAGTGGATATAGAAGAGGTGGTATGTTTATGTATAATGGAATATTACTCAGCCATTAAAAAGAATGAAATCTTGTCATTTGCAACAGCATGGAGCTAGAGAGTATTATGCTAAATGAACTAAGTCAAAGACAAATAGCGTATCATTTCACTCATATGTGGAATTTAAGAAACAAAATAAATGATCAAAGAGGAAAAAAGAAAAAGAAAAGCAAATGAAGAAACAGATGCTTAACTATAAAGAACAAACTGTGGTTACCAGAGGGGAGGTGGCTGGAGGGACTGGTTAAACAGGTGATGAGGATTAAGGAGTGCACTTGTGATGAGCAGCAGGTGTTGTATGAAAATATTGAATCACTGTATTGTATACCTGAAACTAATATTACACTGTATGTTAACTTGCTGAAGTTTAAATTAAACTTAAAAAATAAAAGAAGAGGGGCACCTGGGTGGCTCAGTTGATTGAGCATCCAACTTTGGCTCAGATCATGATCTCACAGCTGGTGAGTTTGAGCCCCACATTGGGCTCTGTACTGACAGCTCAGAGCCTGGAACCCTGCTTCAGATTCTCTGTCTCCTCTTTCTGCCTCTCCCCCTCTTGCACTCTGTCTCTCTCAAAATAAATAAACATTAAAAAAATTTAAAAAGAGGTGAGAGAGAGCATTAGTATCTTGCTACAGATTTTAGAATAAAAGCTTTCAGTTTTTCATTATTCAATATAATGCTGGGTGTGGGTTTCCACATATCTCCCTTTTTGTGTTAACTTTCTTCTGTATACCTAATTTGTTGAGAATTTTTGTCATGAAACATTGTTAAACTTTGTCAAATGCTTATTCTGCATCTATTAAAATTATCATGTGACTTTTTATACTTCCTTCTGTTGATGTGGTATATCACATTTATTGATTGAGCTTTTTTAAACATGTATTCGTTTTTGAGAGACAAAGACAGAGCATGAGCTTGGGGTTGGGGGTGGGGGGGAGAGATAGAGAACAGGAACAGAATCTGAAGCAGGCTTCAGGCTCTGAGCTGTCAGCATAGAGTCTGACACAAGGCTTGAACTCATGAGCCATGAGATCATGACCCGAGCTGAAGTTGGAGATTTAAGCCACTGAGTGACACAGGTGCCCCTCACATTTACTTATTTATTTATTTATGTTAACCCATCTTTGCATCCCAGGGATAAATCCTAGTTGATCATACTTTATGATTCTTTTAATGTCCTGTTGAATTCAGTTGCTACTATTTTGTTATGGAATTTTTCATTCATGTTACCAGCAGTATTGAATGGTAGTTTTGTTTTCTGTGCTGTCTGTATGGCTTGTTTTTAGGTATGTTGACTTCATAGAATTAGTTTGGAAGTGTTCTCTCTCAGTGTCTCTTTGGGAAAGGCTTAAGCAGTATTAGTATTAATTCTGTAAAAGTTTGGTAAAATTCATCTATGAAGTCATCTGCTCCTGGGCTTTTTGTTGTTGGGAGGTTTGTTACTGGTCTGTTCAGGTTTTCTACTTCATGATTTAGTCTTGGTAGAGTGTATGTTTCTAAAAATTCATCCATTTCTTCTAGATTGTCTAATTGGTTGCCATGTACTTATTTTGACATGTACTTATTTTTTATAGTCCTATATAAGCTCCCCCCCCCAATTTCTGTGGTATCAGTGTAACTCCTCTTTAGTTTCTGATTTTATTTATTTGTGTTTCCTCTCCTTTTTCTTGTTTGGTCTTTTTAAGGATTTGTTGATTTGTTGATGTTTAAAAAAAAAAAAAAAACTCTAAATTTTGTTGATCTTGTCTATTGTCTTTCTAGTCTCTATTTCATTTATTTCTGCTCTAAACTTTGTTTCCTTTTTTTTCCTTTTTGATAACTTTGTGTTTAGTTTGTTCTTCTAGTTTCTTGAGATGTGATGTTGTTCATTTAAGATCCTTCCTCTTTTAATGTGGGACTTTATTTCTATAAACTATATACAATATAAACTGTATCCTATAAGTTTTGGCATGTTGCGTTTTCATTTGTGTTTATCTTAAGATATATTTTTATTTACCTTTCATTTCCTCTTTTATCCAATGGTTGTTCAAGAGTGTGTTGCATAACTCCATGTATTTGTGAGTGTTCCCATTTCCCAGGTATTGTTGATTTCTATTTTTATTCCAGTATGGTCAGAAAAGGTATCTGGGATTATTTTAATTTTTTAAAAATTTAACTACCAGCAACACATATGTAACAGTGCATAAAAGGAATTATATATTATGACTAATAAGGTTTTACTCCAGGTATGCAAGGCTGGTTCAACATATAGAAAACATATGGTGAGATACCACACCCATTTGTCCTAACATTCATAGCAGACTAAAAATACAGTAGAATTCGCTCAACCTGAAAACAAAACAAAAAAAATCTATAAAAACCTACAGTTAAGATCTCATATATAAACACTATATATATGTTTATAGTTCTATTTATATACATTAATTAGTGAATGTGCAAATCTCAGTGTGACAATATAGATATACAAAGTAAATCATAGGATTAAGCACCAATAAATCACAGAGGAAAAAAAAAATCGGCCTGTAAGTTTAAAAAATAAAACAATACATTTATGACTGGGAAGCTTTGACTTGGCTACAGTAATGTAAACAAGATGAGGGATGAGAGGAGTTGGTCACAATTATTATGCAAGAAATGGTACACGTACAGCAATACTAGGCCAGGAGAAAGGGGAGAAAATAACTACTTTTTATATATTCATAATGTGCCAAGCACAAAGCAGGGTATTAAATCATTACACACTCCACATGGTGTCCACATACTTTGTTTTCCAGAGAAAGCCAAATTACTTGCTGATCTTTTGTCTTTCATTACTGAAAAAGGATTCAAAATCAAGGTTGGCTAAAATCATATCTGTATGCTTACCTCTATAAAACATAGTTTGGGTACAAGAGTCACAGTTGTCCTGTTCCTCCATCAATCATTAGTGTTGTCTAGATTTCTGTGTATAGCTATACCTTTGTGAGAGACACTAGTGAATGAAAAGGTGTCTAGAAGTAGTTTCATCAGGGGAAAAGAAATGCTGACATAAATTGTTGAAAGAGCTGAGGACTATAATCTGTAGGAGAGGAAATTAAGCAGGGGTGATTTTGCTGAATTATATGTCTCTCTAATATTCACTTGTTGAAATCCTAACGCCCAGTTCCTCAGAAGATAACTATATTTAGGGAAAAAGTCTTTAAAGAGGTTACTGAATTAAAATAAGGCCCTCAAGCTGAGCCCTAATCCTATATGACTGGTATCCTTATAAAAGGAGGACATTTGGATACACAGATGCACAAGAGAAGTTAGGAAGACCACGTGAGGACAAAGTATCAAGAGGGTGGCCATGCAAGACAAGGAGAGAGGCCTCGGAGGAAACCAACTGTACTGACACCTTGATCTCAAACTTTCAGCCTCAATAACTATGAGAGGATAACTTTCTGTTATTTAAGCAACACAGTCTGTGGTATTGTGTTATGACAGCCATAGTAAACTAATAGAGAAGAGTTGGATAAAACCATTGACTTTGAAATATTATTGTCTTAAAGTGTACACATACTTGTTCTGAAGTATCCCACAAGAAAGCAAAATGAGAGGTAAAAATTTCCAGAAAGAAATTATACCAAACCTATAAGTTGACTTTTTAAAGTAAATTAGATTTTTTTTTGAAGACTGAATAGTTGTTCCCTGTATGTTGCTTTAAATAGCAAAAAAAAAAAAAAAAAAAAAAAGAAAAGAAAAGAAAAAGAAAAAAAAAGGAGGGAGAAAGAAGAAAGGAAGGGGGAAAAAAAGAACACCCTGTGTCTCCCTTTTGGCTATATAACTCTTATCTTTAGGTAACAAGTTAGATAAGTGGGTATACAGCAAGTCTGTTTTTATCTTCATATTCAGTATTTAGCCAGACTGAAAGAGGGGGCAGGCAATAATCATCTTCTGGAAAGAAGGAAAGAAGGAAGGAAGGAAGGAAGGAAGGAAGGAAGGAAGGAAGGAAGGAAGGAAGGAAGGAATTAGAAGAGAGGGGAAGGGGAGGGAGTATGGACAGAAGGATGAACAGGGGTGCCTGGGTGGCTCAGTAAGTTGAGCTTCCAGACTTTGGCTCAGGTCATGATCTCATGGGTTCAGTTCATGAGGTCGAGCCCCGCATTGGGCTCTATGCTGACAGCTCAGAGCCTGGAGCCCACTTCAGATTCTGTCTCCCTCTCTCTTTGCCCCTCCTCTGCTCATGCTCTGTCTCTGTCTCCTCAAAAATAAATGAACATTTAAAAAAAATTAAAAAAGAAGGATGAAGGAAAGAAAAAAAGGCAAATGAATGAATGAGGCGGTGCATTCCCCCTTATTCAGAATTATTCAGGAGGAACTAAATGAGCATCTGGAGTATTGAAGAAGGAATTCTCAAAGGTGTATTATTTAGACTAAATATCCTCTATCTACCTTTAAGACCGAAAATTCTATGAAGTTGTATATATTGAGGAACACTTAAAATATCAATGTACCCTTCAAAACTCCTTCAATTTTCTAATAAATAATGAGTTGATATATAGCATTTAAAATAGCAATTGGTTCTAGTCTGATTAATCCCTTATTAGAATAATCATGCTCTCTACCTTCCCCAGGGGGTACTCAATTTAAGTGACATTCTTTATAATACATTATGTGCTTCCTCTTTTGAATTAAGAATATTTAAAAATAGCCATATAATAACAAATGAGTAAGTAAACATCCATTTTCCCTTCTTTGATGGTTAATTGGGAGATTATTCAGAAGTTATTTTCAAAGTTGAAATTTCTCTTTAGGATTAGTTACAATAGGTTTTTTAAAAATAATTTTGTTTGTTTTATTTGGATGAAATGGATTTTTTAAAACTTTTTTAGCTCGGAAAACAGGCTATATCTGTATTACTTAGGGCCCTATTTACACTCATCTAAAAAAATCTCTCTTTTACCAGTAATTACACACTGTTGATATATTTTTAAAGAACCATTCAATTATTTTTCTATTGTAAAATTAATTTGCCATTTTAGAGCTGAGTGTATTTGTATAGGAGTTACATACTTAACAGAAACCTTTTTAAAGCGCTCTGTATATTCATGTTCAGCCACAGGACCAAATAATTATAATAATTCAATGATCATCATAATAGTGAAACAAGTCTAGGCAATTAAATGTTTTTTTCAACAAAGCTTCTAGTTCCCTATCTGTTAGGGAAATTTTTTCATAGTTTTCCATTTAATGAAAGAAAACACATCGTTATACTAAAGTTAGAAAATTACCTATACTTTAGCCAGTTTAATGAAGTAAATGAATCTTTTTATTTCCAATAACTGATGATATCTTTTTATAGAGTTCCTGTCCCATATAGATAGTGGAGAAAAACAAACAAAAAATAATCTTAGTCTAACTGAAAACTTCCCTGTGAGTAATATAAGCAGTCTCTTGGATAGCTCAATATTTTTTATTTAAACTACTCAGTGTGTAATGACCTAATAGAGGGGAATATTCAATGGATCCATAATCCTTAGTGCTCTGGTTACTGGGTTGGTGACTCATGTGTTATTTGCTTGGATTCCATCCATGGCCTTTCTTCTGGTATTTAATTCTAATTTCTGTAAATGGATTCTGGTAGCGGATGCTGAATTCTGTAAATGTAATATTTTGTTATTTGTCTTATCTTTCAGCTCTTCTATGTTCTTTTGATGTTTCTCTTGGGCATGTTAGACCTTCTTCAGCTCTTACTGATACTGACATATTATGGACTACAACTTCTCTTTGGTTTTGCGGTTTGAATGGTCAACTCAAGAGGTATAGACTTCAGGATCACTCAGCTACCACCATGTCAACTTATTTTCCTAAAACCTTCTCAACATAATCCCTAAGGGCATGTAGGAAATCTAGACATTTTTTATTACATTTCATAATGAAAGAAAACAAAATTCAAGATATCCTACCTCCTCTCCTTCTGAATAATCTCTCTCTCTCTGCCTGCCTCTCTCTCTCTCTCTCTCTCTCTCTCTCTCTCTCTCTCTCTCTCTCTCTCACACACACACACACACACACACACACAACACATCGTACTTGGATGCAGCTGGTCCAAACTGAAGAAAGAGCAGACTTCAGTAAAGTTGCATATCAGATAATCAAATGAGAATCCAGGAAAAATCTTGCTGTTTTTCTCACTTGTTTCTTGGGAATATCCTTTCTGGTTATGTACGCATATGTGTCTCCTGGATCATTGCCTCACTTCTGATTTCTAATTTCTTTCCACTGCCCCAGAACTAAGTGTGGGAGGTTATTTCTTCTATGTAATATCCTAATTCTTTTTTTAATGTTTTATTTATTTTGAGAGAGAGAGTGAGCAGGGGAGGGACAGAGAGAGAGGGAGACAGAGAACCCCAAGCATGCTCTGAGCTGTCATCATAGAGCCCAATGCAGGGCTCGAACTCGTGAACCATGAGATCATGACCTGAGCTGAAATCAACAGTCAGACCCTTAACCAACTAAGCCACTCAGGTGCCCTACTCATAATTCTTTTTCATGGGTTAATTCTTTATTTTTTTTCAAAATTTTTATTTAAATTCTAGTTAGTTAACATATAGTGTAATACTGGTTTTAGGAGTAGAATTTAGTGATTCATCACTTACATATATGTAATATCCTAATTTTTAACCTGTGTTAATAAAATGCTATGTCTAATTAGGCAAACCTAGCTTAGAATGAGCCAAATTGAAACTACAGTAATTTAGGAAAGAAAATCCTTTTCTGACAACAAGGCTTCACTTTCAAAGAGATTATTTTTATACTAATATTCTCTTCTAGCAAACAAAAGTTGAACATTGACTCCTTTATTTGTGTTAGCATTCCAGGTATATCAGAACTAATCAGTGACATTCCCAATTTCACATCTGTCACCAGTATTTTCTCCTTACCAAGCCTTAAGATAGATATTTTGACTGAGAAGGAAGAATATGTTATATGGAAAAATGCAAAAGAGAAAAGCCAACTAGCTGATTTCAGAAAGTATTACTCCAAATCCATTAGAAAGTATGAGAAAGAGGTAACATGGGGCGCCTGGGTGGCTCAGTTGGTTGAAACTACTACTTCGGCTCAGGTCATGATCTCGCGGTCTGGTCCATGAGTTCCAGCCCCACGTTGGGCTCTGTGTTGATAGCTCAGAGCCTAGAGCCTGCTTCTGATTCTGTGTCTCCCTCTCTCTGTCTGCTCCTCCTCTGCTCGCGCTCTCTCTCTGTCTCTCAAAAATGAATAAATGTTGAAAAAATTTAAAAAAAAAGAGGTAACATTAATTTCAAATTAATTGGTGTGTTAGAGACTGTGTGGCTGAAACAGCAGAGATTTATTTTCTCACAGTTCTGGAGTCTAGAATTCCAAGATCAAGGTGATGGCAGGGTTGGTTTCCACTGAGACCTCCCTCTTGGCTTGAAAATAGCCACCTTCTTCCTGCTATGTCCTTGCATGATTGTACATCTGTGCTTGTGTGTCTCTCCTTTTGATAAGGACACTAGTCCTTTTAGATAGGGACCCACTCTTATGACTTTATTTAACTTTAATTACCTCCTTAAGAGTCCTCATTTCCAAATATAGTCACATCAGGAATTAGAGTTTCAGTGTAAGAAATTTGTGAACACAATTCAGTCCATAACAATTAGAATGAAGAAAATATATTTCCAAGTATTTCATGCTTGTTCCTGTTCTCTTCATATATTTCCTTATTGTGTCTTTATTTCTTCTCCTACAACTCTAGCAAAGCTGCAAATGACTTGTCCACTTGAAACTCAGGTGAAAAAAGTTAAGTTAATTAGACTACTCAGTTACTGGAATATTTTCTTCACTGGTCTGTGCAAGTTTTCTATGTTATTTTCTTGACTGATTGAGTGATGGGTTGAATTCCTTGTATTCCCCTCCCCACTTTCACATCCCATAAGCAATTACTCCAGTGTTTTAATGGATGTCTTTTTATATGCTCTCTTGCAAAATTGGTATTGTTTTATATTACTCAATTTATGTAAATGTTATGCTATGTATTTTGTTTTATTTTATTTTATTTTTTATTTATTTTTATTTTTTTTACTGAAAACCAGGTATTTAAGATCTTCCCTTGTTTCTATGTGTGGCTCTAATTTGTGTTTCCAACCACCCTAAACATTCCATGGTATGCATCCAACACATGGCTTTTGAATTTTGACAACAATTGTTGATGTCATCTTTGAATTACCTGATATATACATCTATTCACATACCCGCAGTTGCACCTTTACTGAGAATTAACCCTTAAAAAGATCCCTGACATTCAAAAAAACAAACACAAATTACAAGTAAAACATAATAACAATAATGATTATAATAAACTATATTGACAATAATCAACTGTTAAGTAAACTGATTTAAGGAAATTCAAAAATTAAATAAGAAAATATGAGCCTCCAAGGCCTTCTGAAATTTTGTAGTAAAGAGGTATGATGGGACTAAAGTATGTGTTAAAAATAAGTCAGAGATAAAACAAAGGTAGTAGAGTGAGATGGTTTAGCTCGAATCCCCAAGAAACAACCCCTGAGGTGAATGTCTTGTACAAAAGATCAGTTAAAGACATTTCTCCAGGAGAAATTCTTAGGGATTGGGGGGAAAAAGCAGAATAGGGAGAGGAGGAAACAATCCAAAAGCTCCATTTTAGGCAGAATGCCACCAACAGGATGTCCCTACAGGAGATTCCTAGAGAATGAATTCATCCTCAGGATTTGTCCCTGTCCAGACTGGGCAGAGGATTTGCATAGAGCACCACCCAATTATTGACTGGCCAGTGAGTGGCTAAGTGCTGTCTGGAGCTCTGTAGGGGGAGGGAACTTTCCAGCCCAATGCTCTTGCCCTTGCTGGCCAAGTGGCTGCAGCAGCCCAGGCATAATTCTCTGTACAGAGTTACAGGTACATGTATATTAGAAACAACAGAACACAGAAACTAGGGGCTGGGTCTGAGGAAATGACAGATGGGATCTGAGCAGAGCACTGATAATGTCAGCTTTGTGTGAAAGACAAGAGATATTGATCTGTTAACTAGATTGTAATGAAACATAACACCCAGCCAGACTGTAGACTGCCAAAATTTATGATTAACCAAGGTTGTTAAGTAGCACTTAATTTATTTACTGCTGTTTTAATACTATGTAAACCTGTTCTGGATATGACTTGTAAAAACCTGACAGTTTTTAGTTTTAGTTCAGCTCTAGACCAATACCTTCCTTTTGCATTTGAGAAAATCTGAAACCTGGAGGGATTAAGTGACATCTTTCATGCCATGCCAAGTTCCAGTATAATTTCTGGGATCCAAGATTTCTGAACTCCATATTTAAGCATGAATTTAAGAAAAATAATGATTTTACACAATAACATTTATAATCACACAATTTAATGACTGCTTTAGAATGAAAACCTTGGAGTGCCTAAGTGGCTGAGTTGGTTGAGTGTCTGACTCTTGATTTCAGCTTAGGTCATGATTTCAGGGTTCTGGGATCTAGTCCTACATCAGGCTCTGCACTGAGTGTGTAAGCTTGCTTAAGATTCCCTCTGTCTGTCTCTCTTTCTCTGTCTCTCTGCTCCTCTCCCCAGACCATGCTTTCTCTCTAAAATTAAAAAAAAAGAAAAACTTGAAAATTTAGAGATTTTAGCCAATAAAATTTAGAGGTATATAAAGGTTCAGGATTAGGAGCATAATGGACACAAAGAAGTGGAAAATTAATTATAATTAAATAAACGGGGTGAAAATGAGAACTCATAGGTGCAATACTGCTGAGTATAAAATTGGTGGCAGTCTGGATTATTTTCTTTAGATATTAGCATATCTTAAAAGAATGCTCCTTCAATGTATTCAGTTCTTGGAAGAGCCTTTAAGTTGGTCTGGTCAGTCAGTCATGTTTTAAAACCTGTCAGTGAAAGCACATTAAAAAAAAAAAGTAAAAGAAAAAGAAATTAAGTTATCATTTTTTAATATCCTATCCTTGACCTATTTTCATATTTCAATTATTCCTTACAATTCTTCCAATATAACTTCTTTAACTTAATAGTACTTTTAAATGCAATGCTCCTCTTTAGCTAGGTAGGTGATTTTTACAGCTCTTCCTTCAAGTTGGTGTCATAAGTAGGTCAGCATAATGAAATATATATGGAGCAATGATAATAAGCGATTTTTAAAAAGTTGCAGATTTAGTTTTGAGTTGTGGGCTCTTGTAAGTCTTTTTAGTTCTGAAAAATATTAGGCAGCATTATTTACAGTTCAAACTACTTTTACTGTCAAATAGAGCTTTTCCAGATTTTACAGAAGATAAAAATAAATTAAATAATTAGAAAATACTTTACACAATAAATGAATCTATAAAAATATTTTATTTCAAGTTTGACATTGATAATTTATACTTGATTATAAAGTAAAAATACAGTGTGTCAAGATAAATTTATCAATTATTCAACATTTCAGAATTCAATCACTTTCACTTACTTGTACCTTACCTGTGTAAGTTACACAACATATTTTTAACTTTTAAATTTAGAATTTTCCTTAAGACCTTTAATAAATAACCAATACTGTAACATAATTTTCCCAAATTAAGGTCAAGTTAAAGATTCATAAGTAATTCAGATGAATTAAACAGAAAGTAATTGTATATTTCTGTTTTATTTTTATTTTATGATTGATTTTCTCTTGTATTTTTTTTAATTTTTTTTCAACGTTTTTTATTTATTTTTGGGACAGAGAGAGACAGAGCATGAACGGGGGAGGGGCAGAGAGAGAGGGAGACACAGAATCCGAAACAGGCTCCAGGCTCTGAGCGGTCAGCACAGAGCCCGACGCGGGGCTTGAACTCACGGACTGCGAGATCGTGACCTGTCTGAAGTCGGATGCTTAACCGACTGCGCCACCCAGGCGCCCCAATTTTCTCTTGTATTTTAATGAGTATTTTAGGAAAATTACAATGAGATATGTCAAACAAGTTTAATTAACACTTATTTAATATGCAAAAAACCCCACCATTTTTCTTAAGTCAGTAGGATTCCTATGGTTTCTTATCCACTATCCTAAAAAAAAGTGTCAAATTTTAAAAATTAATTTTATTATTAATACAAGACAAACATATATAGTTGGCATAGTTGAATCCAGGTTTTGTGGAGCTACTGCTTATATAATTTGTGGGAGCTCTTTCAGAGTAAAATGATTCAACCTTATAAATATGAAATTAGTACACATGTGAATGCTTACTTTTACAGTGTGAATATAATTCACAAAAAATTATAAGAATATTTAAAAAGTGAAAAATATCAAGTATTTTCTTTACATTTAGATTTTTTACATCCACTAGGATTCTTCCTTTCCATCACAACTGAATCTGAAAATAATTCTGAATCCCAATTATTCTGTAAAATAATAAAAAATTAATCTTAAATTAATTACACAAAATATGTGTAATGAATTTAAAAATTAACACTATGTTGCATTAGGCCGTAAAGGGTAATTAAAATACTCATAATATGTTGAATTCCTGATGGATATGTGTAGAAGTTTTATTAGTGGAGCACTTGTTTCTTTGGGTCACTTTCACACGTCAGAGACCTTATGCATGATTGTTTCTTCTTTAACCACTATTCTTAAAGTTTTCTTTTTAAAAAATGTTTATTTGAGAGGACAGAAGAGAGACAGAATGCGAGCAAGGGAGGGGCAGAGAGAGAGAGGGAGACGCAGAGTCTGAAGCAGGCTCCAGGGTCTGAACTGTCAGCACAGAGTCCTACATGTGGCTGGAACTCACGAACTATGAGATGATGACCTGAGCAGAAGTCAGATACCTAAAGAACTGAGCTGCCCAGGTGCCCCTATTTATTACTGTAAAATAATCCCGATACCTTGGATTGCATAAAATAGATAACTTTATATACCAATATATTTGCTGTATGCAGTATTGCTCTATATGTGCCCTGCTGTCATAGGAAATCTATCCATTTTATTTCAGGAGATTCACATAAAAAAGAAAACTATGTGGTGTGTCTATGTTTGTTTATGTTACATTGCTGAGTATTTTTCTGACAGGAGAGTACTTTCTATTTGAGTAGGTATTGCTGAGAACATAATTGTCCACTCTGATTACAATTTTATATGTCTTAAGGTTAGAAAAGTTTCCACAGGATAGTTACAGACTCCCTATCTTTATCTTATCTTATTTCTTCTCCAGTTCACAAATAGTAGCAATGAGAATTAGGACATGTTGATATCACTGTTCCATCTCTTGTTTTCTACCTTTGTGTTATGATGCTGGATTAGTTGGCTCAGTGAGTGGTGAGGGCATCCTCAAAGCCATCTGTCTACCTGAACACCTGCAATAATTGCCCTCAAAAGTGAGTATGAACTGGGGCGCCTGGGTGGCTCAGTCAGTTAAGTGTCTGAATTCAGCTCAAGTCATGATCTCATGGGTCTGAGTTCAAACCCCAAGTTGTGCTCTGTGCTGACAGCTCAGAACCTGGAGCCTGATTCAGATTCCGTGTCTTCCTCTCTCTCTCTGCCCTCCCCTGCTTGCTCTCTGTCTCTCTCTCTCCAAAATAAACATTAAAAAAAGTGAGTATGAAGTACCTAAGGATATCACACTAAAACCAAAATAATGTACACCAACATAAATTATTCCTTTGCCATATCACAAAAAGTCTTGATCTATTTCACTTCTAAGGAAGAATTAAATAGGACATTGCAGTAGAAAGAGATAACAATCTTGATCAGCTAGAATTTTTTTAATGTTTATTCATTTTTGAGAGACAGACAGTGTGTAAGTGGGGGAGGGGCAGAGAGAGAGGAAGACAGGATATGAAGCAGGCTCCAGGCTCTGAGCTGTCAGCACAGAGCCCAATGTGGGGCTCAAACTCACGGATGGTGAGATTATGAACTGAACTGAAGTTGGATGCTCAATCAACTAAGCCACCCAAGCGCCCCGGACCAACTAGAATTTTAAACCATAAAGTCCTGTAAATCCCCTCAAGAGCCTTCCCATACCTGGGGAGTGGGGGCACATAAATGAGAATTCCTGAATCTTCCCTTCAGTAACTTCTTATAAATCCAAATAACTAAATAACTAAACAGATAAGTAAATAGAACACATATAGCAGTTTTTCATGACTCTGTTACTGAAATTTACAGTGAAGCAGTGCAATAGAAACACTACATTAAAGCACCTGAAGGATAATGAAAGAACACAAGGCTGTTCCTAATATCACGTGTTCCAAGACCACAGGAGGAATCCCTGTTCCAATTCCAAAAATACTTTACATAGTTTCTTATTCATACAGAGTTGTCTTTCTCAGGCTAAACAGTGACTTCTGGAAAAGCAGTGTATTAATTCAAATCACCTTTGGGATGGGTAATATATAGATTGCATTTCACACATTGCATGATTTCTTTTTAAACAGAAAGTGATAGTGAAAAAGTATGTAGGAAAACTCACAAAGGAACTAAGTTGTTAAGTATTTTTTTTTCAGGCAGTAACAGATCAAGAGCTTCGCTGTGTTTCCAACCCATAGGTAGGAGAATAGGCAAGTGCTAACATATGTCAGAAGATTATACAAAATTCTACACCAGGGATCAACATAGGGAGGATGTTTATTAGAGTGATGACATAGGAAAAGCATCTGAAATAGGTAGTACTTGATATATAAATTATCAGGTAAACAGATATACCATAGATGAAAACACATACAGTCTGTTACCACTCTGCTTACTTGCTGAACCAGAATGATCACTCAATACTCTGTCAAGTGGTAACTAATACAAAAGCTTTCCTCAGCCATTCCTTTCCCTTCAGGAGAATTGGGTCTTTCTTTTCTCTGTTTTCATTCCATCATGTGTTCCCATATGATGGCAATTATCACTATAAATGATAACTGCATACAGGAATATCTTGCCATTGGATAGTTCATGGCAAGAACTGTCTCCTTCATGGCAAGATTCTGTCTTGTTCATTTTGCATGCCCAACATTATGTGATAACTGTTTAAATTCAATAAATGTTGGCTATAAGGATGAACACTGGAGCAATAGAAATAGCCAGACTTATGGGGAAAAAAACTCATGGTCTATATTTGGTGAACAGTAAGTTAAACTTGACTAGCAAAAGTGAAATACACACTTGAACAAAAACCAGAATCAAGGCTATAGCAATATTGAAGAGAGCCCTAAATGCTAATTGGTGTAGTTTATACTAAACTTGGTTGGCACCAGATAGTCTTTAGAGGTATTTTAGCCAGAAGGTGGCATTCTTGAATCCCAACAAAGGATTGTGTTCTCATAAAAGCAGTTTATAGGCAGTGAATGAAAAATGAAGTATCTTTCTTTAATGCAAGGTATATTCAGGCAACTATTATAGTTGATATAATTCAGAATTAATAGTGTTTAACTGGATATTGCAGACTCCGAAGAGCAGAAGAATGAAATTTGTGTAGAGGAAAACTTAAGGAATTAACTTTGAACTGGAGAAGGGTATTTTCGTAAACAGTGTGATATAGTGACATGTACAGAAAGTGATGATTTTGTAGGTGCTGAGGAGGAAATTGAGTGTATTTCTGATTGCCATGTGTCCTCTAGGAAGTAACAGTGAAGGTCATTTGTTTTGTGGTCGATTTGGTTGAGGAAAAATGTAGGTAGAATTTGATGAGCTGTAAAGACAGAATAGCTTCTGTGGGTCTCTAGAAGAAGAAATGAGACCAGTGATATATAGGTGATGGGGACCAAGCTAAGTTTAGAAGCCACAGGTACCATACAGAACTGACATGTCATTGTATTATATTTCCCACCTCTAATGAAAAGCTACCATGGTATCAGGTAACAAAACAAAATACAGATGATGTGAAACCTTTGTATTTTGTCAGTTTAGCTATATAAGGACTACTTTCCCCAAAATGCCTTTCTCTGAGGAATTTCGTGTTAACATGAACAACATCTTATTCATGTATACATCTTTTGACTTACATAGACATTTTGAAAGGCAGGATGAAAATTAAACAGGTATAGATAGATGATAGGCAGGTATATAGGTAGATAGACATACTATATAAATACATAGGAAGAGCTCAGACGGCCAGCACAAGGCATGGGGTGTTGTTACTGCCCACACACGTAATAACTTACGTGTTGCTTCCCCTTATGGTATGGGATTGCATATTGTCCCATGGCTTCCTCAGACCCTGCCAAATCCACCTTCAGAGTTTTCTACTCCTGGGCCAGATATACCTTTATTTCCTTGACTAGTATCACAAACTTCTGCATGACACCCTCATTATCAAAATTGGAGGCCTGGATGCACAGAGACACCCACAAGGTTCCTATCTATCCTCTTGGTTTACAGCTCATCTAAACAAGTCCAAAGTTATAATTGCTTGCCTTGTTTTGTGTCCACTTCTCTTCGTGATTGCTTGTCTTGAGGATTTTAGTTTCCTGTGCCAGGGAGAGATGCCACAGACTCACATATACCATGTAACCAGCTCAGTGTGTATATAGATATTGTGATAAATTAGATCAATATATTTAAATTTACAATTGTATTATATGGAAACATGTAAAAAGTTTGTAAGCGTTGATGGAATTTTCCTTCTAAATGGTTGAAGAAGTAGGCAGATAAAACTATACTCAATGGAGGGGGAAAATTACAATTCCCTAGGACCTGTTATATTTATTTAAAATAATTGCATCCTATTAAGTCATGGAATAAAATCAACTTGAGGCATATTAGGTGGCCCAGCCAATGTTTTCCCTTAACTAACATCCTAAATTTAGTATTCTCCATGCAACAAAATGGGAAATTTATTAACACGCATCATTGTATTTTACAGAATACACCTGTTACATAAATACCAGAAAATTACATTCCTATTGTTGTGAGAGAAATCGAGCTATGTTTCACAACTAGCAAATAGTTGCAAGCCAGACAGAATAGGCTACTGTAGTATTATAAATTTCTACTTCCAGTCTTTTTATTTTCCCACATTTTCTTTCTGAGTCAAAAGTCCTCTCCTGTTTGTAGGTATATTTCGTAGCTCCAGTAAAAAATGATTTAGACAGACTTCTCTTGGTTTTGTGAAATTTAGAGAAGCACACTTTTTAAAAAATATATTCTTTATCAACCTAAACAAAAAAGCAATGTTTAGAAACAAGTTGATTACAGGAGGCAGAAAATGAGAGTGATCATGAGGAAATTTTAGATGTGTAAATACATTTGAATGCTAGCTTCATCAATTATAATTTCTGTTACTTTGGACAAATTATGTGTTCTTTTCAAGCTTCAATTTTATCATCCATAAAAGAGCATTATACATACTGCACTTTCTCTACTGTCAAACCCTCCTTACTTGGCATTTGTGGGTTCTTCTTTCATCATCTCTATCCTTCTACTTAACTCAGCATTAGTCCTCTGATAGGCAGGGCCATGCTGGTACCTTAGCTGAACTTCATAGTCTCTGAAAAACATCCTTCTGAATACTATTTGTCTTCTTAGTCCTCACATGTACTATGGAAATTAGAACTCTTAAGATGATCTTTAGAGTAGATATGAAACAACATTAGCAGGAGGTAATTATATGTAATTTACTTCAGGGGTAACACTTTTCACAAGCTGAATTCACCCACTACTATGATAGATGTTAATAGGAGTTTAAGATTCCATACTTAATTTACCATTGAGAAACTAACACTGGCCATAGTTTGCTGTGGTGACAAAGGAGATTTTTTCACAATTAATTGAAAAAAACTTAAAATATTCTTTCTTTTTCTAGCTGCATATCTTTGTGGGTCCATATTTTCTTCATATGTACCCAACACAATTCATAGAAACTTACTGAATGCAAATACAGATATGAGGAATAAGCCACCTTCTGTTTACACCAGATTTATAAATACAATGAAATATCATTTAATAGCTTTGTAATTTTCAAATACTTTTAGTTTTTGGAATACAGTTTTTCATAAGAATGTTCTCTAATATATTGGGGCACCTGGGTGGCTCAGTTCATTAAGCATCTGACTCTTGGTTTCCACTCAGGTCATGATCTCGAACCCCATGTCAGGCTCTGCACTAACAGCTCAGAGCCTGATTGAGATTCCTTCTCTCTCTCTCTCTCTCTCTCTCTCTCTCTCTCTCTCTCTCACTGTCTCTGGCCCTTACCTATTCACTCTCTGTCTCTCTCTCTCAAAATAAATAAATAAACTTAAATATAGATTTAATATTGTAGTCTTTGACTAAATTTTTAATTTTTTGTTTTAATTTCAAATATTGTACATATAGAAATAAACAAAAGCTCTTTGACCTCCTCAATAAATTTTCCAAGATTATAAACAGATTGAGATAATAACATTTGAGATCCTCCATTCTATTTTATTTTGTTTGTTGACTGGTCTGTCTTTACGTAAGTGTCATACCCTCTTAACTACTGCAACTTTAAAAGAAATGCTGGCATTGAGTAAGACCAGTTCTTTCACTTTCTATTTCTTCTTCATAAGTTCCTTGTGGAGCTGAGAAACAAGGTAAGGAAAGTAAATTTTACCTTATATTTCAAATACTCAAGAGGTGGGAGGGAGGATGCGTGAAATAAGTAATGGGGATTAAGGAGTGCACTTGCTGTTATGAGCACTGAGTGTTGTATGGAATTGTTGAATTGTACACCTGAAACTAGTATTACACTGTATATTAACTGGAATTTAAATAAAAATTAAAAAAATACTCAAGTATATTTGAATTTGTAGTTTCATATGCACATATTTACATAATAAAATTTAAAATATGTATTTAATAGCTCATTGAATTAATATTAAAGACATAATAGCCTGAGTGACTGACAAATTAAAATGTCAGACCATTTAACTCATCAACAATAGGATTTGGTCATGACTCATGAAAAGGAAAAGAAGAAACCAGTCAACAGAACAGTAATAGTAATAGTAAACAGAATATCACTAAGAAGAATTTATTTATCTGAGAAGTATAAAGCATTCACATTAATGTTGTTGGAAAAACACAGTATTTAATATGAATCAGAGATTTCTCAATATATAAATGTGTTGGCAAGAATGCTAGTTGGGAATGTAGACTTGAAATATAGAAATGTTTCAAAAACAAATTATATCAAAGAAAATTAACAGACAGACGAGGAGGTATGTATAAAAATGTTTATAAGAAGAATGCAACGTATAAGTTAAAAATTAAGTATTCACTGATGGGGTATAAATATATATTATATTAAGTAAACATGAATAAGAAATATATCCCAAAATAAAGTGTTGAACAAAACGTCACATAGGAATAGGATTTACACATAAATATTTCAGAAATATTTAATATAATTTTAAGTTAACATAGGGACTAAACCTATTTTTCATCTATAGTTCTCCTTATATTTTATTTCATTGATTCATTCTCTCCCTCTCAATTATATATATCCTATTTTCCTTCTAAATTATCATAGCCAGACTTTTTAATAAGTAAATCTACAATCTTGCATAGGATAAAAATCAAGTTTAGAAGCATATTAACTGATATCCCTTTATTTACTTTAAAACATTTAATGTTTGTTTATATTAGAGAGAGAGAGAGAGAGACAGAGTGTGAGTGGGAGAGGAGCAGAGAGAAGGAGACACAGAATCCAAAGCAGGCTCCAGGCTCTGAGCTGTCAGCACAGAGCCCGATGTAGGGCTCAAACTCTTGAACTGCGAGATCATGACCTGAGCCAAAGTCGGACACTTAATCGACTGAGCCACCAAGGCTCCCTGATGTCCCTTTTTAAATTTTTATTTTTTATTTATTTTTAATTTTTTAACATTTATTATTTTTGAGAGACAGAGAGAGACAGAGCATGAGCATGGGAGGGGCAGAGAGACAGAAGGAGACACAGAATCTGAAGCAGGCTGCAGGCTCTGAGCAAACTGTCAGCACAGTGTCTGATGGATGTGGGGCTTGAACCCACAAACCGTGAGACCATGACCTGAGCTGAAGTTGGTTGCTCAACCGACTGAGCTACCCAGGCAGTCCGACATCCCTTTTTTTTAAAATTACACTTCTTATTTTGTGATAAAATATGGAGATATGAACATTTACACAGTGATGATACATAACATTTTCATCACCACAAGAATTCCTCATATTGCCTTTTTACAACCATGCCCTCTTACCTCCTGTTCCCATCTCTTCAGTAAGCCCTGGCAAGCACTAATGTGATCTCCATTCCTATAATTTTGTCATTTCTACATTATATAAATGAAGCTGTAAAATATGTAACCTTTTGGGATTGACTTTTATCACTAATATAATTCTCTTGAGATCAGTACAAGTTGTGAATATCAATCATTCCCTCCATTTTTTTGCTGCATATTAGTCCATAGTATGGATACACTAGTTTGTTTAACCATTCATCCATTGAAGGACATCTGGATCATTTCCAGTTTGTGGCTATTATGCGTAAAGTTGCTATAAACATTCACAAATGTGTTTTTATGTGAACGTAAGTCTTCATTTCTCTGGGGTATATGCACAGGAGTATTTTTGTAGGTTTGTATGGTAAATGCATGTGTAATTTTATTTTTAAAATAATGTTGAATGGTTTTCCAGATGGACTATAGCATTTTAAATTCCAATCACTAATATATAAGTGATCTTCTTCATCCACATCCTTGTGAGTGTTTTGTTTTGTCACTATTTTTTATTTTAGCCATCCATTCTTATAGGTGTATACCGACATCTTTATTGTGGTTTGGATTTGCATTTTGCTGACGGATAGTGATATTTAACATATTTTCAAGTGCTTATTTGCCATCTGTATCCTCTTTTCACTTAAATGTCTGTTTATGTAATTTCCCATTTTCTAATTGATTTTGTTTTATTCTTCAGTTCTGAGAGTCCTTTATATATGATATAAACTAGTCATTTTTTGGATATATGGCTTGTAAATATTTTCACCCACTCTGTAGATTGTCTTGTCTTTTTTTTTTATATTCTTAACAGTGTTTAACAGAGCAAAAGTTTTTAATTTTGATGAATCTCAATTTATTAATTTTTTTCTTTGTCAGATCATGCTTTTAGTGTCTAATTTTCTAATTGACTAATTACAGATCTTAAAGATGAGATATAAGATATTTGGTTTAAAAATCTGACACATCTATCAAAGATTTGTTTTGTTTGTTTGTTTGCTTATGGATGGCTAATTGTTTCAGAATCATTTGTTGAAAAGGCCACCTTTACTCAACTGAACTGATTTTACATCTTTGCAAAAAATCAATGGGGCATATGTGCATAAGTCTGTTTCTGATTTCTTTATTGTTCCACTGATCTATGCATCCATTCCTTCATCAATACCACACAGTATTAATTACTGTAGCTTTATAATAAGCCTTGAAATTGGGAACATTCTTTCTTCCTACTTTATAGGTTTTTGTTTTTCAAAATTTTTTTAGCTATACAAGTTCCTTTGACTTTCCATATACATTTTAGAATGATTCTCTCTAATCTCAATCCTGCTGAGATTTTGATAGTTATTGCATTAATCCTGTATTTCAATTTATGAAGAACTGTATCTTTACTATTTCAAAATAATCTTCCAATTGATGAATACAGTATATCTCTCCATGTATTTAGATGTTATTTGAATTCTTTCATCAGTGTTACATATTTTTCAAAATATTAGTCTTGTACATGCTTTATTAAATTTGTATTTAATTGTTTCATTTTTTAGAGAGATTGTGAACAACACTGAATTTTTAATTTTGGCATCCACATGTTTATTATTAATATACAAGAATACAATTGTCTTTTGCATATTTATTTTATATCATTCTTTTTTTAATTCCAGTGTAGTTAATATACAGTTGTTATATTAGTTTCATGTGTACAATGTGTGAGTCAATAATTCCATATAATACTCAGTGCTCATCAAGATAAGTTTACTCTTAATCCCCTTCACCTATTTCACCCATCCCATCACCCACCTCCCCTCTGGTAACCGTCCGTTTGTTCTCTACAGTTAAGACTCTCTTTATGTTTTCCTTCCCCCACTCCCCCCCTTTTTTTTTTATTGTTGTTGTTGTTGTTGTTGTTGTTGTTGGTTTTGTTTCTTAAATTCCACATATGAGAAAATAATATGGTATTTGTCCTTCTCTGACTGGCTTATTCCTCTTAGCATTATACTGTCTAGATCCATCTATGTTGTTGCATCATTCGGACTTACTAAAATTATTTATTAGTTCTTAGAGAATTTTTTGTTGCTATTTGTTTTCATATGTTTCCTGGGACTTGAGGATATTGCTATCCTCAAATAGAGACAGTTTTTTTTTTCTGACCTGTATGTTTTTTTAATTTTCTCTTTCTTTAGGACTATATTAAATAAGCGTGGGAGAACAATTTTGCTTCATTTTTGATCTTAGAGGGAAAGCATTCAGTGTTTAATAATTAGGTGTAATGTATATTTTCAAAGTTTCCTCTATTACTATTTTTCTGAGATACTTTATTATAAATGGACAATGAATTTTGTCAAATTCTTTTTCTACATCAATTGATTAGATAATGTGATTGTGTTTTTTTTCTTTAGCCTATTAATATGGTGGATGTGGCTTATACTGATTGATTTTTGAATGTATAGCCATTCTTCTTGAATTTCTGGAATAAACTGCATTTTCTCCTATTGTATAATTATTTTTATGTATTATTGAATTCTATCTGCTAATATTTTGTTAAGGGTTTTTGTTTATGTTCCTTAGGGATATTGATCAGTGGTTTTGTTTTCTTTCTTTCTTTCTTTCTTTCTTTCTTTCTTTCTTTCTTTCTTTCTTTCTTTCTTTCGTTTTACTTGATTTTATCCGGTTTTGGTGTAATAACAGCTTTAGAAAATGAACTGAGAAGTTATCTCTTCTCTTCTATTTTCTGGAAGAGATGGTATAAAACTGGTATTAATTCTTTAAACATTTGGTGGAATTCCAGTAAAATCATACGGTTCTGAGTATTTCTCTTTTGGGTATTTTACAATCATGAATTGGATTTTCTTATTAGTTATAGAGCTATTCAAATGATCTATTTCATATTAGGTGAGGTGTGGTAGGTGTTTTATTTTCCTAGTAATTTGTCTACTTCATCAGAGTTATTAATTTATGTATTCAGTTGTTTTGATATTCCCAAATTATTCTTTTAGTGTGTTGAAGGAAGTGGTAAGCTCTGTGTCGTTCTTCATAATTGGTAACTGTGCATTCTCTCTCTTTTACTTTGTCAGCCTAGCTAGAAGTTTGTCCATTGCATTTACTTTGCCAATAATTAATTCTTTGTTTACTTGATATTCTCTATTGTTTTCCTGTTTACAATGTCATTGATTTCTGCTTTTATCTTTATTATTTCCTTTGTCTATTTGCTGTGCATTTAGTACTTCTTTCTTTTTTATATTCTTATGGTGAAAGTTTGGATTATTAATTTGACACTTTGTGTGTTTTCTAATATCCACATTTAGTACTAACAACCAGTCTCTCAGCTCTGCTTTAGTTGTGTCCCACAAATTTGGTGTATTTTTTATTTCCATTCAAATGTGTGTGTGTGTTTAAATATGTATTTCACAGACTATTTTTCACTCATAGATTATTTAGAATTTTGCTGTTTATTTTCCAAGGCTTGCTGTAGATTTTTCTGTGAATATTGATTAGATCTTGATTAGATCTTTTTGCTTGATGGTATTATTGAGCTCTTCTATATTTGATACATTTTCTGTCAAGTTGTTCTATCAATTGTTTTTTTTTTTGGGGGGGGTTGGTGAGTAAGAGGAGTACCAGATTCTCTCAACTCTAATTGCGAATTTGTCTATTTTTCCTCTTAGTTCTATTAATTTTTTGTTTTACATATTTTGCAGCCCTATATTTTAGTGCATTCATATTAGAATTGTTGTTTTGTTTTTTCCTCTATCCTTAATGAGGTTTAATTGACAAAAATTGCATACATTTGAAATGTACATGTGATATTGATATATATATATACCTTGTGAAATGATTATCACAAGCTAATTAACACATTGGTCTACTCACATAATTATTGCCCCCATCCCCTGAATTGGCTAGAAAATTTAAGAACTATTTTTTTAAATAAATTTCAAGTACATAATACACTATTACTAACTATAGTCATCCTGTAGTACTTTAGATCCTTAGGACTTACTCATTTTAGAAATGCAAGTTTGTATCCATCTCCCCATTTCCCCCACCCTGGTAACCACCACTCTACTGCCTGCTTTTTTGAGTTCCATTTTTTTTAATTCTGTAAATAGATAAGATCATACAGTACTTGTCTTTTTCTGTCAGGCTAATTTTATTTGATATGATATCCTTCAAGTTCACTCATATTATCACAATGGCAGGATTTTCATTTTTATGTATATATGTATATATATGTGTATATATACACAATATATATATTTATGTATATATATATACACATACATATATATACACATAAATACATACATATATATTTATATACATATATATACACACACAGTGGAGTATTATTTATATATTTATGTCACATTTTCTTTATTCATTTAATGTTGATGGAAATCAGGTTTTTTCCATATCTAAGCTATTATAAAAAATGCAGTGAACATGTTAGTGCAGGTATCCCTTTGAGATAGTGATTTTATTTTCTTTAGATATTTACCCAGTTGTGGGATTTCTGGATCATGTGATAGATCCACTTTTAATCTCTTGAAACCGCATATTGTTCTGATAATGGCTATACCAATTTACATTCCCACCAACAGGTTGTAATGATTCCCTTACCAGCACACCCTCACCAACATTCATTATTTCTTGTATTTTTGATAATAGTCATCCTAACAAGTGTGAGACAATATCTCCTTGTGGCTTGGCTTTGCATTTGCACCCTGATGATTAGTAATTTTCAGCACCTTTTTATGTAACCTGTGGGACATTTGTATGTCTTCTATGAAAATATCTATTTAGGTTTTCCTGATAAACCATTTTTTTCATATGTAATATACCCCTCTGGTAATATTCTTTACTCTGAATTATGCTTCATATTATATTAATATAGATCTACTTTCACTTGATTAATGTTTACTTGATACCTTTTTCCATCTTTTTACTTTCAAACTGCCTATATTGTTGTGTTCGAAGCAGGTTGAGTTTCTTGAAGTTTATTTATTTACTTTGAGAGAGAGAGAATACAAGCAGAGGAGGAACAGAGAGTGTATGGGGAGAGAGATAATTCCAAGCATTCTCCTACTGTCAGCATAGGGCCTGATGCGGGGCTCGAACTCACAAGCTGTGAGATCATGACATGAGCTGAAACCAAGATGCCTAAATGACTGGACCACCCAGGTACCCCAGGAGTGAGGTGTTTTTTTTTTGTTTTTTTTTTTTTATAGACAGTATAGAGTTGGGTCATATTTTTAATATACGCTGCATTTTGAGTAGTATATTTATACCATTTGTATCTATTATAATCATTGGTATATTAAGACTAAAATATTCTAATTTATTTTTGTTCTGTTTTTTGTTAATTCTTTGTTATCTTTTCTCTACTTTTATGTTGATTACTTGAACATATTTTGGAATTTTATCTTCATTTATCTATAGCAATTTAATGCATTTTTTTGTATAGCTTTGTTGTTGGTTGCTCTAGATATTGTGTTATATATGCACTATTTATCACAGTGTCCTGGTATTATTTTTTTAAGCCCAGTATAAAAATGCTTTTTGCATACATTTATCTTCTCCAGTTTAAATACAATTGTCAAATATCTCCCCTACATACACTTAGAACCATTTTTGACAGTGCTAGAGTATAAAATATAAAAATATAAAATATAATTTATAAACTTCAAAAGGCTTGCCTAAATATGGTTTCCCTAACACATTATTTCTTCCTTCCTTCAGATGTTCTAAAATTCTTTCCTTTATTATTTATTTTCTCTTTGGGAGAATTTCCTTTAGTCACTGTTCTGGCGTAATTCAATTGGTGAAAAATTCTCTTTATTTTCTCTTTCTGAAAATATCTGTTTTTCCCCTTCATTCCAGAAGGATATTTTTACAAGCTATAGGTTCTGAATTGGCATTTCTTTTCATTATGTACTTGGATAATATCATACCGTTCTTTCTGGTCCCCACTGATTCTTACAAGAAAAGTTGCTGACATTCAAATTGTTTTTCTCCTTTATACGTGTCATTTTTCTCTGGTTTCTTTCTGTACTATTATTTGTTTTTAATTTCCAGATAGTCACTTATGTGATGTCTTGATATGGATTATGGATTTGAGATTTAATCACTTCTTGAATTACCCTTACAATATTACATATTACCCACCACGTATTACCTGGGAGGGTAATATGTGGTTTTGTCTCTTACTAAATATGGGAAATTCCCTCATCATTTCTTTGAGTACTTTTTCAACTCAACCTTCTATTTCTCCCTGCTTCTGTGATTTCAGTGAAGCAAATATTGTATCATTTGTTATAGCCTCATAGGTCTTGTTTATTTTGTTTCTGGCCTATTTCTTCTTTGTCATTTAAACTATGTAATTTCAGTTTTTTTAATCTACCAGTTTACTTATTCTTCCTCTATTGCCTGTATTCTGCTGTTGAATCTGTTCAACAAACTTTTTATTTCATTCATAATTTTCAGTTCCAAAATTTCCATCTGATTCTACTTTATATTTTCTATTTCCTTTCTGAGACTTTTTGATTTATTACCAAATTTTTGTTGTTTCTAATGTGCTCATAATTGTTTGTTGAAACATTTTTACTATAGCACTTTTAAAATATTTGTCAGATAATTCCTTTTTTTTTATTTTTTTTTCAACGTTTATTTATTTTTGGGACAGAGAGAGACAGAGCATGAACGGGGGAGGGGCAGAGAGAGAGGGAGACACAGAATCAGAAACAGGCTCCAGGCTGAGCCATCAGCCCGGAGCCTGACGCGGGGCTCGAACTCACGCACCGCGAGATCGTGACCTGGCTGAAGTCGGACGCTTAACCGACTGCGCCACCCAGGCGCCCCAGTCAGATAATTCTAATACCTCTGTCATCTATTGTTTGATGCTTTGAATTGATTTTGAGACCTCCTGCTACAACAGTGATTTTTTATTGAAACAGAGACATTTGTATATTATGTTATGGGACTCTGGATCTTAATTAAACCTTCTGTTCTAACTGACTTTTACTGGTATCATTCCAATAGAAGTGGAATGCCACATCATCACTGTGAGACAGACACAGGATTTTAGGTTCTTCACTTGGCCGACATGATTCCTAGGTATGGGGCTCCTGATTACTGCTAGGTAGAGATTGGAGTTCTGATTCCACATATAGTCTCCCAAGACACTATAATGCAGTTATTCTCACCACTGGGAATACAGTAGGAAATGATGAAAGTCCATACTCTGGAAATCAGGCTTCCTTTGTGGTCTCCAGAGACACCACAGATGGGTCCTTGTTGCCAGCTGGTGGAGATGAAAGTCCTGGCTTCCTACTTGGTCTCATCTAACACTACCCCAGTGAGGTGGTCAGGCATTTCATCACAGTCTCATAAAAGTGGGTGTCTAGGCTTCCCACTTAGCCTTTGCGGATGTGGTTGGGTAGGGGGTCACATTTTTTCTGTGGTATTTACCATATTTAAAGCAATTATTTTCTACAAGTTATCTGTCTTGCTAATATTTCCCTTTCCTGGTCCTTTTGCTAGAGAGAGAGTCCTTTTGTTGGTGCTTATTTTGTCTATGCTTGTAGGTATTTTCAGGTTGATCGTTTCTTCAGCTCCAAGTCTGGGATATATGAAGAAACAGACACACACACACACACACACACACACACACACACACACACACACAGAACTTATCACCTTGTTATTCCTCAGTTCCTGATATTCTTAGGAGGTCTGCTTTTTTTCACTTAAATTTCTGCCTTCTTATGTTCGTTTTATATGTAATGTCCAGAGTTTTTAATTGTACTTAGCAAAGGAATAGTAAAAAGTATATCCATTGTGTGTTTCTAAAACAAAAGCTTAATCTTATTTTTAAATATTAAAAATCTTTTTGGAAAATCCAAGCCACATGAGTATATCTTCACTCTTTATTCACCATTCCTATTCTCCACAATTCTTTAGGGTTCCTGGAACATTTGAAATCTCATATCCAAAATATTTCAAATATAATGTGCTCAGGTCAGAGGAGTAACTTAGCATACTAATTTAAGGTACTATTTTTCAATTAATTCACTAAAGTAATTTTTTTGGTATTTTCAATTGAATAATAATTTGAGAGAAAACACAAATGATTTCCACAGTTCCATTTTCTGTCATTTGTTAATATTGTAAATCCTCATTAACTTAATTGATACATTTGAAATCAACCCTGAAAACTTTAGAAATAACTAGACTAGCCATAATGTAAAACTATTTGAAGGTCAAAAGACTGTGCATTTAACATTATAAAAATTAAATTTGAAAAAAGGAAAATTTATTTTATTTTTTTAATGTTTATTTTTGAGAGAGAGACACAGAACACAAGCAGGGGAGGGGCAAAGAGGGAGGAAGACACAGAATCTGAAGCAGGCTCCAGGTTCTGAGCTGTCAGCACAGAGCCTGATGTAGGGCTCAAAATCATGAACCAGGAAATCATGACCTGGATGCTTAACGGACTGAACCACCCAGATGCCCCAAGAAAAGTATATCATATTAGATTTAAAATTTTTTAAATTTAAATTCTAGTTAACATACACTGCAATATTGGTTTCAGGTGTATAATTCAGTGATTTGTCACTTACATAAAATATCCAATGCTCATCACAAGTGCCTTCTTTAATAGCCATCACCCATCTAGGCCATCCCCCCCCCACCTGTCTCCCTTATATCAGATTTTATTCTTGGCTACCTTTCAACTTAAGAATTAATATGTCACCTCATAGCATCCTTTTTTTTCATGTGTTCATGAGCCGAAATTTTGATTTTCAACTCATAACTTAAGTATAATTATTTTCTAACAACCACATTTGATAATTTGCTTCAGAAGTAGGGTATTCAAAAGATGCTTTCCATAGTCACAATGAGTATTCAAAAATTGGTGAACAATTTTAAACGATTATAAGAACATGACTACTTTCTCTGACCAATTTTCTATTCTCTCTGTAAAATGATAACCTGCTTGTAGACCTTGCAATTAAGTCCATTGCTCAGATCAGTAAGTGAGTCTAGGCTTAGACCTATCATAACATACAAACAGAACAAAATAAAGCAAAACAAAACTACTTCTTTGTGACTGACTTTCATAGACATTAAAAAAAAACCTATTTCTAAAATAGAAAAAAAAGTGCTATGTTTAGGTAATTGTGCTGTGTGTATCTATTATTTATTAAAAACAAAGACATTCTAGTTCTGTTCATTGTAGTCATCTTGTAGATATTACACTATTTTTAAAAAATTAAATAAAACAAGTATATCAACTTAGTCCATTTGGGCTGCTATAATGAAATACCATAGACTCTGTAGTTTATAATCAATGAGAACTTCCCACATTCTAGAAATTGGAGGTCTAAGGGTACTTGCATGACTGGGTAATGGCCCTCTCCAGGTTGCAGACTTTTCATTGTATCCTCACATAGCAAAAGGAGCAAGGGAGCTTTGAGCAGTCTCTTCTATGACAGCACTAATCTTGTCCATAAGGGCTCCACCCTCATGACCTAATCACCTACCTTCATCTTTGTACTTAGGATTTCAATATGAATTATGGGGAAGATACAAACATTCAAATCATAGCAGATATATTCTGGGAAAGTGAATAACATTTATAAAATTAAACTTAAGCAACAAAAATAAATAAAGTAAATAGTGATATTAATTAAAAAGATTTAGTAGATATATCATACAAAATGTCTATATGTATAGAGGGAGATGAAAAATGCATGTAGAATCTTGACGAGTACTTCAGGTGATGTGTCAGAGAATGGCAAGGGGATGATAAGAAGTTATGGTCATTGGGGTAAGACATGCAGAGTACTCAATGCAGCGTCTGATACTGGTAAGATCTCAACAAATGTCAGTTTTATGTCTTTTTATAAGGAATCCACAGAGGTGATGATCGGGAGAGGTTTGGGGAAAGGTTTAGTCCTACTGGCTGCAATAAATCATAAAAAAAGACCAATAATCATGATAAATTGTGATTTGACTTAAACACTAAAAAATTCTATGAAATTTATATGCTATAGTGTTTTGTTTGTTTAAAGACAAGTGAATAATATTTAGAGAAGCCAATAATCTTTCTTATGCTTGTTCTGTATAAATATGCATGCCAGAATCATGCAGTCACCTTTGCATACAATATACTTTTTCAAATGAATTTTTATTGTTTAAAAAGCATACCAACTGTTTTATCAAACATATAAGGCCAAGGTTGAGTAGGATTTAAAGAAAAGCTCATTTCTTTTATTATTAGACTTTATATTTCAGGGGAGAAATAGAAAACATGCGTTGAATGGTATATGTTGGTATGATGGTAGCATATTAATGGTACTGTTACCTTTATCTTTTTTTTTCTTTTTTGGATCAATTGTATTTCTAAGATGCCAAGTAATATCAAATTAGTGAAAAAGAGCCAAAGCGGTTAACAATGTTGCCTCCATAAAACAAAAGGTTGAATAATCATAGTCTACATATTTCACTACACTTAGGCTCAGGTAATCATAACATAATGTTAACTGACAAATATCATACCAAGGCAAAAATCTGATTTTCCACATTTTGAGCAATAATGTATCATCAATATGAATTTTCTTCTAATATCTGTGCAGATGGAATTGCACATTTTGTTTCTTGTCTTAACTTAGAAGAGAGTTTTGTGTTTCTGAAAAACTAAAAAAGTAATTTAAGTCAATTACCATGTACTCTCTTTATAATTGTAATCATGCCAAATTATGTAATTACAAAATATTACAAGTATCAGCAGTCATATACTGACAGCTTATAATTATGTAATTACCATGTGGACTTAGAATTATGACACCTAAAGATGTCAAAAATATTTTAGCATGATTATTAACTCTTTCCTAGTATTATGATTCTAATTGAATTATGTAACATTCATACAAAAAAACAGGGGCTTGTTACAACATCTGCAATTATAAACATGACACAAAATAAAGAAAACTTTGTGACAAGTAATTTACATTTAAAATATTCTGAAATATTCATTCCATATGCACACATACTTTATGATAAAAACATTGAAGTGTATTTCTGGAAGACAATAGTTTTTCATATCATTAAAATAATTTAAAATGGTTATATATCCAGTTATTCATATAAATGCATTTCTAGACAACCCATAACTGAAAAGCAATGTATATACAATGTATAAGTATTTTTTTGAACAGGATGAAATTTCACATATGTTCATCCAATCTAGTAGCTAATTTAACATACATTTTTTAGAAAATAGGAAGCTGGATTATGGGTGTTTTGAGGACTTTTTAATCAACAGGAAGCCAAAAGGCATTAATAAAACAACAGATATATTTAACTATATAAAAATTAATAACTGTGGTAGCTTCATTATGGTGAAGTAAAATCACTACTGCCTATCTCTCCCACTGATTACAACTAATCCCAGAAAGTAACCACTTAACTTTGAACAAATAAAAGGCCTTTGAAAACATAAGCAAATAGAATGGAAAAGGAAGTCAAAACTTAAGGAAGATTCCCACAAAGGCATGAGCTTCATTATTGTTTTATGTGTTTTTTGTGCTTTGTCTTGTGGCTTTGCATGGGAAACAGTCCTCAGTCTAAGAGCTGCACAGAAAAACAGTGATGTAGATGACTAAGTCTATAATAGAAAATCTCATCTTTATGGTCAGCCAGGAGAACATTGAAAACTGAACTCTGCAGACAAAAGAGTGTGGGAAGTACAGGGAGAAGAGAATGCTGAGGAAAGGGATCTTATAATTATGTGTACAAATCCTCATAAGACCAGGGTACACCCCTGAGCTGTGCATGTGGTAGGAAGGCATAGAGCTGCATAGAAGAAATTTTGAGATATAGGCTTAATTTATGCCATAAGCCACATCTCAGATTAACTCATGAAAATAACATCCACAAGAAACACAAAGTGTTATATAGTAAGGCTTTGAAAATTGAACTGAGATTCAAACCAGCATACATAAAAGATGTATACATTATGATCTAATACTAACCATGTTGACTGCTTGTAAAATATCAACAATAACAACAACAATAAATAAATGAGTTTTCAGAGATTTATAATAAAAATAAATATAAATTATACATAAATTATGTATTAAGTAAATATAATGAAAATAAATTAAAAGTAGAGACTATGTACCATGTTATTCAAAATTGCAATTCAAAGTTACTTAACAAAGAAGATGGAGAATTTAACCTGACCACAATGAAAAGGACAATCAACAGATTCCAACATTTATATGAATAATTTATCAAACAAAAATGATAAAGTAAATATTAGAACTAGGCTTCTTATGGTGAAGGAAAATACATCAGTATCTCCTGTGAGACAAAATAGATTTATTATTTTTTTACGTTTATTTATTATTGAGAGACAGAGAGAGACAGAGCATGAGCATGGGGGGTGGAGGGACAGAGAGAGGGGGGAGACAGAATCTGAAGCAGCCTCCAGGCTCCATCAGCACAGAGCCCAATGTGGGGCTCGAACTCACGAACTGTGAGATCATGACCTGAGCCGAAGTCAGATGCTTAACCAGTTGAACCATCCAGGCGCCCCAAGACAAAAATACATTTAAATGTGGCACATAGAATCTCTGTTGACAGTTACCTTCTGTATTCTGATGATAGTTAAACCTTTTTATTTGCCCTTTGCCCATTCAATCTGCTTAATTTTTAGTTTTTCAGTTTTTTTTACATTTTCAATAATTTTGTAATGAAAATAGAATTTTTTAAAATTCAAACTCTTCTTGTTGAGAATGTATGTCAATAGATGAATGGACATTTCAATACACCAGAAACTTTGGCTTCCAGGTGTTCCCTTATTTGTATCTTTTTTTACCTTTGAATGTATCCTTTCGATGTTATCTCCTTAAACTATAAGCTGTTGTTGATTTCAATATTTTCTTAAAAATAGCTATTAAAAACACCCATCCTACCTCATCTTTCCTTCTTTTCTTCCTTTCTCCCTTGCTTCACTTTCAATTCATTAGGATAAGAAAGTTGAATGAAAGCATAAGATTTCTTCAAGAAATACTAGATTTACGTAATGTTAATTTCATTCTGAAAAGTCTTTTTATTAGGGTGCTAGTTCTAAAAATCTAATTGCCATGCTTTGGTAAAGCTTAAAGGTAATATTGTGTTTAAAACAATGCACAATTATAATCAGGACTATCATGCTTTTATATGAGCTAAAAAGCTTCATGGAACCTGAAACTTCACAAAGAAGTTTACAAATCCTTAAGGTGTCCTTACTTGTCCATACTATGCCTTTGAATCAATGGTTTAGGTGACAGATTAAAAGAATACATAACTATTTCCCCAATGCCCATACTCTACTTAAAAGATGAAGAATTAAGAGAGTTTTTTCCAGGCATATCTCACAATTTCATTATGGCAGTTCTTTCTTTATGGTTTAGTGTAATTTTAGTTGTGTTTTTAGGATTATATCTGGCTTTAAATGTGTAAAATTTTATTTTGGAATGTATGTTTTAGGGAATCTCTGAACAAATTAAAATAGCCAATATGATTTAAATTTCTCAATTTTTTTTCTACATAAAATTTTTTTTTTGTTTGGAGTCACAAATTTTGATTCTTGTATCATTGTTTGATTTCTCTAGTAAAAATTACTTTGTTAGTGTTTTTTTTTTCACCTGGTAGTGAAGCAAGTTAAGAATCCCAATATGTTGGGGCACCTGAATGGTTCAGTCAGTTAAGCATCTAACTCTTGATTTCTACTTGGGACATGATCTCCTAGTTCTTGAGATCAAGCTTGGCAGTGGGCTCCACACTGAGTGTGGAGCCTGCTTAAGATTCTCTCTCGCACTCTTTCTCTGCCCCTCCTATGCTCATGATATCTCTCAAAAGGAAGGAAGAAAAGAAATGGAAAGGGAAAAGAAGGGAAGAGAAGAATCCCAGGATGTTAACATTCGTGCAATTATCTTCCTAAATAACATTTTTCTCCACCACATTTAACATGTAATGAGATAATAACAAGATAAAATCTCAGTTATATTTTTACCATATCAATATTTAAAAGTACATGCCCCCGCCCAGAAGTAGAATATGGAAGATAACCAGAAGAAATACATCCTAGTGTATACCAGATAAACAATTTTAAGACATCAACTCACACACACACACACACACACACACACACACACACACACACATTTGCCACTGTATTACCTGTATTGATATAAGAAAATGTATTCTTTCTACAGAGCCATGAAATAGAAAACTGTTTTAAAATAAAAGGAATTTCAACTATGAATTTACCATGAAGCAGACCAAAAACATCATTCCATACAGTACAAAAAATGTTGTAGAAAGTGAGAGAATAATTTTTTGGTGTTTGTGTTGATACCATTGCTACTGGGACCTTTAATTTAGATTATTTGGAGAAAAGGGGATGGAATTGTCCTTATAGCTGTCATGATTAAAAGAACATGAAATCATAAAACAATATATTTTATTTTGTGAGCAATAATAAGTGAACAGGGCAATCCTAGTAAAACTTTCGATGTATTTGAAAAGTTACTTTAACTTAAAAAAAATGTTATGTTTATTTTTTGAGAGAGTGAGAGAGTATGAGTGAGTGAGTGGCAGAAAGAGAGGGAGACACAGAATCTCAGGCAGACTTCAGGCTCTGAGCTGTCAGCTCGAACCCACGAACCGCAAGATCATTACCTGATCTAAAGTCTAATGCTTAACCGACTGAGCCACCTGGGCAACCCTAACTTATTTTAAATGGTTATTTATGTATTTATTTTGAGAGAGAGGGCATGTGATCTGGGAAGGAGCAGAGAGAGAGGGAAAGAGAATCACAAGCAGGCTCTGCACTGACAGCATAGATCTCATGGAACCCTGAGATCATGACCTGAGCTGAAGTCAAGAGTCTGACGCTTAACCAGTTGAGTACCCAGGTGCGCCTGAAGAGTTGCTCTAATACCTATTATATCAAGTTCTTATTTGTCTTTTCTATGCTGCCTGATTTCAGCCTTCTCTGCCTTGGTTAAACTAATCACCACTTAGGATCCCTTGCATGTAACAGGCTTGGGATAGGTCATTTTGAGTTTTATTTCTTTTTCTGTACTTGGTATGGTATATCCTGTGGTACAGACTGTACAAAAATTTGAATTGGTTGGATTTTAAGCTGTACTTTCAAATCTGTTACTAATAACTGTGTGACTTGGAAAATTTTTATTTTGTAAAATTTATAGTGTTCTAAAATGACATTTTTAGTCTTTGAACTCTATGTTTTAGCTCCAAATAGATTAATACTGTTGTCTTGTATCAATTTTCTATTTTTAACTTGTAAAGATTGACCCTTTACAGAACCCAGTATCAAGCTTGAAGTCTTAGCTTCCCTTGGTTTTAATTTTTATCCCATGTCACAAATTTCTGGAACCTGCCTTTTGCATTTTAATTGAATAAATTAGTTTTGTTCTCAAGATGAATTTTAAAAGTAGACTATAAACGTACTTATGATTAGTCACCCTCTCTTGCAAGGTCAATTTTCATTGATTGGAATAAAAATTGTTAATCTCCAGCTTCACAATGATCAAATGTATGTTAGCCTTGTATTTGCCACAGGTATATAAATGATTTTAATCCACAGTGGATACCCATTTGGCCCACATTGCAATTTCTCTGTAAGTGTGCTCATTTTCCCCAGCTTGAGGTTTTTTTATACATTAATTCCTACATTATAATGAAAGTATAAAGTACAGTTTTACAGCACAGGGAGCTATTATAATATTTTTATAAAACTACTAATGAGTATTTGGGTACATTATTTATATGCAAATAAATGCATTTTTCTTTATAAAATATTGTTGATTAAAAACATACTTAATAGAGCTTAGTATTTGATACCAGGAGATATTTTTTTCCTCAAATTTTTATGGCAATTGTAAGCAGTCAAATTGAGAAGCACAATATTTAGACATATTGATCTCTCCAAGTCCTTCAAGCTATTCTGTTCTATTTGCTAACTTATGAGAAATGTAAGAGGAACAACCATTTACTAGGAGGATAGTGGTTCTATATCCTAGGAATTTGAATAATGAACATTAGAGAAAGGAAAGGCCTAACTCTTCATTTATAATATTCCCTGTAAAAGCAAGATCACTGCCCACAGCTAGCCCTTGACTGTTGGAATGGAAGCCTCCCCTGCCCCCTTGCCCCTGACTGGTAGGGCTGCTGTTCCTTCTTTGGATCAGTGTCTGATAATCAAGGAGATAGACTCTTGAGAAAGAGTAAATTTATCAGCATCATTTTCTTTGACTGCTGGACCATTTTTAAATTCAACATTTCAGTGAATTCCGAAGTCACCATTTTAAGTATAGAAAATGAAAGCCCTAAAAGCGTTCAGAAATTTTATATAACCCAGAAGTATTTCATGTGGAATTTTGTGTCAGAAATGAAGAATGAACTTTGGAAGCAACAGTCTCAATATAACACAATTTATTCAAAGATGTTTCATCACTTTAAGCTATGGAAACTTCTACAGTTAAGCATATCCTAGATATGTTCCTGATGATCAAAACATATAGAACCATAAGTTATGACTATTATTGGTAAGTTTTCCCTTTTCCTTGAAACAGTTAATTATGTTCTTGCCAAACCAATGCAGATGGTATTTTACAGGTGACCCCCTTTGTGCAAGGGAGACATAATGATTCAGACTAAGGAGAATTGAGTAGATCTGGCTTTTAGAGTTGGCAATGGATATCCAGAATTCCTCCTTATTGATCATAGATACAAATTGGAAAAGAAAAAGAAGAGGACTTTGGAAAATGGAAGTAGGATTAATATTCAAGACTTACTCTACACACTGCTGCTAGAATTATCCAGAGTCACATGAATGCACAAGGGCAGACTGATACATAAGAGAGTATTTATTACATTTAGTGCTTTTTTATATTCCCATCTAAGAAAGATCACAGTTCATACAGAAATATGTAATAGTAAAGTAGGCTGTGCTATATCAGCTATATTATTTTTCCACTATGTAGGAATATGTGCCTGGAGGTATGTACTTTATACCCTATTTCTTTACAGTGCTTGTTTTTCTGATTTTGTGGAGGTCAAAAGAAAATGTAGAAAATGCATGAACATGAAGGTCATTATTCTGAGGTTCTGTTAGGTTATAAAATAAGAGGAAATTCAAAGATGACAACCATGCAAAACATCTGGCATCCTGTCACCTGAATATTTTTATAACTAAACTGCTACATGTGCTTTTGTGTGACTGTGCCAGATGGACACTGCAATTATATACTACAGTGAATTACTGGTCTCGAAGGACGATATTTGCATGCTTCCACGTACACCATTTATGCACTCAGGATAAGAAAGGGCTACAAAAAAGAAACCAAAGTGAAGGTTGGGAAAAAAAAAAAAAAACCCTAACTGGCTCAATTTTAGTTTTTCTGTGAGTATCGATTGTTTTACATATTAATGGAAAATTACCAGATTGTCAAAATATATTTACTTTTTTTTCTTAATAATATTGATACCTAGGGGTGCCTGGGTGGCTGAGTTGGTTAAGTGTCTGACTTCGTCTCAGGTCATGATCTCACCGTCTGTGGGTTTGAGCCCCATAATAGGTTCTGTGCTGACAGCTCAGAGCCTGGAGCCCGCTTCAGATTCTGTGTCTCCCTCTCTCTGCCCCTCCCCCTCTCATACTCTGTCTCTCTTTCTCTCAAAAATGAACAAACATTAAAATAATAATAATAATAATAATAATAATAATAATGATACCTATGTGTAAATAAAGACAATCTGATGCCCCATCTTTTTCATAAGTGGAATGACTTAATCCAGGGACAGAAGTATCATATAAAAATAAAATTTCCATAAAATTCTTAATACGTTAATTCTCTTGGATTTCTTATAATTAACTTGAGAAATCAATGCCTGCATTAAATGGAGATACTAGTCCTGTACACACAGTAGCTCACTCACATGCCTCTGTGTGTCTAGACCATCTTCTCCTCAGCAACGGAATACCAACAACTAGTATTCAGCAACTTTCAGATGCTTTGGGAGATTTTTTTCTGTATCTAGTACAAGTAACTTCTACCGGTTTCTTTTGAAACAAACTAATTGGAAAATTTAACCCTTACCAGAATCTAGAAAGTAATTAATAACTCAATTTTTAAATATACACATATATTCAGAAATAAAGAGAGTAGACACTGTTATTTGCTAAGAGTCTAATTTGGGCCTGGTATTTTAAATACATTATATACTTTAATCTTTAACCATTTCTTCTTTTTTTTTTTTTTAATGTTTATCTTTGAGAGAGAGAAAGAGGGACAGAGAACGAGCCGGCGGTGGGGGGGTGGGGCAGAGAGCAGGGGGGAAAGACAGAATCCGAAGCAGACTCCAGGCTCTGAGCTGTCCGCACAGAGCCCAACACAGGGTTCGAACCCGTGAACTGTGAGATCAGTACCTGAGCTCAAGTTGGACGCTTCACCGACTAAGACACTCAGGCACCCCTATACTTTAATCTTCATAAAGATGTTTAAAGAAGGTAACATTATTGCACTTTCACCATAGGGAAATTCAGCAATTGAGGAAGACAGTTTGAACTGGGGCAGTCATTTTAAAAGTGGCAGATTAAGAAGTAGAACGAGGGGCGCCTGGGTGGCTCAGTCAGTTAAGCATCCGACTTCGGTTTAGGTCATGATCTCGTGGTCCGTGAGTTCGAGCCCCGCGTTGGGCTCTGTGCTGACCTCTCAGAGCCTGGAGCCTGTTTCAGATTCTGTGTCTCCCTCTCTCTCTTACCCTCCCCCGTTCATGCTCTGTCTCTTTCTGTCTGAAAAATAAATAAACGTTAAAAAAAATTTAAAAAAAAAAAGTAGAATGAAAGTCTGATTATCAACAAGATCCATGGGCTTTTCACAATATCATACTGATACACATATAATTAACTGCAGTAACATGACTAATTGAGATTTTAAATTATTGACTTCAGAAATAAATTTTTCCATCTTTGCTGATATCTGAACAAGTTTACTAATATATATCTAATATTATTTCCCATAAACATAGAGCACATCCAAACATCAGTTTCAAAACACTTATTATTCTATAAAATACAGTCCATCATTCTCAAAGACTATAATCTATATTAATACAAGAATCCCCTCTGGCCATTCTCATGAAGTTTGGATGTTAGTAAAGATATCTGGGCAGGTTGCTTCAATTTCATCAACACTTTGATAACACAGTCCTTGTGCAAAAGTGTTCTAGGATAGACTGTAATCCAGGAGCCTGCAACTATATCATACATATATACATATGGCAGGACTTGTGTGCAATACAGTTTCTGTTCTTTCCTGGGTGGATCATACTAGGGGAGCTGGAGTCTTGTTTTGTTGGTTGACTTCTCTTTTTAAGTTATCCCCAACTGGATGGGAGATATTAAAAATCAACTTGAACAACTTTGAAGAACAAAATTTGTTCAAATAACACTATGAGCATTTTGTAATACAATTCCTACAAGGATCATGCTAAATTACAAAGGGCTGCCTTGAGAGCTCTGTCCTTTGAACAAGATCTCAGATTTGTTTGGTTGTCATATTTCAATATGTGCCATTCTTTCCAGAAGAAGTGAAGAAAAATCTAATTGCATTTTTATTATCTATTTGAAAGTTGCAGTTAGCCTAAAATAAGCAAAATATACTTTACATATATACAGTCATAATCACATTGAAATATGCTTCACTATTATGACAAACATGTTTATAAATAATTTAACCTTTACATTGCAACCCTAGCAACAACAAAATCCTTTCTCTATAGGAAAAAAACTTTTTACAGATTTAATAACTTCTGCAAAGTAATAAAGTGAAAAAAACAAATTATATTTTATAATTTCTTCTAACTAAGTAAACACTTTCCCCCCCACAATTAAAACAAAAACTTATTAAGAAAATAGATTTAAACCAAAAGAGCTATGAATCCTTTTTGCTAGAATGCCACTATAAATCAGGCATGCATGGACATCTGGATTAAACCGTATTCACCAGGTTAGTTGCTAACTAAGGCTACTATAATTGCTAAAGGATTTTTTTTTTTGCTTCTTGCCATACTTCAAGAAGAATAATTATTCAGAATTCATAAATTTCTGCATTAGTTGAAGAAATTGTGACTCCATTCATGTTTTTTGCTAATATTTCTCTACAGCTGTCCATCTATACTCTTTTTTTAACGTTTATTTATTATTAAGAGACAGGACATGAATAGGGGAGGGGCAGAGAAAGAGGGAGACACAGAATCGGAAGCAGGCTCCAGGCTCTGAGCTGTCAGCAGAAAGCGAACTCACCGACTATGAGATCATGACCTGAGCTGAAGGCGGACTCTTAACCGACTGAGCCACCCAGGCGCCCCCATATATACTTTTGAATGAACTTATCACTTGAGATCCTTTTGCATCAATAAAACTTAACAAGTTATGATGTTAGATATATTGGAGAAGTTATGAGAACAGGTATTTAAATACTCATCAGATATCATTAAAACATAAATATGTCTTTATTTATGAATACAAATTTGATGTGTCAGTGGCTATGATAATTTACCATGCTTATATTACATTAAAATAGGTCTGAATTCAAGTATTTTACTTCATAAGTCATATGAACAAAAAAGTGAAAATTAATACTATTTTAAGAGATTTAAGTTAAGAAATGAAGTCAATTATTAGCTTTGTTATAGAAAATAGACTTCTATTTATATTTCAAAAATGGGATCAAAAATCAATCTACCTGTTTAATTGGTAAAAATAAGTCCCAAATATGTAAACGCTGAATTCTACCTTACTTGAAATTAATTTGTTATATATGAAACAATAGTGAGTACAGAATGATAGAGGCAAGATTAAGAGTATATTCCAAATGCCATATATATGGTAAATGCTATTAGATTTCTTGAGAGAGTACAGTCTCTGTGGAATGGCATGGCTAGAGCCAACTTTATGAAGTTGAATGGACTTACAGGGGTGGGACAGTCAGAGTGGAGAAATTGACTATACAAATTGAGTTAAGATCCATGGAGATGCACTTTTTATCTGGTACTCAAGAGCTAACTCTTCCCAATTTTAACCTGGCAATAAAAATTTCAGAGTTTCCAGAGTACAGGATCTAATTTCATGGTATTCTGTTTTTGGAGTTGTGAATAAACCTCATCATCCGCAGGTAATGGGGAGGAGATTTGAGATCCAACTTCCGGAGTTTGTCTTTGAATAGCCATGAGTAAATCAAATCAGAGGTTTTGCCCTGCAGTTATTCTGAAATTTGCTGGTAAAGTTAGAAGTTGTGAGACCAGTGTTAGAATGGAATAGGGGGAGATATGAAGGCAGGGTCAGGTGAAATTAACTTTCTTAGTAACCAACATCAAAATTCATTGTCTTCTCTCCTCAGTTTTCCTTTCTTAAACAACCATATTCTTGTCATTGTCTAAATCTAGATAAATTATTTTTTACTCTGGGCAAAGGACATCTTATTTCCATCAGATTGTATCTTAAAATAGGCTCCTGCTTTTTTGGCGACATCATACAGCCTGGAATTGCCATGGCAGATGTTTACTGTTGCTGCTGTTGTTGATGTTTATCCTTATTGTATGTAGAAGCCTAAGAAATATTTTTGCTACATTCTTTTTGCCAATATTTTTCATTGACTTTAATTCCTTACTGAATTTTTAATACAGCCAAGATTTAATCTTGGCATTATATGCCAAATATGGTATATGTTATCTGGCATTATACCAACATTTTTTGCAGGCACTCAGTCTTTGTTGCATGATAGAAATAAGGCTTATTCCCAAAAATAATAATTAAAGAATAATTCTCAAGAAATAACTAGAGCCTCGATTTGCTTTCCAGTATAAAAAATGAAAAAAGTAAAAGGACATGCCAGTAGTTCAGTTGAGTTTATTAGAATATTAAGTTTTATGGAAACTACCTAAATACAATAATTATATTTATAGCAGCTGGTACCTGCACTTTCCATTATTTGCCTTATATCTGCCTGAACATTCATGGGACACTCATAAAATACTGCCTCATGTGGTAAATGAATATATTCATTGTCTATGTACTGGCTGCCCATTTCCTATTACTTATTTTTTTCCCAAAATTATTATGTTGTCCCAGGCCAACTAGCATACACTGGTTAGTCAAGTGCACAAATCCAGTTTACTGTAGATGGAAGATATTCTTTATAAGAATGAATTTCATGGTAATTTACCTCTATCAGTTCAGTTTACTCAGAAAAAAATTTTAATATGAAATTTATTGTCAAATTGGTTTCCATACAACACCCAGTGCTCACCCAACAGGTGCCCTCCTCAATGACCATCACCCACTTTCCCCTCCCTCCCACCCCCATCAACCCTCAGTTTATTCTCAGTTTTTAAGAGTCTCTTATGGTTTGGCTCCCTCCCTCTTTAATTTTTTTTTCCTTCCCCTCCCCCATGGTCTTAAGTTTCTCAGGATCCAAACAAGAGTGAAAATATATGGTATCTGTCTTTCTCTGTATGACTTAATTTCACTTAGCATAACACTCTCTAGTTCCATCCATGTTGCTACAAAAGGCCATATTCCATTCTTTCTTACTGCCAAGTAGTATTCCATTGTGTATATAAACCACAATTTCTTTATCCATTCATCAGTTGATGGACGTTTAGAATCTTAAGAAAAAAATTTTAATAGCCTCAAGGCTATTAAAACCATCAAAAATAGACATCATTATTCACTTATTTTCTCAATGTCTATTCCTGAACTTATCTTATGATTTTTTAATATTTTATGGTATATGAATTGTATTTTTCTTGGATTTAGCATTCTGAGTTTTAACTAGGATAATATATAATTTTATTATCCAAAATGAGATACTTTCAAGAATTAAATGAGGTACTTGTGATAATTAGGCAGAGAAAACAGCCATAAACAAGCAGTATCCCAGGTAAAATTATAATTCAAACCATATTAATATATTAATGAACAATTTGATATAATTCATGATTATCTCTGTAGTCAAGAAATCCCAAATTTACCACCATTTCCTGTTTTTTCTGGTCTACAACATAAACACATACTAGATATTTATTTTACTTTGCTGCAACAAATATTTGTAAACTCTATATTACATATGAGAATGCACTGTGGGAAACATTGCATCTTCAACATCATTGTTATGGATTTAGAGATACAAGGAAAAATTAAATGTAGCTTTCCAAAAGGAGCCATTTAAAGTAGACAAGCGTATATATAACTAACACCTATATAAAATTATGTTGAGTATAAATAGACAAACTAGTATTAAGGAAAGAGAATTTTTTTTTTAATTTTTTTTAACGTTTATTTATTTTTGAGACAGAGAGAGACAGAGCATGAGCAGGGGAGGGTCAGAGAGAGGGAGACACAGAATCTGAAACAGGCTCCAGGCTCTGAACTGTCAGCACAGAGTCCGACGCGGGGCTCGAACTCAGGGACCGCGAGATCATGACCTGAGCCGAAGTCAGCCGCTTAACCGACTGAGCCACCCAGGCGCCCCTAGGAAAGAGAAATTTTTTTTACAAGAAAAGTATTTAAGTTGAATTTTGAAGAATGGGTAAGATTTTGATGGAATAGAGTATACATTATGTCAATCACACTCTAATGAGGAAACAGGAAATTTATTGAAATGATTATCCTTGATGAAAGAGCTATTAGCCCAACTGGATAGGGAACCAACCTTGAAATTAGCAGTAACAAGAAGTCATTGTCATCTTTACACCTAACAAAGGAGGCAGGGGTTTTCTAGAGCCAAGGTGTACCAACGTCACCCAACAGAAGTGAGAAGAGCAGTGGTCCTTGCTCATTGGAGCTAGAGTCTCAGAGGTAGTAGAGTAGCTTTGGGAGAAGCAAAGAGGGAAGGAGAGTATTTATCCGACTTCTTCCTTTTTCCTCTTCTCCTGTTCCCTGCCTGTGCCTTTGTTGACTAAACTCATCTGGAAACCAGCTGACTCAGAAGCCTGGAGGAGAGAGGGTTAATGCAGGGGAGGGGCCAGGGTATATTTAAAAAAGGAATTTTGATCAAAATTAAAGGATATGGGAAAATAGTAGGTTCTTTCTTGTATGTAAAAGAAGGCATCACTAATAATGTCCATTCATTGTTAATCTGCTCATCAATCCCTCTACATTTTTTGTATTTTCTTGATGTCTTTTTTTGTGTGTGAGAACCAATTATCCCTGCCAAATCTATGGAAGTTTAGTGGGACATCAATCATAGTAATCAAATATCCTTGACCCATGATACAATGGCACATCATGTGGTCTGGCGAAATCATAATTTCTCCTCATATATTCCTGTATAAAATTTCAAAGTTGTTTTTCTGTTTCATTAGATCATGAGTTGTAAAAACAAAACTACAGAACTTCAGACTGCTGGGTCTCTAGCCAGGAAGTCACAGTAACAAACTGAGAGTTTCAGCACTCAAATCTCCATAAGATGCCCCCCAATACACACTAATCCGATGTAAAAATATATGCGGCAGTTTAGGAAAAACAGCGTTGTTACAAGTCAAACACAGCATCAAATCCTCCAACCCCAACTTTGTGACAAGTCTACCCCAAAAGGGTTAAAAACAGAAATTCATGAACTGCCTTTCTCAGAAATCTGTATAAGAGGAAAATATTGGAATAATAATAATTAAAAATACTGCAGATAGAGAAATATTATATTATTTACATTATTTTATTCCATCTAAGTCCTGTACTGCTTAAATAGGAAGACATTAGTTCATAGGCTCTGTATCATTTACCTCTTTTTATCATGTAATAAGGGAGATGAAAATTTTTATGATTTTCTGTCATCAGTGAGAGTAGAATGTAGTTGAGAAAATAAGAAGAAACAAGAAGGTAAATATGTGAGGTGATGGATGTATTTACTTGATGAAAAGAGTCCTTTCACAAAGTATATGTGTATCAAAACATCACATACACATAAAATATCTTATACTTTTATTTGTCAAATAAAATGTATTTATAAAAGCATCAGAAAGTGACAAGGGTAGTCAGATGCTAGGATTATGGAGGAAACACAAATTTAAAAGAAATTTGCAGCGTGGATTAAATATGCAAAAGTATCAAGGGAGGAGAAAATCTGTGTTTAGTGAGGAACATGAATAAAAGAGGAAAGTTTGGAGTATTTAAGTAAGATTTAGGAAACAGGTTGACCCCAATGGCTGAAACAGAAAAACATTGTGCTTTTTACACTTTCTTTTGGTAGTTGTGGAGCTGCTAGTACAGGGAATTGTATAAAGAATTGCATGGAAGTCAATTTGAAAATACAATTGCAGACTCATTCTTAAAGATGCTTAAAATTAGACTTCATAAACATGGTCCATTGCAGATAACAAACTATGTTACATATACAGGAGTACTCTACAAATGAAAGGTAAAGGTAACAATCATAATGACAAGAAAACATTTCCAAAAAAAAAAAAAAAAGAAAAAAATGAATTAATAAGACCTGTTACTAGTTTTTTTTACTAATGTTTATTTCATTGTTTTATTTACTGAATTTTTAATTTTATTTCATTGCACATATTTACGGATTTAAAATTTTTAAATATACATATTTGCTGATCAGTTTGATAAATTTTAACAATTATATAAACACATGTACAACCACTCAAAATATGAGATAGATCATTTCCATATTCTCAGACCTAATCCTTCTTCTAGTCAATTCCTTGCCTACTCTATAAGAGGCAAGCATTTTCCTATTTCTAATACCATAGATTAGTTTGCCTATTCTTAGAATTAACATCCCTGATATATAGTCTGACTTTTCTATGTCTGGTTTGGTTTATTCAACATATCATATTTGAAATTATCCATGTTCTATCATTAGTCCATAATTTTTAATAGCTGACTAGTATTCCATTTTATGACTTACACATAATTTTCTTACCCATTCTCCTGTTGATAAAAATTAATATTGTTTTCAATCTGATGTTTTCAAAAAGAAGACTGCTATAGGGGTGCCAGGGTGGATCTGTCAGTAAGCCTTAGATTCCTGGTTTCGGTTCAGGTCATGATCTCACAGTATGTGGCTTTGAGACCCACATCAGGCTCCATGCTGAAAATGTGGAGCCTGCTTAGGATTTTCTCTCTCTCCCCCCCCCCCTCTGTCTCTCTCTCTCTCTCTCTCTCTCTCTCTCTCTCTCTCTCTCCCATTTTTGCCATTCCCCCACTTGCACTCTCTCTCTTTCAAAATAAATAAACTAACTACATAAATAAATAAATAAAAAGAAGACTGCTATATTTTCCAAATTGTTTTATAGACATAATTTTTTTCATTCCTATGGGTAAATGCCAAAGAACTGTTGGCTATATATTTGTATGTCTTTATGAGAAACTGCCAAACACTTGTCCAAAACTGTTATAGAATTACATATTCTCACCAGCAAATTATCAATGTACAGCTCCATATTCTGCACAATATTAGAGAAGGTCTATTATTGATTTATCCATTCTAATTGGTAAACAAACAAACAAAAAAAAAGGATCTGATGTTTTTCATTTGTATTATCTTAAACTAATCAAACACTTTTTCATGTATTTAATGGCCACTCATATAACTTCTTTGGTGAGGTGTCTATTCAACTCTTCTTCCTACTTTTAACTGAGAGTTTGTTTTTTGTCTTCTTATTATGGAGTTATAAGAATTTCTTATATCTTCTGGATAAAAATATTTTTTTTGATATATTTGCTGAAAAAAAAAATCTTCCAATGTGTGCCTTGCCCATTCGATTTCCTATTGATGTTACTTAATGAGAAATATTTTGTTTTGGTGAAATATAATCAATTTTCTTTTTTTGAAGAAATAAATTTAATGTTTATTTCTGAGAGAAAGACATGGAGTGTAAGGCAAGGAGGGGCAGAAAGAGAGAGGGAGACAACAATCCAAAGCAGGCTCCAGGTTCCAAGCTGTCAGCATAGAACCCAATGCGGAACTCGAACTCAAGGACTGTGAGATCATGACCTGAGCCTAAGTTGTTAACCGACTAAGCCACCCAGGCGCCCATCAGTTTTTCTCTTTTAGGTCAGTACTTTTTTATATTCTAAGAATATTTTGCCTAGCCAAAGGCTATACATATATTATCTTCTTTATTCTACAAATATTTTCTAATTTTTACATTTAGTACTGTAATATAGCACAATTTTTTTCTTAATTTTTTTTAATGTTTATTTTTGAGAGAGAGACAGAGTGCGAATACGGGAGGGGCAGAGAAAGAGGGAGACACAGAATCTGAAGCAGGCTCCAGGCTCTGAGCTGTCAGCACAAAGCCCAATGTGGGGCTCAAACTCACAAACTGTGAGATCATAACATGAGCCTAAGTCAGATGCTCAACCAACTGAACCACCCAGACACCTCTAGTGCAAATTTTTATATATAGATGAAAGTAAAGCATCTATGTTACTTTTATTTATGTTGTTTATAGAGCCAGTTCTAGCACTAATCGTATAAAGTACTTTATGTTTCTCATTAAATTGAGTTGGCACCTTACTAAAATTTAGTTGACTAGTTGTCAGTTCTACTTTTCAAAATATCTGTTCTTAGATGCTCTGATTGATTCTTATATACATAATTAGGTTCTAGTAAATTTTAAGTAAATTGACTCCCATATTTTTTTAATTTTTAGATTTATTTGTAACTGAATTTACTTTTTTAAGCCCCATGGAGAGATACACTTGACATACAATATTGTGTAGGTTAATGTGTTACCAGCAGAATGTTGGTATGATACACTTATATTTTTCAGTATGATTACTATCATAATGTTAGTTAACACACCCATCACATCTCATAATCACCATTTCATTTTTGTGCTGAGTACATTTAGGTTTACTTATAATACAGTATATAATATAGTTATATATAATACAAGTTATGTAAATTATATATATATATTTTCAAGTATATAATATAAGCCTATAACACTTTCTTTTTAATTTTATTTTTTATTTTTTTTTTAATTTACATCCAAATTAGTTAGCATATAGTGCAACAATGATTTCAGGAGTAGATTCCTTAGTGCCCCTAACCCATTTAGCCCATCCCCCCTCCCACAACCCCTCTAGTAACCCTCAGTTGGTTCTACATATTTATGAGTCTCTTTTGTTTCCCTCTCTGTTTTTATATTATTTTTGTTTCCCTTCCCTTATGTTCATCTGTTTTGTCTCTTAAAGTCCTCATATGAGTGAAGTCATATGATATTTGTCTTTCTCTGACTAATTTCACTTAGCATAAAGCCCTCAGTTCCATCCACATAGTTGCAAATGGCAAGATTTCATTCTTTTTGGTTGCCAAGTAATACTAAATTGTATAAATATATATATATATATATATATATATATATATATATATATATATATCACATCTTCTTTATCCATTCACCCATCGATGGACATTTGGTCTCTTTCCATACTTTGGCTATTGTTGATAGTGCTGCTATAAACATGGGGATGCATATTTTGAAACATGGGGATCCCTTAGAAACAGCACTCCTGTATCCCATGGATAAATGCCTAGTAGTACAATTGCTGGGTTGTAGGGTAGTTCTATTTTTAGTTTTTTGAGGAACCTCCATACTGTTTTCCAGAGTGGCTGCACCAGCTTGCATTCCCACCAGCAATGCAAAAGACATCCTCTTTCTCCGTATCCTTGCCAACATCTGTTGTTGCCTGAGCTGGTAATGTAAGCCATTCTGACAGGTATAAAGTAGTATCTCATTGTGGTTTTGATTTATATTTCCCTGATGATGAGTGAAGTTGAGCATTTTTTCATGTGTTGGTGGGCTATCTGGATGTCTTCTTTGGAGAAGTGTCTATTCATGTCTTTTGCCCATTTTTTTCACTGGATTATTTGTTTTTTGGGTGTTGAATTTCATAAGTTCTTTATAGATCTTGGATGCTAACCCTTTATCTGATATGTCATTTGCAAATATCTTCTCCCATTCAGTCAGTTGCCTTTTAGTTTTGCTGATTATTTCCTTGGCTGTGCAAAAGCTTTTTATTTGATGAGGTCCCAGTAGTTCATTTTTGCTTTTGTTTCCCTTGCCTTTGGAGATGTGTTGAATAAGAAGTTGCTGTGGCCAAGGTCAAAGAGGTTTTTGTCTGCTTTCTCCTTGAGGATTTTGATGGCTTCCTGTCTTACATTGAGGTCTTTCATCCATCTATTGTTTATTTTTGTGTATGGTGTAAGAAAGTGGTCCAGGTTCATTCTTCTACATGTTTTCCCAGCACCACTTGCTGAACAGACTGTCTTTATTCCATTGGATATTATTTCCCACTTTGTCAAAGATTAGTTGGCCATATGTTTGTGGTTCCATTTCTGGGTTCTCTATTCTATTCCATTGATCTGAGTGTCTGTTCTTGTGCCAGTACCATCCTGTCTTGATGATTACACCTTTGTAGTATAGCTTGAAGTCTGAGATTGTGATGCCTCCTGCTTTAGTTTTCTTTTTCAAGATTGCTTTTGCTATTCGGGGTCTTTTCTTGTTCCATACAAATTTTAGGGTTATTTGTTCTAGCTCTGTGAAGAATGCTGGTATTACTTTCATATGGATTGCATTGAATATGTAGATTGATTTGGGTAGTATTGACATTTTAACAAAATTTGTTCTTCCTATCCAGGAACATGGAATCTTTTCCCATTTTTTTTTTGTGTCTTCAACTTTTTTCATAAGCTTGCTATAGTTTTCAGTATATAGATTTTTCACCTCTTTGGTTAGATTTATTCCTAGGTATTTTAAGGTTTTTGGTGCAACTGTAAATGGTATCGGTTCCTTAATTTCTCCTTCTGTCACTTCATTGTTGATGTACAGGAATGCAACCGATTTCTGTGCATTGATTTTATATCCTGCAAATTGCTGAATTCATGAATCAATTCTAGCAGTTTTTTAGAGGAATCTTTTGGGTTTTCCAGTAGAGTATCATGTCATCTGCTAAGAGTGAAAGTTTGACCTCCTCCTGGCCGACTTGGATGCCTTTTATTTCTTTGTGTTGTCTCATTGCAGAGGCTAAGACTTCCAATACTATGTTGAATAACAGTGGCAAGAGTGGACATCCCTGTCTTGTTCCTGACCTCAGGGGAAAAGCTCTCAGTTTCTCCCCATTGAGGATGATAGTGTTGGGTTGTTCATACATGGCTTTTATGATCTCGAGTCATGCTCCTTCTATCCCTACTTCTTGAGGGTTTTTATCAAGAAAGGATGCTGTATTTTGTCAAATGTTTTCTCTGCATCTATTGAGAGGATCATATGGTTCTTGTCCTTTCTTTTATTGATGTGATGAATCACATTAATTGTTTTGTGGATATTGAACCAGCCCTGCAGCCCAGATATAAATCCCACTTGGTCGTGGTGAATAATTTTTTTAATGTATTGTTGGATCCAGTTGGCTAATATCTTGTTGAGGACTTTTGCATCCATGTTCATCAGGGAAATTGGTGTATAGTTCTCCTTTTTAGTGAGGTCTCTGTCTGGTTTTGAATCAAGGTAATGTTGGTTTCATAGAAAGAGTTTGGAAGTTTTCCTTCCATTTCTATTTTTTGGAACAGTTTCAAGAGAATAGGTGTTAACTCTTCCTTAAATGTTTGTTAGAATTCCCCTGGAAAGCCATCTGGCCCTGGACTCTTGTTTTTTGGAAGATTTTTGATTACTAATTCGATTTCCTTACTGGTTATGGGGCTGTTCCAATTTTCTATTTCTTCCTGTTTCAGTTTTGGTAGTGTATATATTTCTAGGAATTTGTCCATTTCTTCCAGATTACCCATTTTATTGGCATATAATTGCTCATAATATTCTCTTAGTATTGTTTTTATTTCTGTTGTATTGGTTGTGATCTCTCCTCTTTCATTCTTGATTTTATTTACTTAGGTCCTTTCCTTTTTCTTTTTGATCAAACTTGCTAGTGGTTTATCAATTTTCTTAATTCTTTCAAAGAACTAGCTTCTGGTTTCATTGATCTGTTCAACTGTTTTTGTTTTTTTGTTTTTTGTTTTGTTTTGTTTTGTTTTTTTTTTTGGTTTTGATGGCATTAATTTCTGCTCTCATCTTTATTATTTGTTGTCTTCTGCTGGTTTGGGTTTTATTTGCTGTTCTTTTTCCAGCTCCTTAAGGCATAAGTTTAGGTTGTGTATCTGAGATCTTTCTTCCTTCTTTAGAAAGGCCTGGATTGCTATATACTTTCCTCTTATGACCGCCTTTGCTGAATCCCAGAGGTTTTGGGTTGTGGTGTTATCATTTTCATTGACTTCCATATACTTTTTAATTTCCTCTTTTAACCTCTTGGTTAGCCCATTCATTTTTTAGTAGGGTGTTCTTCAGTCTCCAAGTATTTGTTACCTTTCCAAATTTTTTCTTGTGGTTGATTTTGAGTTTCATAGCATTGTGTTCTGAAAATGTGCACAGTATGATCTTGGTCTTTTTGTACTTACTTAGGACTGATTTGTTCCCAGTATATGGTCTATTCTGGAGAATGTTCCATGTGCACTGGAGAAGAATGTATATTCTGCCGTTTAGGATGAAGTGTTCAGAATATATCTATTAAGTCCACCTGGTCCAGTGTGTCATTCAAAGCCATTGTTTCCGTGTTGATTTTTTGATTAGGTGATCTGTCCATTGCTGTGAGTGGGGTGTTGAAGTCTCCTACTGTTATGGTATTACTATTGATGAGTTTCTTTATGTTTGTGATTAATTGATTTATATACATGGGTTCTCCCACATTTGGCACATAAATGTTTACAATTGTTAGGTCCTCTTGGTGGATAGACCCCTTGATTCTGATAACAATGCCCTTGTGCATCTCTTGGTACAGTCTTTATTTTAGAGTCTAGATTGTCTGATATAAGTATGGCTACTCCAGCTTTCTTTTGTTGATAGATGGTTCTCCATCCCCTTATTTTCAATCTGATGGTGTCTTTAGTTGTAAAGTGGGTCTCTTGTAAATGGCATATAGATGGATATTGTTTTCTTATCCATTCTGTTACCCTATGTCTTTTGATTGGAGCATTGAGTCCTTTGACGTTTAGAGTGAGTACTGAAAGATAAGAATTTATTGTCATTATGTTGCTTGTAGTCTTGGATTTTCTGGTGGTGTTCTCTGGTCCTTTCCCATCTTTGTTGCTTTTTTTCTTTCTTTCTTTCTTTCTTTCTTTCTTTCTTTCTTTCTTTCTTTCATCTTTCATTTTCATGTTTTCTCCCCTCAGAGAGTCCCCCCTTAAAATTTGTTGTACGGCCGGTTTAGTGGTCACAAACTCCTTTAATTCTTGTTTGTCTGGAAAACTTTTTATCTCTCCTTCTATTCTGAATGACAGCCTTGCTGGGCAAAGAATTCTTGGCTGCATATTTTTCTGATTCAGCACACTGAATATGTCCCGCCACTCCTTTCTGGCCTGCCATGTTTCTGTGGACAGTTCTGCAGCAAACCTGATCTGTCTTCCCTTGTAGGTTAGGGACTTTTTTTCCCTTGCTTTCATGATTCTCTCCTTGCCTGAGTATTTTGTGAATTTGACTATGATATGCCTTGTTGATGGTCGGTTTTTGTTGAATCTAATGGGGGTCCTCTGTGCTTCCTGGATTTTTGATGTCTGTGTCTTTCCCCAGGTTAAGAAAGTTTTCCGCTATGATTTACTCACATCACCCCTCTACCCCTATTTCCTTCTCTTCCTTGTCTGGGACCTCTATGATTCTGATGTTCTTTTTTAGAGAGTCACTGATTTCTCTGATTCTTAAATTGTGTTCCATTTCCTTCATCTCCCCCTTTTTCTCTGTTTCTGATTCTCTATTCTGCCTCATCCAACCTTGCCACCACAGCATCCATCCGTGATTCCAGCTTAGTTATAGCATTTTTTATTTCATCCTGACTAGTTTTTACTTCTTTTATCTCCGCAGAAAGCGATTCTAATCTGTTTTCGACTCCAGCTAGTATTCTTATTATCATGATTCTAAATTCTGGTTCAGACATCTTCCTTGTATCTATGTTGGTCAAATCCCTGACTGTCATTTCTTTGTGTTCTTTCTTTTGGGGTGACTTCCTTGTTTTCTCATTTTGAAGGGAGAAAAGGAATTAATGAGGTAGAAAAACTGAAATTAAAAAATATTAAAACTAAAAAATGAAGCAAACACACACACACACACACACAAATTGAATAAATGATGCTAGATCCTAGGTGTGTTTTGGTCTGGGTGTTGAAAGTGGTTTGATAGATTAGAGAAAAAAGGGGGAAAAAAGGAAATTGTTTGAGAATTTTAAACAATGAATACACTGAAGTAGACAAAAATGAAATCATGGGAGTAAAATAGAATTTGAAAAAAATTACACAAAAGTAAAGAATATATTTGGGGCGCCTGGGTGGCGCAGTCGGTTAAGCGTCCGACTTCAGCCAGGTCACGATCTCGCGGTCCGGTCCGTGAGTTCGAGCCCCGCGTCGGGCTCTGGGCTGATGGCTCAGAGCCTGGAGCCTGTTTCCGGTTCTGTGTCTCCCTCTCTCTCTGCCCCTCCCCCATTCATGCTCTGTCTCTCTCTGTCCCAAAAATAAATAAACGTTGAAAAAAAAAAATTTTTTTTAAAAATAAAAAAAAAATAAAAATAAAAAAAAGAATATAGTAGAAAAAATTAAAGAAAAATATTTTTAATAAAAATTAAAAATAAAAATGAAGTTTTTCCCTTTCTGTATTCAAGTAAAGAAGTGAAAAAGAGAATAAAAGAAAAAAGAAAAAAGAAAGAAAATTGAATAGATGGACCTGCTAACAGATTGAAATAGGAATGAAATTACTGTTTTCCCCTGACAGACTATGGAGTGCTTTATAGTCCATAAACTAAGCAGGCAGTGAGACTTGTATTCTTGAAAAGCGAGGTTGGCCCAGTTAGGCGAGACTCAGTGTAATGGCTCTGTTCTCCACTAGATGGTGCAGCTAGCCTACCTGGGCAGAATGTTGTGGCACTCTTAGGTGCATATGCGCATGCGTGGGAGCAGTGAAAATGTCACCACCCAGCTACACAGTCTCTAGAATCTGAACTTTGTTCTCCCCGCTCAGCAATCGCACACCCATCCTCGGTCTTCAGCTTTCATCTACGGCCTGCTTCTTCATTGTCTGTGACCAAGCCCCAGGCAGTACCTCTCTCCCAAGTTTTGTCTCAGACGCGGCTGTTTTCCCCGGCCCCTTACTTGTGAAGGACTGCTGCTTTGACCTGTTCTGCTCCTCTGCGGGAGGGTCTCACCGAGCAATGGCCGAATGCTGGCTGCACCCAGGAGCGCTTGCTGGATCCTGCTGCTGCCAGTGCCCTGAGACTGCACCCAAGTGCCAGCCCGCCCCAGAAAAAGTTCGCGAGATAGTGTAGCAGCAGCTTTTCAGGGATTATGGAAAATCACAACACACATCTGGCACCAGGCTTCACCGTTAAGGACCTTGTTCCAGCACCAACGAATGTGGCTGTTTTCTCAGGTGTCTGGGACCAGGTGGCTTCAACAGTCTCTACCAAATGACCTTCCAGCAGTGGAACCACTTTTCCCCATGTGGCCCGAGAACCTCCTGGCCTCCACTCTGTTCCTGGAGATTCACCCTTTCCACCAGAGCACTGCCAGTTATGGAACTGCAGAGTTGCAGACTTTGTACCCCCTTTGTTTACAGTCTTAATGGAATTTAAACCCTCTCCTTTCTCCTTTCTCCCTTTTTAGTTTAGTCCCTGAGACTGTTTCCAATTTTCCACTTTCTCTCCAGCTGCTTTTGGGGAGGGGTGCTTTTCCCATATTCTCCCATCCCCCTAGTCTCCGTCTTCTCTCCACTTGCTAAAGCACCTCCCTTCCTGTGCCTTCTTGCTCCCCAAGTTTACTTCTCTGTGCTGAGTACCTGCTGAATTGTGTGGTTCAGGTTGTGCAGATTGTTGTGTTAATCCTCCAATCAGTTTTCTAGGTGTATCGGATGGTTTAGTGTTGGTCTGGCTGTATTTCATGGATACGAGACACACAAAAACCTTCCATGCTGTTCCGCCATCTTGGCTCCTCCCAACCCTTTGACACAACACTTTAAGTGTCTACTGAAAATATATTTCTTTCTTCTGATATGGTGGATTCACACCTTGATTCAATATTCCAATTGTATGTGAAGAGAGTTGGATTTGACTAGAATTGTAGTTGAGGCTAGGTACTGAAAGAAGGGAAAGGATTTATGCAAAGAATGATCAAAATGATTGACACAAGCATCAAACCAAGGAACTAATGAGTGTTATGATTGGGAGGAGGGTAAATAACTGCTACCCAGTAGCGTAGTGCGTGGGTGGTATACAATCTTAATGGAATTTAACCCCCCTCTCCTTTCTCCTTTCTCCCTTTTTAGTTTAGTCCCTTTGGCTATTTCCAATTTTCCACTTTCTCTCCAACTGCTTTTGGGGAGGGGTGCTTTTCCCGTATTCTCCCCCCCCCCGTCTCCATCCTCTCTCCACCCACAAAGCAGCTCCCTGCCCACTGCATCTTCTTGCTTCCCGAGTTCACCTCTCTGTGCCGCATACCTGCTGAATTCTGTGATTCAGGTTGTGCAGATTGTAGTTTTTTTTCTTTTTTAAATTTTTTTTTCAACGTTTATTTATTTTTGGGACAGAGAGAGACAGAGCATGAACGGGGGAGGGGCAGAGAGAGGGAGACACAGAATCGGAAACAGGCTCCAGGCTCTGAGCCATCAGCCCAGAGCCTGACGCGGGGCTCGAACTCACGGACCGTGAGTTCGTGACCTGGCTGAAGTCGGACGCTTAACCGACTGCGCCACCCAGGCGTCCCATGCAGATTGTAGTTTTAATCCTCCAGTTTTCTAGGTGTGCAGGATGGTTTAGTGTTGGTTTCGCTGTATTTCATGGACGTGACACCCACAAAAAACTTCCATGCTCTTCCGCCATCTTGGCTCCTCTGAGCCTATAACACTGTTATGTAAATTATAATCACGGTGCTGTGCATTATATCCACAACACTTCTTCAGCTCATAAGGGGACATTTGTACTCTTTGACCACATTTCCCCAACCCCCCCCCCCCCAAGTAACCACCATTCTAGTCTCTGTTTCTATGAAGTTGGCTTTTTTAGATTCTACATTCATATAATTGATATTATGCACTATTTGACTTCTCTGATTTAGCATCATGCCCTTAAGGTCCATCTGTTTGTTACAAATGGCAACATTTTCTTCTTTCTTATGGCTGAATAGTATTCCATTGTATATATATACTGCATTGTCTTTATCCATTCATCCACTGATGAACACATAGGAGGTTTTCCTATTTTGGCTATTGTGAATACTGCAATAAGCAAGGGAGTACATACATCTCTTTGATATCCTGTTTTCATTTCCTTTGAGTGGATACTCAGAAGTGGGATTGCCGGATCATATGGAAATTCTATTTTTATTTTTTTTAAGAGCCTTCATTCTATTTTCTTTTTTTTTTTTAATTTTTTTTAACGTTTATTTATTTTTGAGACAGAGAGAAACAGAGCATGAGCAGGGGAGGGTCAGAGAGAGAGAGAGACACAGAATCTGAAACGGGCTCCAGGCTCTGAGCTGTCAGCACAGAGCCCGACGCGGGTCTCGAACTCACGGACTGTGAGATCATGACCTGAGCCGAAGTCGGCCGCTTAACCAACTGAGCCACCCAGGCGCCCCAAGAGCCTTCATTCTATTTTCTATAGTAAATACAGAAATTTATATAGCCAACAACAGTACACAGGGTTTTCTTCTCCAGGTCCTCACCAACACTTGTTATCTTTTGTCTTTTTTGTGTTAGCCATTCTAACAGGTGTGAGATGATAAATTGTTTTGATTTTGTTTGCATTTAATTGATAACTAATGATGTTGAGCATATTTCCATGTTCCTGTTGGCAGTTTATAGGTCTTCTTTGAAAAAATGTTTATTCTGTTCTTCTGACCATTTATTTAATTGGACTTTTCTCCTTGCTATTAAGTTATATTTTTCCCACATATTTGGGTTATTAACCATTTATCAGATATATGATTTGCAAATATTTTCTCCCGTTGTGTAGGTTGCCATTTTATTTTGTTGATTGTTTCTTTCCTATGCAGAGCTTTCTAGCTTGATGTAGTCCCACTTATTTATTTTTTGCCTTATGTATTTGTTTTTTCAGTGTCCTATGCAAAAAATTGTTGCCAAGACCAAGGTCAGGAGATTTTTGACATGTTTTTTTCTAGGAGTTATACTTTTAGGTCTTATGTTTAAGATTTCATTTTTTATAATTCTTTTATTTATTTACTTTGAGAGAGAGAGAGAGAGAGAGAGAGAGAGAGTGTGCGAGCATGAGAGGGGTAGGCACACAGAGAGAAGGAGGGAGAGAACCCAAGTAGACTCCATACTGTCAGCACAGAGCCTGACATGGGGCTTGATGTCACAAAACATGAGATTGTGACCTTAGCTGAAATCAAGAGTAGGACAGCTAACCAACTGAACCACCAGGCACCCCTGGTTAAAACTTCTTTTTGAGTTAATTTGTGTGAGTGATGTAATATAGGGATCTAATTTCATTCTTTTGCATGTGATCAGAGTAATTCTTGGCTGTCATGTCAAATATTAGTTGGCTATATTTGTTCAGGGTTGTTTTCAGCTTTTAATTCTGTTGTAATGGTCTGTGTGTCTATACTTACTCCTACACATTACTGTTTTTTTTTCTCTTTTTTTTAATATGAAATTAATTCTCAAATTGGTTTCCATACAACACCCAGTGCTCATCCCAAAAGGTGCCCTCCTCAGTACCTGTCACCCACCCTCCCCTCCCTCCCACCATCAGCCCTCAGTTTGTTCTCAGTTTTTAAGACTCTCTTATGTTTTGGCTCTCTCCCACTCTAACCTCTTTGTTTTTTTTCTTTTTTTTTTCTTCCCCTCCCCCATGGGTTCCTGTTAAGTTTCTCAGGATCCACATAAGAGTGAACACATATGGTATCTGTCTTTCTCTGTATGCCTTATTTCACTTAGCATTACACTCTCCAGTTCCATCCACATTGCTACAAAGGGCCATATTTCATTCTTTCTCATTGCCACGTAGTACTCCATTATGTATATAAACCACAATTTCTTTATCCATTCATCAGTTGATGGACATTTAGGCTCTTTCTATAATTTGACTATTGTTGAGAGTGCTGCTATGAACATTGGGGTACAAGTGCCCCTATGATCAGTACCCTGTATCCCTTGGGTAAATTCCTAGCCGTGGTATTGCTGGGTCATAGGGTAGATCTATTTTTAATTTTTTGAGGAACCTCCACACTGTTTTCCAGAGCGGCTGTACCAATTTGCATTCCCACCAACAGTGCAAGAGGGTTCTTTTTCTCCACATCCTCTCTGGTATCTATAGTCTCCTGATTTGTTCATTTTGGCCCCTCTAACTGGCGTGAGGTGATATCTGAGTGTGGTTTTGATTTGTATTTCCCTGATGAGGAGTGACGTTGAGCATCTTTTCATGTGCCTGTTGGCCATCCGGATGTCTTCTTTAGAGAAGTGTCTATTCATGTTTTCTGCCCATTTCTTCACGGGGTTATTTGTTTTTCAGGTATGGAGTTTGGTGAGCTCTTTATAGATTTTGGATACTAGCCCTTTGTCTGACATGTCATTTGCAAATCTCTTTTCCCATTCCGTTGGTTGCCTTTTAGTTTTGTTGGTTGTTTCCTTTGCTGTGCAGAGTTTTATCTTCATGAGGTCCCAGTAGTTCATTTTTGTTTTTAATTCCCTTGCCTTTGGGGATGTGTCAAGTAAGAAATTGCTACGGCTGAGGTCAGAGAGATCTTTTCCTGCTTTCTCCTCTAAGGTTCTGATGGTTTCCTGTCTCACATTCAGGTCCTTTATCCATTTTGAGTTTATTTTTGTGAATGGTGTGGGAAAAATGGTCTAGTTTCAACCTTCTGCATGTTGCTGTCCAGTTCTCCCAGCACCATTTGTTAAAGAGACTGTCTTTTTTCCATTGGATGTTCTTTCCTGCTTTGTCAAAGATGAGTTGGCCATACGTTTGTGGGTCTAGTTCTGGGGTTTCTATTCTATTCCATTGGTCTGTGTGTCTGTTTTTGTGCCAATACCATGCTGTCTTGATGATGACAGCTTTGTAGTAGAGGCTAAAGTCTGGGATTGTGATGCCTCCTGCTTTGGTCTTCTGCTTCAAAATTACTTTGGCTATTCGGGGCCTTTTGTGGTTCCATATGAATTTTAGGATTGCTTGTTCTAATTTCGAGAAGAATGCTGGTGCAATTTTGATTGAGATTGCACTGAATGCATAGATAGCTTTGAGTGGTATTGACATTTTGACAATATTTATTCTTCCAACCCATGAGCATGGAATGTTTTTCCATTTCTTTTTATCTTCTTTAATTTCCTTCATAAGCTTTCTATAGTTTTCAGCATACAGATCTTGTACATCTTTGGTTAGATTTATTCCTAGGAATTTTATGCTGCTTGGTGCAATAGTGAATGGGATCAGTTTCTTTATTTGTCTTTCTGTTGCTTCATTACTAGTGTATAGAATGCAACTGATTTCTGTACATTGATATTGTATCCTGCAACTTTGCTAAATTCATGTATCAGTTCTAGCAGACTTCTGGTGGAGTCTATCGGATTTTCCATGTATAATATCTTGTCATCTGCAAAAAGTGAAAGCTTGACTTCATATTTGCCAATTTTGATGCCTTTGATTTCCTTTTGTTGTCTGATTGCTGATGCTAGAACTTCCAACACTATGTTAAACAACAGCGGTGAGAGTGGACATCCCTGTCATGTTCCTGATCTCAGGGGGAAAGCTCTCAGTTTTTCCCCATTGAGGATGATATTAGCTGTGGGTTTTCATAAATGGCTTTTATGGGGGCGCCTGGGTGGTGCAGTCGGTTAAGCGTCCGACTTCATCCAGGTCACGATCTCGCAGTCCGTGAGTTCGAGCCCCGTGTCAGGCTCTGGGCTGATGGCTCAGAGCCTGGAGCCTGTTTCTGATTCTGTGTCTCCCTCTCTCTCTGCCCTTCCCCCGTTCATGCTCTGTCTCTCTCTGTCCCAAAAATAAATAAACGTTGAAAAAAAAATTAAAAAAAAATAAATAAATGGCTTTTATGATCTTTAAGTATGTTCCTTCTCTCCCGACTTTCTGAAGGGTTTTTATTAAGAAAGGATGCTGAATTTTGTCAAATTCTTTTTCTGCATCGATTGACAGGATCATATGGTTCTTATCGTTTCTTTTATTAATGTGAGGCATCACACTGAGTTGCAAATGTTGAGCCAGCCCTGCATCCCAGGAATGAATCCCACTTGATCATGGTAAATTATTCTTTTTATAAGCTGTGGAATTCGATTTGCTAGTATCTTAATGAGAATTTTTGCATCCATATTCATCAGGGATGTTGGCCTGTAGTTCTCTTTTTTTACTGGGTCTCTGTCTAGTTTGGGAATCACCGTAATGCTGGCTTCATAAAATGCGTCTGGAAATTTTCCTTTCATTTCCATTTTTTGGAACAGCTTGGGAAGGATAGCTATTATCTCTGCTTTTTTTTTTAATTTATTTTTTTCAACATTTTTTATTTATTTTTGGGACAGAGAGAGACAGAGCATGAACGGGGCAGGGGCAGAGAGAGAGACACAGAATCAGAAACAGGCTCCAGGCTCTGAGCCATCAGCCCAGAGCCTGACGTGGGGCTCGAACTCACGGACCGCGAGATCGTGACCTGGCTGAAGTCGGACGCTTAACTGACTGCGCCACCCAGGCGCCCCAAATATCTCTGCTTTAAACGTCTGGTAGAACTCCCCTGGGAAGCCATCTGGTCCTGGACTCTTATTTGTTGGGAGATTTTTTATGACTGATTCAATTTTTTCACTGGTAATGGGTCTGTTCAAGCTTTCTATTTCCTCCTGATTGAGTTTTGGAAGGGTGTGGGTGTTTAGGAATTTGTCCATTTCTTCCAGGTTGTCGAGTTTGTTGGCATATAATTTTTCATAGTATTCCCTGATAATTGCTTGTATATCTGAGGAATTGGTTGTAATAATTCCATTTTCATTTATGATTTTATCTATTTGGGTCATCTCCCTTTTCTTTTTGAGAAGCCTGGCTAGAGGTTTATCTTTTTTGTTTATTTATCAAAAAAACAACTCTTGGTTTCATTAATCTGCTCTACAGTTTTTTAAGATTCTATATTGTTTATTTCTGCTCTGACTTTATTATTTCTCTTCTTCTGCTGGGTTTGGGGTGTCTTTGGTTCTCTGCTTCTATTTCCTTTAGGTGTGCTGTTAGATTTTGTATTTGATATTTTTCTTATTTCTTGATTTAGGCCTGGATTGCAATGTATTTTCCTCTCAGGACTGCCTTCGCTGCATCCCAAAGCGTTTGGATTGTTTTATTTTCATTTTTGTTTGTTTCCATGTGTTTTTTAATTTCTTCTCTAATTGCCTGGTTGACCCATTCATTCTTTAGTAGGGTGTTCTTTAACCTCCATGCTTTTGGAGGTTTTCCAGACTTTTTCCTGTGGTTGATTTCAAGCTTCATAGCATTGTGGTCTGAAAGTATGCATGGTATGATCTCAATTCTTGTATACTTATGAAGGGCTGTTTTGTGACCCAGTATGTGATCTATCTTGGAGAATGTTCCATTTGCACTCAAGAAGAAAGTATATTCTGTTGCTTTGGGATGCAGAGTTCTAAATATATCTGTCAAGTCCATCTGATCCAATGTATCATTCAGGGCCCTTGTTTCTTTATTGACCGTGTGTCTAGATGATCTATCCATTGTTGTAAGTGGGGTATTAATGTCCCCTGCAATTACTACATTCTTGTCAATAAGGTTGCTTATATTTGTAATTGTTTTATATATTTGGGGGCTCCGGTATTCGGCACATAGACATTTATAATTGTTAGTTCTTCTTGATGGATAGACCCTGTAATTATTATATAATGCCTTTCTTCATCTCTTGTTACAGCCTTTAATTTAAAGTCTAGTTTTTCTGATATAAGTATGGCTACTGCAGCTTTTTTTGACTTCCATTAACATGGTAGATAGTTCTCCATCCCCTCACTTTCAATCTGAAGGTGTCCTCAGGTCTAAAGTGAGTCTCTTGTAGACAGCAAATAGATGGGTCTTGTTTTTTTATCCATTCTGATACCCTATATCTTTTGGTTGGAGCATTTAGTCCATTTACATTTAGTGTTATTATAGAAAGATATGGGTTTAGAGTCATTGTGATGTCTGTAGGTTTCATGCTTGTAGTAATGTCTCTGGTACCTTGTCTCATAGAATCCCCCTTAGGATCTCTTGTAGAGCTGGTTTAGTGGTGATGAATTCCTTCAGTTTTTGTTTGTTTGGGAAGACCTTTATCTCTCCTTCTATTCTAAATGACAGACTTGCTGGATAAAGGATTCTCATCTGCATATTTTTTCTGTTCATCACATTAAAGATTTCCTGCGATTCCTTTCTGCCTGCCAAGTTTCAGTAGATAAATCTGTCACTAGTCTTATCAGTCTCCCTTTATATGTTAGAGCACGTTTCTCCCTAGCTGCTTTCAGAATTTTCCCTTCATCCTTGTATTTTGCTAGTTTGACTATGATATGTCGTGCAGAAGATCGATTCAAGTTACGTCTGAGGGGAGTTCTCTGTGCCTGTTGGATTTCAATGTATTTTTTCCTTCCCCAGATCAGGGAAGTTCTCAGCTGTGATTTCTTCAAGTACACCTTTAGCACCTTTCTGTCTCTCTTCCTCCTCTGTAATCCCAATTATGCATATATTATTGCGTTTAATTGTGTCACTTAGTTCTCTAATTCTCCCCTCATACTCCTGGATTTTTTTTATCTCTCTTTTTCTCAGCTTCCTCTTTTTCCATAATTTTAACTTCTAATTCACCTATTCTCTCCTCTGCCTCTTCAATCCAAGCTGTGGTTGCCTCCATTTTATTTTGCAGCTCATTTATAGCATTTTTAGCTCCTCCTGGCTGTTTCTTAGTCCCTTCATCTCTGTAGTAATAGATTCTCTGCTCTCCTCTATACTTTTTTCAAGCCCAGTGATTAATTTTATTACTATTATTTTAAATTCATTTTCTGTTACATTGCTTAAATCGTTTTTGATGAGTTCATTAGCTGTCTCCACTTCCTAGAGTTTCTTTTGAGGAGAATTCTTCCATTTCATCATTTTGGGTAGTCCCTGGAGTGGCACGGAACTGCAGAACTCTTCCTCTGTGCTGTCTGGAGTAACTTGTGTTGGTGGGCGTGGCCGCAGTCAGACCTCATGTCTGCCCCCAGCCCACCACTGGGGTCACAGTCAGACTGGTGTGTACTTTATTTTCCCGTCTCCCAGGGACAGGACTCACTGTGGAGTGGTGTGGCCCCTGTCTGGGCTACTTGCACACTGCCAGGCTTGTGGTGCTGCTTCGATGGGATCGGCGTGTTAGCCGGGGTGGATCTGCAAGGTGCACAGGGGTAGGAGGGGCAGACTCAGCTTGCTTTGCTTTTGGTGGTCCACTTCAGGAGGGGCCCTCTGGCACTGGGAGGGAGGCCGACCAGTCGGAGGGATGGATCCACAGAAACACAGTGTTGGGTGTTTGCACAGTGCAAGCAAGTTCCGAGATGGGAACTGGTTCCCTTTGGGGTTTCAGCTGTGGGATGGGCGAGGGAGATGGCACTTCCCAGAGCCTTTGTTACCCGCCAAGCTGTGCTTGTCCTCCTGGACTCAACAACTCTCCCTCCCATTGTCCTCGAGCCTTCCTGCTCTCAGAGCAGAGCTGTTGACTTATAATATTCCAGATGTTAAGTCCCGCTGGCTGTCAGAACACATTCCTTCCGGCCCCTCTGCTTTTGCAAGTCAGACTCGGGGGCTCTGCCTTGCCGTGGGGGCTGCCCCTACACTGCCCCAGCTTCCTCCCACCAGTCTGGGTAGCGTGCACCGCCTCTCCGCCCTTCCCACCCTCTTCCGTGGGCCTCTCATCTATGCTTGGCTCCGGAGAGTTGTTCTGCTAGTCTTCTGGTGGTTTTCTGGGTTATTTAGGCAGATGTGGGTGGAATCTAAATGGTCAGCAGGACGTGTGAGCCCAGCATCCTCCTACACCCCCATCTTCCTCCAAAATCTATACATTACTGTTTTGATTATTGTAGCTTTGTGGAACTTTTTTTTTTTTTTTTTAAACCAGAAAGTGTGATGCCTCTGTCTTTGCTTTTCTTTATCAGGATGGCTTTGGGTTTTTGGGGTTTTTTGCTATTCTTTACAAAATTTAGGGTTGCTTTTCTACTTCTGTGAAACCTGCTATTGGAATTTTGATAAGGCTTATATTGAATCTCTAGATTACTATGGGCAGTATAGACATTTTAAAAATATTCTATAAGCACCAGATATTTTGCTATTTGTGTCTTCATCTTTTTTAAAGATTATTTAGAATATGCTAAATTATTGCAGTTCCATCTAAGTGTTAATATCAACTTAATTTTTTTTCAAAAATTCTACTAGTATATTTGCTGAGATTGCATTGACATAACTGGAAAGAATAGATATCTTAATATTATTGAGGTTTTCAAACCATGTATATAGTTATATCATTATTTATGTCTTCTCCAATATCTGAGCATATGTTCTGATATTAATGAAAAAATCTTGAATGTATTTTGTTATTATTATTCACAGTATTTTTTATGTTATGTTGCATTATGTATCAAAAACTATTACAAGCGGTATATTTATTCCACATTCCAATTGTTTGTTTCTAGAGTGCAATAATACTTATGATTTTGTATACTAACATTGTTTCCTGCTACGTGGCCACAAAAATCTATTAGCCTTAATAATTCTTTGTAGATCTGAAATAATATTTCATGTACACAGTCATGTCATCTCTAAAGACATCTCACTATTTCCTTTCTGATCATTACACCACGAATCTCTTTTCCCCTGGGAAGGAATTTTCTGGAATTTAGTTCACTTGTATATCTTTGTTTTCTGCTTTTTTTTTTTTTTTATCGGTGTTTTAAAACCAACAGCAAAAACTCTGATTTTGTAGTTTTTGGCTTGTTCTCATTGTTTGGGTGAGAACAGTGTTCTGTCTTGTAACTTTCTACTTCCTTTTCAAAGTCAAATTCCCACATGTATCTTGCCATAGCTGGGAAATTAATTCTTTTAAGCACTGTAACCTAAGGCTGAATATCCCAAAAGTATATTCACATAAGAAACTATGAGAAAATATATCATGTTGCCTATTAACTATATTATCTGTTTAAATTTTATCAATATTAATTTAAGGATCTGGTGATATTTTAAACACTGATATCCCCTTAGAATTTAATACAATGTTTTTTCAGTAAGAAAGAAGTCAAAAACAATAGTTGGAGACTTCTGGCATGTATTCAGAATATAGAAAGTGGGAACAGTATCTATCCCAACTTAACAACAATGCTGAACATTATGTCTTTTATGGGAAATGAAAATAATACAAATAACCATAATGAGAAACCAATACATACCTGTTAAAATGACTAAGACCAAAAGAAAACTGACCATACCAAATACTTATAAGGACATGGAGCAAGTGGAACTCTTCTGCTCTGCTGGTGGGAATGCAAACTTGTATGGTGACTTTGGAAAATGGTTTTGTAAAAATTAAACACACACAACATGACCCAGTTATCTCATTACAGGTATTTAATTGGAAAAAAAACAAAACAAAACAAAATTTATGTTCACACAAAAACCTGTACTTAAATGCTTATAACAGCTTTATACATAATAAAATCTGGAAACAACACAGATGTCCTTTAACCACTGAATGGATAAGCTCTGATACCTCTATATATTGGAATAGCTCTTTCTTAGCCATAAAAAGGAATTGGCTATTGATGCATACAACAACATACATGTTGCTAAGTGCAAGGAACCAAAACCAAAAGACTGAATACTGTATGATTCTATTTGTTCAGCATTCTAGAAATGGCAATATTGTGGGACTAAAACCAGATCATTGTTGCTTGCCAATGTTAGGGAGTACAGACAGTGGTTGATTAAAATGGGATGCTCAGGGGAAATTTTAATTTTGATGGATCTCTTCTAGGCCATGCTTATGGTGATGGATCACAATTCTATGCATTTGTCAAGCCTATAGAACTGTATACCATAAAGAGCAAATTGTAATGTATGTAAATTAATAATAATAAAAATAAACGACCAAAAAATGAAGTAATAGGAGAAGAAAAACTCTCCATTCAGTTCAGACTCAAACGGATGCATAAAACATTAGCAAGTGTCTCACATGATTTTTTTTTAATTTTAGAGTTTTCTAATTTAACAAAACACTTTCTTACCAAGACATTAACCATTTTGTAATCATTTAATGTGACAAAATTGATAATTTCACTGTGATTGAATTAAAACCAACAGAAACCCCCAGCAAAGAAAGGTGGTCAAGGGAAGAGCCTTGGGCAGAGCCAATTTATGAGGACCACTCTTATTCTTCAGCAACGTGTGATTCCCTGACACATGGGAATGTGGCTTATTGTGTGATTCCTTAGGGTATCTTGTGGATTTAGTTATGTTAAATAAAAGTATTTTATATTAATTCAGAGTCTAAATGGTAAGAGCTCTTTAATACAAAGATAAACTAATGTGAAAAGCACAACACAGCCACATCCTTTCCCTTCCCTTCTCTGGCATCCTGGTGTGCTTAGTAAATGGCTTCTGTAGTCCAACATTTTATATCAGGAAGTGGGACATTAGCTAAACTGCCTTCTTTTCTTTAAGACAGTACTTTCAGTGAGGGCTTTTTCCAGTATTTGATTTGGCAAATTTCAGTAATTTCTGCAAACCATTAGTTATCAGCAAATTGAGTATAAGCATTTTGTGAACTGCCTTTGTGATATTAAATCGGTTACTGAATCTATTTGAGTATTTCTACTATGTACAATGTTTAGTGAGTTAAAATATGCATTCAGGATATCATTCAGTAGCATATGATTCTGTGAGTTTCTCCTCTTTCCTTCCATTTCCCTTTAAAATACATACACACAAACATATACATATATGCATACACACCAACACTGTCAAACTAGGTGCCATTGAGACATATTTTATGATGTTTTTCAATAATTTTATTCAAATATTTACCTAATACTTTTTCAGCTTATAGAACTAATTGATGAAGAAAATTACATAAAATATTGGCAAAAATACATTCATCAAAAAATAATTGGCAATTTTATTATTTATGATAAAAAGTATACTACTACTATAGCCTCATCAATTTCATTTAAAAAATGTTTATCAGCCATGTGTTAGATTTGATCAAATAAGTAATTTCAAGAAACAGTAACTCTTAACAAAATGTGAAAATCTTCCTCAAAGCTCTTTGTTTACATGGCCCTTGAATTTTTCAAATCAATAATCGCAGTAAAAGCAAATTATCACAGTGAAAGCAAAAAGAAATGAAGACTTCAGAGTGAGGGCAAAATGCTGATAATCTGTCTTGTGTATGTATCCTTGGTCTAAAGGAATCATAGACTTCTCATGTTTATGTGTTACTAGTTAAAATTTTCCCCTGTTAAAAAGGAGGAACATATCAAATAAAAGGTAATCTGGAAACAGCACAGAAACACAAGCAGCAATATAAAAGCTACATTTATAGATATATAATATTAATCATTTTCCCCTTTCATATCCTTTATAAAATCAGGTTCAAGAATTTTTTTCCTCATGCCACTTGTTCTAACTTTCTTTTCAGATTCAGCAAGCTCAGGATTGAACTTTGGCATGTTTAAAAATGAAGAACCTATTGGATTACAATATACAGCCCCCTTTAATTTCTTTTGCAGCCTCACATTTCCTTCCCATTATTCATCTGGGAATGAGAAATTTTTCCACAGATATAGTTTGGCCTAAAAATATCATCTAATTAATAAACATAATGCTTTTTTAATTTCGATGCTACCCAGTCAATATTCATTCATAACCTGGGACATGATGCATAAAAGGGGAAAACTATAATATACATGATCACAACAAATAAAAGATGCTACATAAAAATAGACCATAAGGAATTCTATTTTCTTTAAATTTTCACATGAAAAAGAAACCCATACAAACAACAGACATTGTTAATTTCTTTAACCTATGCACTTGATTTGTATTTCTCCAAATAAAGAGTGCATTTCCAAGCTTTCTAGAATTGGTTTTCATAACAGAATCCATGATTTGTAGCTACCGTGCTTATTTATACACTTTTCCAACTAGAAAGGACTTATTTCTTCTGCAAAGAATAATGCTGATGACAAGGTTGTGCATATTTCAGCTTCTTTCATACTTAAACAAAATATCAGAAGTCATAATCAGGATATAGCATTTTTAGGGCCTAATTTATTATTTTGTGCTTTAGTTTCAGGGGATTTTCATAAGATTTTCAGCATAGGCTACACTTTTGTATTTAAAAAAAAAGTAGTGAGTTAGTAGGTGTCATTGTGTAGAATACTTATCCCCAGTGACAACCTTTGAAAATAGTTTTATAATAACTAAAACAACAATCACAATGTTTGAAGTCTTAAGTTTTAGGTACAATTTAATAAACATCTGTTTTCTTTTAGAGGTAAAACTAAAAATCTAATGCAATCTAATACTGTTGAAGTATTTGAAATAGTATTTGTGTGCTTTCTTAAAATGCTTCAGTAACAAACTATAAATTACACTTTGAATGCACTACAACTTGATCAAATGTGGTAATATGTAGTTGGCACCTTGGAATAAAAATGAAAACACTGGAAATTCAAATATGTTTGATTCTAGCAATTTCCTCCAGTACATTCATGAGTTTAAGTCAGCAAATGTTACTTGCTGTTACTAATGTATACACTAATTTTTGGTTTTGTTTTGTTTTTTGTTTTTGTTTGGTTTTGGTTTGTGTTAAAGATGTATCTTTACAACATGATTTTCTGTGGCTTATTTGCTTTTATCTAAAAGTGTGTCTCTCTCTTCCATAACTAGAAAATAAATCGAATATATAATCAAAAATCTCCTAACAAACAAAAGTCCAGGGCCAGATGGCTTCTCAGGGGACTTACACCAGACATTTAAAGAAGAATTAATACTTGGGGTGCCTGGGTGGCTGAGTCATTTAAGCCTCCGATTCTTGATTTAAGATCATGTCGTGATCTCACAGTTCATGAATTCAAGCTTTGTGTCCAGCTCTGCACTGACAGACGGAGCCTGCTTGGGATTCTCTCTCCCTCGATTTCTGCTCCTCTCTCTTTGTTTCTCTGTCTCAAAATAAATAAATTAATTAAATTAATTTTAGAAAAGAAGAGTTAATACCTATTTTTCTCAAATTCTTCCCCAGGCTAAAAATGGAAAGAAAGCTTCCAAACTCATTCTGAGGCCAACATTACCTTGATTCCAAAACCAAAGACCCCACCATAAAGGAGAATTACAGGCAAATATCCCTGATGAACATGGATGCAAAAATTCCAACAAGATACTAGCAAATCAAATCCAACAGTACATTAAAAGAATTATTCACTATTAGGTAGGATTTATTTCTGGGCTGCAGGGTTGGTTCAATATTTGCAAATCAATCAACATGATACACCACATTAATAAAGGATAAGAATCATATGATGCTCTCAATAGTTGCAGACAAAGCATTTGTCAAAATACAGCATTCATTCTTGAAAAAACCCTCAACAAAGTATGGATAATTATAGAAAGAACCCAAATGTCCATCACCTGATGAATGGATAGAGATGTTGTATACACACACACACACACACACACACACACATTCCAGTGTCCAACTATTATTCATAGCTGAATATATTCCATTATATATCAAAGTATATTATATGGAATAATACTCTATATGGTCAAATCTTCTTTATCCGTTCATTTATTGATGGATACTTGGGCTGCTTCCATATTTTGGCTACTGTAAATAATGCTGCAATAAACACAGAGGTGCATATATCCCTTTGAATTAATGTTTTCATATTCTTTGGGTAAACAGTAGTGTGATTACTGGATCAAATGGTGGCTCTATTTCTATTTTTTTTTTTTTTTGAGGAACCTCCATACTGTCTTCCACAGTGGCTGCACCCATTTGTATTCCCATCAACAGTGTGCAAGGGTTTATTTTTCTCCTGTCTTATATTCAGTATACTTGTGCTTATGTACCGCTTCACCCTCCTGGCCTTGCAGTGGATGAAGCAATTGGCCCAGGTATAGGAATTTAGATTGCCATTTCATATTCATTATGAGTCATAAGACACTCACTTGTTGCAAGTCCAAATAATTATTCAACACTATCATTCCATCTACAGAAGACCTTCAACATTATTAGCCTCAACTTTTAGCTTTAGCTGGAGTTTATACCCTAATAGTTTTTCTTATTTTTACTTTGTTTATCTATTAGAGTTGGCACTGGACTAATATATTTCATATGTACAATATAATGGCATATCCAACTCTGTAGAAGAGGCTAAAGTTGCATAGGCCTAGGTTGTCCTTAGATGAGGAAGAGTACTAGCAAGAGATTATACCTGAGATGCCTTTTGAAAACGAGGTAGTAATTTTATATATGAGAAGGAAAGAATAAGGTCTATGGTGGTTGGATTGATTTAGGTTTACATATGTATGTTTCACTCCTTGAAAATGATTTGAGGAAATTATTTTGAAAATGTATATTACAAGTAAGTGATATTGACTTAGAACTGTAAGTGAACTTGATCCAATAGGCATTTTTCACCAGCATGCTTCTAATAAAATACCCAATGCATTTATTAAAATATACATTTGCAGGATATTATGATTCAGTATGGAATCAATATTGGGAAATGCTGTAGTAGGCAAGAACAAGCCATTTTAGTCTTATGTGTAGGACAATGGTATGGTAAGTTGCAAAATGTTTGGTCTTCAAGGGCCATGATTCTCCCAGTTGCTACACAGTAGCAGTAAGTGATCAGTGTTACACAGTAAGTGATCAGTACATAACTGTTCTATAAATGAAACTGCATAAATTATTTTTAAAGGTTAATCTAGAAGTTAAATAAAATATGAATTGGAATGGAGAAGTGATAGAAATGTAGTGGACAGCTATGATATACTGGAATTATATTGATGGTATCGATAAAAAAGTAAAACAAGCAAAAAAACTTAGAAAAAATCTGTGTCACTATTCTGAAAGATTTCTGACAATCTTTAGGTTTTTTATTATATATTGTACTGGATATTGCTTTGAAATGTCAGCTGCATATTTTTGATACTTTCCCAAAGACACAATAGTAACAGAACAGAGAAAGCCTTTGAACAATCAGCATTATATTTGCAGGCTGTTGAAATTTCATTGTTTGAATGACATGTTGAGATGTTAGGCTGGACGTATAGTTCACTGTCACTTTATTATATATACATAAATTACCTTTGCTTATGCTATCCCCACTTTGTAGAGCAACCTTCATCTGCCTCTGTTTCTACCAGATGAAACCCTATCTATTCTTCAAGCATTAATTGCAATTTTGCACCATCAGTTTAATTGTATTTTTCTTCATAGAGCTAAAGCTGATCTCCACTCTAATGAGCATAGAGCTTAGTGCTTCTTTCTTTTTAAAATACTACATCATGATTTGAAACATTATGGTTGTATACATTGATGTCCTTTATAGTGTAGTCAAAGTTGCCTTTTATCTTTCTGTCATGGTTTTTACATCTAATACTTTACATACAATGATCCTTAATTAGATTTGTTCAATAAATAAATGAATTTTAAAAAAGTTGACATTCTACTAATTCCTTAATCCTTTTCCATAATTAAAAGAACTGAGGCAGAAACCTCAGTTTTACAGATTGTTAATTTGATGTTAAGATTGGTTGAAAGTTTATTTTTAATGTTTTATTTCACCTTTTGCTTTTCCGTTTTTGTTTTCAATAATTTTATGTTAACTAAAAACACATTAACTTAAGAAATATTTTTATTACCAAATATAAAACTTATCCTAGGCCACATATACATAGATATTCAAGAAACATTTTTCAAAGCAAACACAGTACGGCATTCTAAGATTCAGTGACAGTTTGAATGGAGGCTCTAAAGCAGTGCTAGTTTTATATAATTGGTAGCATATGTGGCAGCAATTACTAATTAGATAATTGGAAGCATATGGCAGCAATTACTGTCAATCAAATTATGCAATATCCCAGTAGGTATAGTAATACCTTTAGTGCAGAAATGTCTGATATGTATGTTCTCAATTTGATCAAGGGATTAATGAGAGCATTCTATGCTATTGTTTGAGTCAGTACCAATGAACAATGCTTAGAAGCAATCTATAACTTTAATTGAGGTCGTGGCTACAGTATGTGACAGCAGCTATGAATTGGCCCATCCAATTTGCTGTGGCTCATTAAGATATCCACTGCTCAAGAATTGTGTAGACAGGTCACAACAAATCATACCAAGTGAATTGTTCAGTGAGGTACAATTCTATTGTACAGGCATGGCCTAAGGCCAGGTTTATGTATCACAAAAAAAAATGCCCATGATATAGTATACACAGTGTATCCAGGTCTTAGCTGGATTGTCAGATGCATCATGTTCTCTGGCAGCAATAGCTCATTAAGATCTATATCCAGAGAATAATGGAGCCCATGCTTATAATATGTCATGGTTTCTATGGAAGCCCATAGATACACCACTATTAATCTGTTGTGAGAAGGAAACCTAGTTTTGGATTGGAAGGCAGAGCACTCTGCTTGCCCAGAAAAAAATTGTTTTCATAGACCATACGGGTATGTAGGCTTAATTGCTGACCCTTCTTGATCAAATTTGGCCCTCAACAATGCATATTCAATATGCTCATAAACATTCCAAGTTCAGATGAAGAGACAATTCATTAAATGTATTATGAAGGTATCAAGCTTCAGATCAGAGTACTTAGTTGCTCTTCTGTTTCAGATAGCTGTAGACAACCCTGTTATGAGTTGCCAAAAATACTGCCATATTGCCAGAAATAGAACTTGCTTGCCTACGTAGATCCCTTTCTTTTTCCTTTGCCCTTTGAATGCTTACATCAACAATTTTGTCACATATTTGTGCTCACACATGCATCTACAGTCACACACATAAGCCCACACACTTTATCATAACATGGGTCTACTATCTACGTTGGAAACCAGAAAAATTGAAACTTCAATGGGAGCTAAGAAATAGTCTTCCTTTGTATCAAGACGTTGTCTTTTCCTCTGACAGTAACATATGATAGGGATAGGCCATTGTGGTTCTAATGTTATGCAACACATAATTATAGTAACTAATGTTATGTGCATGTTCATATATATACAGACAGTGATAAAGATTGTGTTATGTATCTGAAATAATAATAATAATAATAGTAATAATAATAATAATAAATAGCCCTTCAAATTACCTGACATTTAAAGCTACGAATCTACTTAGGCTATTATATTTTCTTTATACCATAAACATCTGTGCACACACTTTTAGTTTCAACAATTCATTCAGCAGATATTTATTGTTTAATGGGCTCCAGGCAGTGTGGTAAGTCCTGTGTGCATAGGATGAATACACCCAAAGTAAAATTTCTGCCTTCATAGAGATACAGTTTAGTGCAGAAAAACAGAATAAACAGCATGAATAATAAATTATGTAAGTGCTAAGTAGGAGAAAGCAGCTGTGAGAAGAGATGGGGAGAGACTGTGGGAAAACAGTGATCAATGATTTGAAGGAGGTGAAGTAACAGGCCATATGTAAAGCTGGAAGAATTCCCCAAGCACTAGGTAGAGCAAGAGAATGAGGGAGAAGAGTACCTGGCAAATTCCAAACAAGCCAGGAAGCCAGTGTGGCTGAAGGGGGAATGCAGAGGGCAGAAAAGGAGCAGATCAAGGTAAAGAAGTTAGGAGGTGACTTTCTCTAGGGTTTTGAAAGTCATTTTAAGGACTTTGGCTTTTACTGTGAGTGATGTGGGAAGCAACTGAAGACTTCTGAGGAGAGCAGTATTCCAACTATACTTTAAAAGAATCGCTGCTGCTGTCATTCACAACAGACTAACAGGGAAGGATTGGATGGAGAGGTCAGGTAGAATCTTATCCATTCAAGATAGAAATTATGAGAAGTCACTGAATTCTTGTTCTGTTTACAAAGTAAAGCTAATAGAATATGATAGTCAACTGAATATGAGTTGTGAGACAAATGGGCTTCAAGTTTTTAACTTGTGAGACTTTCCATGAATGCAGTGTGAAAGACTTTAGAAGAAGTAGGGTGTGAATTGTTTATCTTTCTGTTAATACTTTTCTTCTTTCTGAATGGTCAATTCAGAAACGTTAAATTTAAGCTATTATATGTGGTCAAGCTCCATGAAGGAATGTAAAGTAGGCAGTTTGACATTGTGAGAAAGGACTAACAGACCTTTTCCAGCGGGGTATTAGAATTTAAGTTTTGTTTCACTGTCTACTTTAGTGTTCACCGAAACCTGATATGAATAATATGCTAACGGTGTTACTGACGATAAAGAGTTACTATACTGACAGTAGGTGGAACTGAGAGTTGAAACCAAAATTAATTTAGTTCCAAACAGACTGCAGTATGACACGCAAAACAGGTAAATATGCCAAACCAAAATCATGAAGATCATCACAAACTCTATTCTCAAACTCTTAACACTGGCTCGTTCAGAAACCCATGTTCCAAGATAAGAACATGAACAAATTGAATAAACAGTCACTCTCTGTGAACCATATAGATATATTTTTTGTAAGTTTATTTCTTTATTTATTTAGAGAGAGCGTGAGCAGTGGAGGGGCAGAGAGAGAGAGGGAGAGAGGGAGAATCCCAAGCAGGCTCTGCACTCTCAGGGCAAAGCCCCATGTGGGGCTCAATCTCACAAACCGTGAGATCAGGACATGAGCCAAAATCAAGAGTCTGGATGCTTAACTGAGTCACCCAGGAGCCCTGAGTGAACCATATATTCTAAAGTCAAGACCACTAACTATTCCAGAACCATTCTAGTTTGCAAAGACTGACACATCCCTACCAATACATTCTATGACTAATTCCAGATCTCACAATCCTATAAGTACCTCTCTTTAACTTCCTCTTTTTGAGACACCCTGCTAATCCTCCCCAAAAGTGTGCCCTTTGTTGCAACAAACTCAAAAACATAAACTTTTTTTTTAAGCTATTGGTGTGTCAGTGGGTGGGCTTTAGCAAATAAACTTTAACACAAAGTGATTTTACTTATGGCAAAAATAATCATGATTAGTAAACTGCATCTGGACTGGGAGAACCATACTTTAAAGGAAGGCATAGCTTTGCACTTCCCTAAATGCAGTGAGTGTGGTAATTGGGTATGACCCTTATGGAGACCGTGGAAGCCATGCCTGTTCAATTGTTACAGAAATATAGCTCCCATGGTACCTGAGGTTATAAAAACTAAGTGGATCATGTAGCTCCTGGAAGGGATTGTTTCCCTGCCCCTGAGCTGCTGTAAGAAATGGTACTTGGATTTGAAGAGTTCCCAGAAAAGCCACTCCCCAAGGCAAGCTGCAGTAGCTGTCATATATCCTTCTGTGAAGGAGGACTTAGTCTGAGGGCTGAGACAGCTTTGTAAGTCTGAAAGTTTAGCTGAAATTAGGCAGAGTCTGTGGGCATTCCAGTGAGGCAGGCTGGAATTCATAGAGAAGGTCTTTGTTGAGAATGAATGTGTAAATGGCATCAATGTAAAGGTGATATTGAAAACCAGGCTTTAAAGTAGTGAATGCAAATAAAGAAAAGACATCAAAAGAGTGAGGCCTTGGGCATTCTGAATGTAAAGGGTTGAGGAGATAAAGAGAACCATGAAAAGATCCTGAGAAGAAATTGTCAGTGGTGAGGTGCAAGAATTATCCATACTAGGAACCAAGTGAAGTGTTTTAAGGAGCGAGTAATTAAGTTTATCAAATGCTTCTGTTAGATCAAAGAGGATGAGGAATGGGAATTGAATATTGGATTTAGCAACATACGGGTATTTGCTGATCTTAACAGCAGAACTTTCAGTAAATTCATAAGCGCAAACACATGATTAGAGAGGGTACAAGAGATAATAGGTAGGAGGAATGAAAACAGAGCAGATGACACTTTTTGTAAAGAGAAAGGTAAATAATAGTATTATTGGAGAATGAAGTAAGCCCAAGACAGAGTTGTTTGTTTGTTTTTTTTCCTCCTTTTATCACATCTCCCTCCCCTTTTCTTTCCCCAGAAGCTTGTAATGCAGTCTGCAGGTATATTACCTGGATGGTCCTCAAGAGAAGGAAACTGATGGTGATGCAAGAGGAAGGGGGAAATCTAAGGTTTTGGATGGATGAGGAGATAAGCATAAAATAAAGGGTTGGTCTTCGATAGAAGCACAGTGTGTTTATCTGTATTCATGTCCACTCAGAAGTTTGAGAGAAAGCTTGATTACTTCTCTCCTTTCAGATTCAACACACCGAGTTTCTGTTTATTCATTAATTAAATTTTTATTCAACACCTTCTAGGCCTTAGGTATTTCTGAACTGCTGGGGACACAGCAGTGAACAAAACAGATTAATGGCAGCCCTACCTTCATGCTGTTTGCCTTTTAAGGAACCTTTTGAATTTGAAAAACAAATTGAAGAATAAGATAATCTGTTACAGTTTTTGTCCAATATCTTTTTTAGAAAATCACTTCAGTGTAGCCTTAGTTGTCTTTGTTGAAATTTCAGTGTAACTATTTGCTGGGAAAAGAAGCATGAAAGAAACAGCTTGGGTAATGTTTCTTTTAAAAGAACTCCTTATTCAGCTGACAGAAATGATTGTGTCTGGTAATCACTGTTTACAAAGAACTGATGAGATTGTGTCAGCAGAGGTTTGGGAAGGAACACTGAATACTTCCAGATCTAGTCCATAAGTTCTTTCCTGAGACTGGCCAGACAAAATCAATATAAAGCCTCCATAGGTTTCTTTTCATGTCCCATGGAAAAATAACTAACTTGGCAAGTGCTGCAATCAGTTACATCTTTTCAACATCAAAATCTATTTCAGTGACTAGATAGCCTTGTAACTATTGTTTTGTATAAAAGACAATTCACCATCTGTTACTTTAAATGTGGTCAATAGAACATTTTACCACTCAAGGTAATAACCACAATTTTCCCCACAAAGATATTGTTCATTGTTTGTGCATGACTTCTATTTCTAAATCACCTCAAGGACCTAGATAAGCATTTAATTGAAAGGAAAATAGGCAAAACCTATTTGTTGAGACTTATTTATGTACAGGAAAAAGCAAACAAACAAAAAGACCTTCGTACTCTCTAAAGTAGGATATTTCTTCTCTGAACCTTCCATTCTGGCCTCCCCCTTTTTTTTTACCACACAAATTTTCATCTTGATTTTTATCAACTCTCATCCAATTTCTTAAACATTCCATTCATTAATTCATTTTGCCTGTGATTCTGTAGATCCCGTGGTTAAGTAATAAGTACCTTATTTGATAGACTCCATTGAAAAGCTATTGATTTAGAATTTCTTGGAAGTGGGAGTCTGGGGATCTTCATTCTAAAACAACACGCAGATAGGGGTCCCTGGGTGGTTCAGTCAGTTAAGCGTCCTACTCCTGATATGTGCTCAGGTCAGATCTCACGTTTTCTGAGATTAAGCCCATGTTGGGTTCTGCACTGACAGTGAAAAGCCTGTTTGGAATTCTCTTTCTCCCTCTCTCTGCTCCTCCCCTGCTTCCTTCCTTTCTCTCTCTCTCTCTCTCTCTCTCTCTCTCCCTCAAAATAAATAAACATTAAAAAAGAAATGAAAACACCACCCATGTAAAGTTGTACACACATGAAGGTTTAAAAACCAGGACCCTAGAGCCTCTAATTCGCCCTAGATTTGAGGAATATTGATTGTTGGTCAAGAAATAATGTTAGCATCTCCTTCAACTGATTTTGCCCTTAATTTTTTTTTTTTCAACATTTATTTATTTTTTTGGGACAGAGAGAGACAGAGCATGAACGGGGGAGGGGCAGAGAGAGGGAGACACAGAATCCGAAAGAGGCTCCAGGCTCTGAGCCATCAGCCCAGAGCCCGACGCGGGGCTCGAACTCACGGACCGCGAGATCGTGACCTGGCTGAAGTCGGACGCTTAACCGACTGTGCCACCCAGGCGCCCCTTTGCCCTTAATTTTAAGACCATGGTGATTATGAAATATTGTTGTTGCTATTATCATTGTAAGTTTTGTTTTAATACCTAAAGCTATTCTTCTCAACTGGAGTGGAATAAGATTTTTGCCACCCATGGGAAATCTGACAATATCTAGAGTCACTTTGGGTTGTGATTCAGAGGGTTTGGGAGTGCAGCTGTGTCTAGTGGATGGGAGTCAGGGATGCTTCTTAGTATCCTACAATGCATCATACAGGCCCCCACAGAAAAAGAACCATCTGGATAAAAATGTTAATATAATGGGAGCTGAAAAACTTGCCCTAAAGCAATTGCCTAGAATTGTTAACAATTACATCATGCATCTTTGTCCACACAGCCCATAGCTCAAGGGCATGTTTTTTTTTTAATAGCCAGACAAATCTACTTGTAACCATGGAAATTCTACAAGGAAAGAGGCAGACCACTAGCGTATTTTGATCTTCTGCATCCCCACACACTCAGCTTAACACACAAGAGAATTAGAGTTTTTTTTTTTTTTTTTTTTTTTTTTTAACGTTTATTTTTGAGACAGAGAGAGACAGAGCATGAACAGGAGAAGGGCAGAGACAAAGGGAGACAGAATCTGAAACAGGCTCCAGGCTCTGAGCAGTCAGCACAGAGCCTGACGTGGGGCTCGAACTCAGGGACCATGAGATCATGACCTGAGCCGAAGTCGGACGCTTTACCGACCGAGCCACCCAGGTGCCCCGAGAATTAGAGTTTCTAGGGAGAGGGGAAACAGTACACTAAAGAAGGTAACATCATAAAATCTGAATGTCAAAATGGCACAATTGCATAAACTTTAAATATTATTTTTTATGCTCTGGATATCAAAGGTAGAATCTTACTTTTATGAGAATTATAAAATAATAAGAAACTGTAATGGCAGAGAATAAGTGAAGCTGATTTTTTTTCTTTTTGACCACACAATTAAAGTAAAAATTCTTTGCTAATTTGTGTAAAATTTCATTTGTTATGTAACAGCGTGTTAGAGATTTAACAGTAGGCTTCTGTGCCATCTGGGATTTGCAGCTAAGCAAAGTAGAAGCATCATAGAGCACAGTACAGTAAAAAGGAATGGTGCTTTAGGTCATCAAAATTCACTAACACAGTCTTAGGAATCAATAATAAATTGACATTCCAGAAAGCATACTCAGGAGGGCAATTCCAGAGGTATAGAAAATCTTGTCCCCATGGCACAGAATTGTTTCCGGTAAAAAGTAAAACAAAAATAAAAGCAAAAACAAAAACATGGTAGATATTGAGTAAACACAGAGACAAAGTTCATGCTGTGATTACGGAATAGCTGTATTAGGAATTAGACATCCATTATATTGCATAAGAAAAGGATTTCCAATTTGATTAAAAAAAAAAAAGCAAACAAAAACCTTAGATACTAGATGTCTTCTCAAAAGATTATCCTTTTCCAAACATATAATTTTGTGATTACAATAGGAAAGATTGTCCTAAGAATAATTTGCTGAAAGAAAAAGCACTTCAGAAAACTATATAGTGTCTCTCACTCCCAAATTTATATCACGTTAATTTTATTTTTTCATTAATATGACAATTGTTTCATGAAAGCCTGTCTCATACCAGGTTCTGCATATATGCTAATACTGAGGTGAACAATACAAAGTATCTTTTCTCATGGAACTTCAAATTTATCAAGGGGTGCCTGGGTGGCTCAGCTGGTTAAGCATCCAGCCCTTGGTTTCGGCTCAGGTCATGATTTCATGGTTTGTGAGTTTGAGCCCTGCATCAGGCTCTGTGCTGTTAGCACAGAGCCTGCTTAGGATCCTCTATCTCACTCTTTCTTTCTCTCAAAATAAATAATAAATACTTAAAAAAAACAAAATTAAAAATAGATAAAATTTATCAAGAGACAAAATATTTTTAAAAAGCAAAGCAATGAAGCATGCACTTTTTGTCAAAAAGAAAGTTAAAATAGATGACAAGGCTGGTTATGGGTAACTTTTATATATACACATATGTATATATATATATGTGTATATATATATGTATAAAATGTGAACTAGTACATATATATCTAATGGTTCTCAGAGGAGGTGATGTTTGATACTGTGCTTTATTTTCCATCCATTTATACAAATATAATAAAAAATTTGCCTATTGAAAAATAAGATTTCTAAAGTCTGTATAGTATTCTATCTTGTTAATGTTGAACTGTTATGTCAATGTCTTATTTTTAGCATATAGTTTTATGTCAAATAATTAATGGGTCAAATTAAATAGTTTAAAAGTTTGACACAAATTTTGAATATACCTTTGGAAGAATTTAACCATTTTTAATCTCATAAAAATGTGTAAGGCAAATTTTTACAAAATTCTAACCAGCATGTTTGTTTTCCTTAAAAAAAAAATACAGGGGCACCTGGGTGGCGCAGTCGGTTAAGCGTCCGACTTCAGCCAGGTCACGATCTCGCGGTCTGTGAGTTCGAGCCCCGCGTCAGGCTCTGGGCTGATGGCTCAGAGCCTGGAGCCTGTTTCCGATTGTGTCTCCCTCTCTCTCTGCCCCTCCCCCGTTCATGCTCTGTCTCTCTGTGTCCCAAAAATAAATAAACGTTGAAAAAAAAATACATCTCATTTGGACAGTTAAAAAATGCATAATATTTTTGAATTTACATCTTTTAATTCACTAGTGGGCATAACTATTATACATGTTTATTGGGCATTTTTATTTTCATACATGTAAATATACTTTATATCAACTGCTAATAAATATACTTTATATCAACTGCTTGATGACTTCTTAATATTATGTAACAAGAATATTAGACATTTGGTAGTTGCTTATACTGTAATAATTCCTTATAACTAGTTTTATGTATAGAGTATTAGAACTGCTTTTTAATCATTTGAATGATCTGCTTTTATCATGAGGTAATTTCATAGTTGAAAGAACATCTTGATGTTATTTATTATCAATAATGAACATTCAAGATTTCAAACTCAAATCAGAATTTTGTAAAAATTGTATCTGAAACGATAAGCCTGTCAGTTTTCCAGCACTTCAAAAACTTTCTGATAAGATAGATGGTGGTCTTAGTGAATGTGAGTTTTTGATATTAATAAAAAATGTCTCAATATTTAGAAGATCTCTTTGAATAACTCACTGAATCTAATTTCCTGAGAGATCAATAGATGGCCTTATAGAAACATGCATGAATGAAGAATCTGTTTAAAGTTGCAAGAAGGATCTTAGGATTTTATTGTAGCTCTCATTAATGAAGCATCATATTCCATATTGCAACTGAACTTTACTAAGATACCACTTGTTAGATTTTGGTGTAATATTAAAGGAAAATATCCAAAATTATATTAAAATGTCACGAAAATATCCTTCCTCTTTCCAACTACGTATTTGTGAGGCTAAATATTTTTTTGTATACTCCAACTAAACACATAGAAACAGATTGAATCAGAAGCTGATACAAGAATCTAACTATCATCTATTAACTCAGACATTTAAAATATTTGCAAAGCCATAAAACAATGCCAATGATATCACTAAATACTTTTGGAAATTATAGTTATTTTTAATAAACATGTTATTTATGTTAACATGTTTATTATTTTTAATTATTTAAGATTTTTTTTTAATTCTCAATTTTAATTTCTAATATAGTAAATACATCTATATCTATATATGTCTATAATTTCATAATGTGAATAGGTCCTGGATTAATGAGTTTGAAAATTGATGTATTAAGGTAACTGTGGTAAATAGTAAATACGCAAGGTTGTATTTGTGGCAAGTCCCCATGAGAGAATCATAGCAGAAGTCCTAAGTTTCTACATTAGAGAACTGTATAGTTTCATGAAAGAGTTCTTGGCCAGCTACAGATCCTAATACAATGGAGCATTTGACCATAAGGTATCATATGACCATATGAGCAGTCCTGTTCATCCTGAGCCAGGACTGAGTGGACAGACCTACCAGTTTAGAAGGTTGAATAGGCCTTCAGAACTTGATTGGAGGTTGAAATAATATCTGGGATCAGGCACAAGAAAGACAAGAGGGCACATGTAAGCTGCAGGAGTAGGGTTCTAACCACCACATTATCATCACTTTTGCAGAAACGGCTCTTTTTTTAAACTATGACCACATTAGAAGGGTCCTTTTGGCCAGATGACAAAGAAAATAAAGGTTGAGCTTAATTTTCAGATAATTTGGATAAGTATGCATGTAAAAGATAATAATTAACTGATTACACTATAATTATACTGGAGGATGGATTTGCAGGGTAAGGGAATCCTCCTTTTCTTGGGCTAAGAGTGGAATATGATATTGACTATGTGTACAATGCAAAATGGCTTAGTTAAGAATATACATAGATTCATTTGTAGTAGCAAATGGCCTGGCTGGTTGGTCAGAGGCATTTAGGGAGAAAGATTTGAGGTCTGGGGAAAAGGCTTGTAGATAGACCTATGGGAGTGTGTATGAAGTGTGAAGTTCTTACATTGCATATAAATGTACATCAAAGATCATGTACCCTAGATGAGGTGCTAAATAATCAAGTAGGTGTTAAAACGTGTTGTTGCTATTGTTGTTGTTGTTGACATTAACCTCTTTTATCAGCCATCTTCATTCTAAAATATGGTGGCAGGGATGGAGCCTGGACAAGGGCAAACTACCAATGATCCATTCACCATGGGTAGCCTAAGTACTGTAGCTGCTGAATGTCCAATTATCCAGTAATAGAGATCAACACTGAACCCTTAATTAGGCATATTCTTAAAGAAGACAACTATCCACTTGGTAAAGTTCATTACAGAAGAACTTGGAACAGGTAGTGATTCATTTTGATTGGAAATTGCATATATTTTGAGTACGGACTTGTTTTTTTCTGCTTAAAGGGATTCATCCAACATTACTATTATAGAAAATTCAGTATTTGGTTTCTTAATACATAATACCATATCATATTTCAGAATAAGGAACTATCTCTAGTAAAGGAAATATAGCAATGGACTGGCTCATAACAGTGCCATCCACTGGTGCTATTATATAAAGTACTATCCAGAAGTTACTGATAGAAAAATGAGATAGTGTTTGAAGGCAATAGCTAAGGAGACAACTTTGAAAAGATCCCCAGTTAGTATGGGGTGCCATCGCCCAGGGTACGTTACATACCATTAATTAATGACCAATTTATTGTTATGGGTTTCTAATAGCTATACTACACAGGATGGTACAAAAGAGAGATAGGAATGACTCTGATTTCTGTTATACCTAGTGACACACTTTCTACTTTCTCAATTTGCAACCTTAGGCTCTTTGCATTTAGAGTTCTCCAGAAGAGAGTACATTTCTGCCAAGGGACACAGTAAGACTCCTAGTAAACTAAACTATAGCTGCTCCAGATCAATTTAGTCTCATTGATCCTAGAATCCAGAAAGCAAGGAAAAGGCCATCCACTACCAAGAATTTGGGCTGCTGTGAGGTCACAGCCTAATGAAAGGGAATTTTCCTTTACTGAAGGGTGCTTCCTCACACAAGACCATGCCTCCTCCATGCAGTAACCTGTGATCAATGGTGGGTCAAAGTGCAGTTACACAAGCTTGGCTTCCGTGCCTCAATGGGGCAACACAGAATGGCCATCCCAGCTCCAGTGCTCCTCGGAAGATCCTCTGAGACCTCTGTTGCAACTGCTTCCCAGTTCAGTTCTCATTCTGCTTCATTCTCCATCTTTCATCCATGTCACGTGTTGTTCCTCAGAGCACACAACAGCTTTCCTGCACACAGATATCCTTTTCCTTGTCTATTTCCAGAGAATGTTCTAAAGCATGACATGGATAAACAACCTTTATTTTAGCCTTTACTAATTACTTACAACATACCGTGCATTATGTTATGTATACCTTACTCACATTATACAATTCAATCTTACAGAGTATAATGAGGTTAAAACTTCCTTAGTAATACAAGTTTTATCAAATGGAATTTGGATATTTATGTATATATAGATACAGATATATCATAGACTATATAAATATTTTTGTCAATATTTAGCCAGTAATATACTGTTACTGATCTCTAATTAAATCATTAGGCAGAGTAACAACTGTTCTATTCTCTCAGTAATCAATCTTAAAACAGCAATACCCATAGAACACTGAAGTGAACCTTTCTGTACATAGGATACAGGATAGCACTGCCCCTAGGGTGGAATATTAATCTGAGAATAAATTTAGTTTCTCAATCTTGTGATTATAGCAATCTTCACATTATAAGTAAATATATTAAATAACCAATGAAAGATGAAAAATAGTTCTTTCACTTAAAGTTAGGTTGAATGCTTTGGAAATAATCAAAATTATCAAGCTATGTAAAGCTGTTGCAACATTTGGACTAAGCTGTTGCAAAATTATAAAAAGTGAAAAGATGAGAAAGTTTATAAAACTATGGAATATTTGGACACATTGTTTTCACATGTTTTGGATTATTATTCTGCTTTAAAGAAAAAGTAAATTTTGAAAATGTCTAATGCAATAGGGTTGTGGTTTATGGAAAACAAGATAAAAAATGGCACTCAGTAGACCGTGTAATCCAAGATTAGACCATGGTCATATGTTAAAAGAGTGGTGAACGAATGCATGCACACATACATTTCCAATTTAAAGTAAAGGTTTTAGAAAATGTATTTGTCATTTTTTTTGTGATTTCCTTCTTTGATTTTTTTTTAACTTGCCAAATATGTAGGTTAAGCAAAGGTATTCTGATGGGACAGATGAGAAGACTTTTAAATTGTTTTCAATTTTGCTAGTCTTAATAGAATAGTGAATTCATGATTGCAATTTTGTGATTATTAATAGTTGAATCTCAAATTCAAGAAAATTGGTGAGGAGTACTGCTTTACAAAATGTCACTAGGACGATGTATGCCAAACTCTCTAAAAGATAGCTATACTACCCAGCTGTCACCCACTTACAAAGGTGGGTGATCAGAAAAGATCAGAATTTCAAACAGGGAATTGAGAGTCAACAAAATATTAAGTTTCCAATTTGGTAGGATATGCTGTGATGGAGTGGGGAGAATGGGTGAGAAGCATTCATTGAGAATGAGGACAATAGAGGGACACTGTTATCTTACCTCCAGGTTTATTTCTACTCTGCAGAGTTCTATAATCCTATCTTAGCATATAATATTGGAGTGTTGTGCCTTCAGAAAGTTCAGTGGAGGACCTGACCTTTGTCTTCTAGAGCAATCTGTCCCTAGTATGGCCCTAGTTTAAATGGAGAAAGTGATCACAAACATTGGTAATTTAAGAGTTACCGATGTGTATCATATCTAATAATAATACAGAATTAGATTTCTATTAATACATATATTTTGTCTTAATATTTTTCATTTTTCTAATTTATATTTATTGCATTTTACATAGTATGGTCTGTCATAATTGAAAACAAAACAAAGAAAATATCTGATTTATTCCTCCACATAGAATTTTAGAAACAGCCTCCTAGTGTAGAGAGAGTAGCTGGTACCCACATTTATGAAAGTCTGGAGGATGGCTGGAGCATAAGGTAGAATAAAGAAGAAAGCAGAGAGGTAGCCTTAGTGTTTCTCCTGAACTAAGCAGAAATAGCCAAGGTTGAACCCTGTAAAGCAGTTTAAAAGTGTCCTAACAAACAGGATGATGGCCTGTCGGGTGCAAGGACTTCAAAACAAAGGCTGTGGGGACTACTAGGACAGGAGGTTGGCAGGGGTTGGTCACAAAGCTCCAGCTACAATGGGCATCTCTGTCTTCAGGGGACAGTGTAATGCATAGCTAAGAATTTCAAACTAAAGGCACTTCAATTTGAAGTCTGTTAATAAAAGATGTTTTCCTGGATGATCACAAAAACTTTTTTTTTTGTGTTTGTGATAATTTTATTTTATATGTTTAAGTTAAAAAAAATTACTAGTACAGAGGAAAGGCAGCAAAGAGCCTGGGTACTTAACATATTTGTAGCACATTTCTCAGTAAATAGTCATTCATTAACCAAGTGTTTTAGAATCTACTTGTTCAGGGAAAATATTGTTAGGGAATTTTACATAGTCTTTCCACATAGAATTGACATTCCAGAGGGAGAAAGAGATGTTAAACATCAGAATACAGGACAGATCACTTGCTATTCTGAGAATTCTATAGTGTAGTCACTCACATTCACTCCAACACCTTTACAAAATTTTTAACTCAATATAGAAGCTGTATAGGAATCAGATTTATTGCAATAAAAATGAATTTGAGAATGTGGTTTGGACATATATTCAGTTTCTTTACCCAAAGTGTAGATCTTACAAACTATCTGAAGAGGGAGAGAAATTTGAAGTGAAGAAGAGAAAGTAATGAGGATGTCTTAATTGATTACAGGTTTGTTAGTTTTACAAACGCTTTAAAAATTTTTGCTATTTTCATGTAATTAGAAAAGAATATTAATATTTTCAATTGTGGGTCTCTAAGTGTTCAGAGGATAACTCATTTGATTAGAAGCCAAGCCAGTTTCTTCTTTTAACTTCCTTAGAGCTATGTTAGAATTTTGTCTTCCAAGTTAATTGATGCAATGCACAGATTGGGTTTGGATGATACCCATGCCCTCTTTTAAGCTGCTCATTCCTAAAGGAATTCATTGGAAAATGTGTTGATGCCTTGCTCTAAACTATCTGTTCTCAAGATACCATTGTCTTTGTCAGTGATTCCTAGTGGTATAAGCCAATTCTTTCCAAAAATGTTTTGGTAACCCACTCCTGCAATGATTAACTACACTTCTCCCTGAAATGACATTCTGTGTAATCACAATACATCTTCCAAAACCATCACTTGTTCAATCACTTCCAGGTTTTTAAAAAAATAATAAAAATGAGCACATGGACTCAAACACTCAGACAAAAGGCAACATGAGAATACAATGATGCAAATCATAACTAGATGCATGGTCTTTCAAGAATATTTTTGTGTCCTGGAACCCTGATATATAAGTATGTAACAAACTAAAAATTCTGGATTCCTCTGAGGTAACTTCTTTTGATGAATTTAAATTTTATGTATGCTATATTCATCTGTTTGGTGCGCAAATCATAGACTTGCATTTTACTCCGTAATCTGCCAGTGATATGTCTTACTAATTGATCTACTCATTTTACTCCTCAGGGCCTCAGACTTACTAATTACATAATAGGGATAATTTACTAGAGCAATTGTTTCACACTGTCTTCTCTGAACCATCTCAACTATTACTGGGTAAAGGGAAGAAAGAAATCTTGGTGGTCAAGGCTGTAGGGTGATCCTTTTGTGGGAATGATAGGTGTCATTTACTGTTGTATAGATATTGGTCTTGGAGGTACGATTCCTTTGAAAGATACTCTAACTATAAAATATATCTAAAAATCCCCACATTAGTACTTAATTAAAGTCTTATTTTAAATAGGATTCCAGACTAAAAAGCATAAGATTAATATTGACACCACATCTTGTTCTATTTTAGTTAAATTGTATGAAATTACAGTTTTTGTAGGTCAAAGATAGTTGGACCACAAGGTTCAACTTAATACGGAAGCATAACTTTTACACTCATGCTTTTGCCATCACCTCAAAAGATGTCAGTCCTTATTCTTTTATATAAACAAATTGAATGAAATAAATGTTTGAAAAGTTTTAGCAGCTAAGACTTATTTTTTTTACTACGTCTGCACTGACTTTAGGAAATGATGAGAAAGAAATGTGAAGGAGAAGAATGCAAATGTTTTCAAGAATATCTCATTGAAGTAAAAAATTATGTCTGATATTATTTTCTAAAAATAAACTAGTTATGATTTTGAACTTCATATGCTTAAAGAGGCAGTTATAATGACTTGGTGACATGAAAATGTTAGAGCAGAAACTGTGCATGATTTTGAATGAGTCATTTATAAAAGATATTTATCATAATATTAACCACAATGTTCTGTATTTGTAAACTCATATTGGTATATTTTTAGATCCATGCTTGTTACTGGGTTTCAACTAATTGGAATTAGTTGTAGAAGAGAGATTGAGTGTACAAATATTCTTAATTCATGTTTGAAAACTACCAAACTACCACTTCTAACATTAATGAGCTTTACTAGAAAAAAACTGGCACATTCATGGGCAGAATAGGCAGCCTATTCCAAAAGTGTCTAGCAGCAGGAATCATACTCAAACAGAATTACTATCAAAATCATAAGTAAATAGGATACCAGAAAGATACAGCTTTAAGATAAAGAGAGAAATAGGGAAGGACAGTATCATAGAAACTGAGAGGAATATTCTTTGCAATTAGACTGGGTAATAGGGAGCCTGTTGACATTGTAGTTGCAATCTATATTAGTATTTTCTTCCTGTGTTGTTAGGATTGGGACTTATAACTTTATATTAGCATGGCTATCTCTCTTGCCTTTTCCCCTAACCCATAGCTGGTATGAGTTTTCATATAACAGTGAGCTATTCATGAAAAATTACCATTAGGAATGAAATGACTTCTCAGTCCAGGCCCCAATTAATAAGAAGGTGAAGTTGAATGACATCTGCAATAGTGATGAAATGAATAAGCCCCTGTTGCTCCCTTATAAAGAAATAGCCTAAGAGTAGGAAACAGCCTAAAACATGTTCTTTGTCTTTAGAGCCCAGATCAAGAAGTCACTGAGATCCTTTATTCTTCCCAACCCTGACAGAGACTTACCGTACCTTTTACATGCGAACATCCTGGTCTTTAGCAATACTTGCCACTAACTGCTTACACTGACACTACTCCTGTGACTTCCACTACACGGCAGGCCTATGTGTTAGTGTTGCCTGTTCCATATTCAGCAAAATAAGGGGCAGTTCTTGAATCAGGGATTATAGGTGTTTAGTAACATTTTCCAGAAGGGAACCTGGATCTTTACTTACAATCTTTTTATTGTTATCATTTTGAACGTGAAATAAATTCCACACTATTGACACCCAATATTACCCAGTATCATCTCCATCACCCCTGACCCACAGCCTTACAATAGAACAAAGCACAGTACTATCCCCTATTTCTCTAAACTCAACCTCAACCATTCTCTTCCATATAATGACCTATGTGGTGTTTCTTTGTCTGGTGTGTGTTCTCACCAGAAATTCATAATCCTTTCTTCTTTATTTCATTCTCCATATTAAATGCCATGCTAATCACTATTAAATTCCTGGATCACCCTACGTAAGTTAGAAGTCTGCCATAGCACTTCAGGTTTTGTTAACATATCTTATTTTACTCAATAGCACTTATCACTACACATATAATATATATTTGTTTTATTTCTTAATTATCCACTCCCTCCTCAACAGAGTGCAAGCTACAATTAGAGACATTGTATTTTCACAACTACATAGTCTTGGCACTTGTGCAGTGTGGTGACTGACATATTGTAGGAACTCAATAAAAATGAAAAAATGGCCATCTTGAGACATGTTTCAAGCATATTTTCTATGTTCTGTGTTTCTTATAGGTGTGAAAATTGTCCAGATATACAGCCCCACAGAGATTGTATATTAACCTCTTTTTATTAGTTTCATCTGTTACCTCAAACACCAATTTATCAAATAGAAATTATACTTGAAATCCCTAAAAACTTGACAAGTCAATATTGTGGGGTCTCCCAATCAGATGGAGGGGGCCAACAAATGTGGTGTAATCTGATTGGATGGAGACTGGTGGCACAGGTGGTGAAAGAACTCACCCAAGGCAGAACAAAGGAGATACAAGTTTACTGAATAGATCTCAAGGGAGTGGGCAGGACCACATGGGAGATACTGTCTGCTAAGAGGAAATGGTAAGGGCAGTAGTTAGGGGGAAGGTGAGGAGGTATGGGAACATATGGGATTTTCCTTCTTTGGTACCTGTGTCTGGGTGTAAGTAACCCATTGGTCAGCTAGAGATTATGGATATTTTGAGGTAAGTCGCCTAATGGGCCTGTTTGTATTTAGCCAGAGAGTAGGGCCTTTCTACCTTATTCAAATTTCCATTGTTCTAGTGAGTTGTCTAAAAGGGGCCTCTACAAATATCAAATGAACTCTAATTTTGCATTACTAAATATTCTAATATGTATACATATACATTATCTCCCTTAGTTTTATTGATAGAAATACCATTTGTAATCCAAATATTTTCAAAATTTACATCTTGAAAATAAAGGGGTTTAAACACACTTTAAACAGTGTTCTGTTTGGAAAATAACTAAATTTTTTTCTCACAAAATATTTCATCAAAAACAAAATTGTCCATTATATTTTGGAACATTGTATAGCCTTAAACATTCATGCTTCTTTTGTGGGAAATCAACATGAGATCTCACTGAGTTTACTTCTGTCACCTTCCTTTTTAATTATCTCAATAAAGGAGAATAAAATATATAAAATTCTTGGCCAAAAAAAAAAAAAAAAAGGCAGGAGATGTTGATTTCTCACTTCCAAAAAAGTTTTCCAAGATGAAGACATCTTGGAACAATTATGTCTTCCACCAGTAGGAACCCTTTTACCTGAATTAAAGGCAGAATTAAACTGAACTTTCAGGCAGATCTAGATTTGCGTCAGGGGACTCTGGATGTTCAGGCTTTAAAATCTCATTCAGACATTGAGACACCTGGATAATTCTGTCGGTTAAGTGTCCAACTCTTGATTTAGGTTCAGGTCATGGTCTCACAGTTCATGAGCTCAAACCCCACATCAGGCTCTGCACTATTAGTGTACTAATTAGTGCAGAACCTGCTTGGGATTCTCTCTCCCTCTCTCTCTGCCCCTCACTACTTCCCTCAAAAATAAATGAAAAATATTTAAAATAAATAAAATTAAATTAAAATTAAATTAAATCTTATTCAGACATACGATTATCACATTTAAACTAATACCCCTCCCAAAGACTCTACCATTTAATTGTGTCCCTTAAAGTTATTGTGTTGTTATCAAAATCAACATAAGGAAAAAACAGAGACAAACTCACTCTTGGGACTAGAGAATACATCTCAGATAAATATTTATGTTCCAAGGAGAAATATTCTAAATGCAATCTCCCCTTTCCTTCATTTAGCTATGACCTATCATCTATATTAGGTGTCAACATTCCAGTGTAATCACCTGGAGATTGATTAATCATTTAAGGTTGTACAGTTAAAAAGAAACATTTACTAAAGGTAATATAGAGCCAGGATGATATTTTTGGAACCTTGACCTGTTTTCTGAGTTTAAGGAATGATGCTGTCATATTTTTGTAGGAGACAGCATCTGGTATGCAAGATAAAATGTTGTTTCTCTAATATGTCCCAACCCCAAAGAACCAGCTGATTAGAAGCCTGGATGTTTGTATGACAAGCTTAGGTATTTGCTTGCCTCTGCGAAAATTAAATTGTCATTGTGCCAAGGGTATACAGAAAATATCCATTAGCAATTGATGTCAGTATGTTTATGTAGAATTTGAATGGGCTCTTTATACACATCAAAATTGGCTATGTGGAAGGCAATAGAGATCAATTATACACTTGGAACATGAATTCTTAAAATAAATATTAAGGCTAAAAGAGAGGAGATACTTCAGTTCTTATCTAGTTCCACTCCTGAAGCTCTGATAAGGGAAACATTTTTTCCCTTATAAGAAAAATGATTATGTTATTCAGAAAGAGGTTGTAAAAAATTGAGATTTTTATATGTGAAAATGCTCTGAATTATTGAGTTGATGGCAATGTTAATCTAGATCTACAATACAGTAATAGCTTTAAAGAATTGATCATAGCATGAGGTTGAATCCAGTGCATTCTGTACAAGATTTCTTGTTAGTACGTGTGTTTGGGAATATATATGTATATCTGACCACCATATTTGTTAATTACCACCTCCAGATTCCTATGTTCATTATAATGACAGGCTATTTCCATTTATTTCCTCTTTTGATTTGGTTTACTGAAAGTAATACCTTTCATGTTTTTTTGCAGGAGAGAGATTAAAAACCAGCAGGATTACTATTAACATAACCAAAAGCTAATGATGAAGAAGATAAGTGCCATAGGCTGGAAAATGTTTGTATCAATTAAAAAAATGGTAAAAAGACTTATATTTTTCTAATTGCATATTTTATGTTAGTTGGGAGGTTGATATACTATATTGTTGGTTGTTAGAAGAATTGAGAAAACAATAATTTTGAAACCAGCTGGCATTTTGGCACACAAGGGCTTTGAATATATTCTCCTATTTATTCTTCCCAACCATCCTATTCACATGTAATAATATTGCTCTTTCACAAAAGAGAGAGCTGAGTATATTCCATCCTTATGTTAGTGTGTGATAGAGTGATGATTTAAACTCAAGTCATGTAAATCACCAAACTTCAGCTCTTTCAAGTATTTTATAATGCACGTGATGTGTGTGTGTGTACATGTATACACCCATATGTATAGGCTCTTTCTCTATTCTTTTATTCTTATTCTATATCCTTATCCTATTGAAACTTGATTACAATATTAAAATTTATCAGAAGTTGCTTAAAATATGTTAGTTTAACATAAACATTCACATATACAGCAAAATAGTTTGATTTACTAATGGAATTGCAATGTTTAATCAATATTAGATTTATTTTAAATCAGGTACAACTGGCATTTACTTAATTATCTTCACTAAAAAGGGCTTTGAAGATAAGACTATACTTTTAAAATAATCATTCCAGTGAAAACAAAAATCATACATGTCTTAATTCCCTGACTATTGTTATTGTTTATCATATTTCTAGGATCTTCTTAATTTCTGCTGCCAGCCCAAAATATACTTTATAAAGTATTCCATACTTTTTCTTTCCTGTTCTATTTATGTCTTTCTCAAATACATTGGGAGAAAAAATTCTTAAAATATAAACTTCAAACTTGCAGAAATTTCTTGACAATTGTAATGAACAAAAGGAAATATCTATGCTAATATAAATATCTTCCATTTTTGTGCCCCAGTTTTTAACAAATAGAGGATGGGAAATAATTATGCCTTATAATGAAGAGATTCAATTGCATAATGTGTATTTCCAAGTATATGTGAATATAACAAGAATATTAAAATTTTTAATATGATGTTTATTGAGTTATTAAGATTGTATAATATGACTGTATATTATTTTTAGTTATTGGCATAATATGAGAAGTTTCATCACATTTGTGTTAGTTATAAGTCCTAATTGAGTAGTAGTCTTTTTTTTTTTTTAATTATTTGTTGATTTGAGAGAGAGAGAGCACAAATGAGGGAAAGATGGAGAGACAGAATCCCAGGCAGGCTCCAGGCCATCAGCACAGGGCCTAATGTGGGACTTGAACCCACAAACTGTGAGATCTTGACCTGAGCTGAGATCTAGAGTCAGACTCTTAACCAACTGAGCCCCTCAGACACCCCGATTGAGTAGTATTTTTAACAAATACTCTGTTATAGCGAACTCTCATATATAATTGCAATAGAAATCACTGCACTGAACCATTGTTAATATTTTATTGGGCAATATCATCTAATAAATGATTTATAAAAGTTTGATGATATGAACAACATATAAATTGTTTATGTAAAAATTTAAAAAAGGTTTAATGATATAATTGTGGATTCAGTCAATCAATAATTATATTACTGAAAAGAAATTTGCAGCTATGTTTGAAAAAGAAAACACTCGTACACACATTTTAAAGCCCTTACTTTCAAGCATTTATACTTTTTTTTTGAAATATTACCCTTTAAGCCAAAATTTCTCATTCTTACACTCAGCTTCAAGGTATAATATTTGGAAAGGTTAGTAAAATTCCATTAAGTCATTTTGAGTTATCTAAGGGTGAACTTTAAGAAATTGTTCAGACAGTTTTAATACACTTGAAGAGCTGAAAAGTAGTTTTGTTTTTAAAGTTCACACTTGGCACATATTTAGTCTTCACTGAAGAATTGACACCAGAACTTCTTGGGGCAAATGGAGGCACATTAGGAGCAAGATTGAAAATCTCTGTACCTTTTGTCTGATTTCTAAGTTATAGCAGACTGACTGTAGCCCATGTAAGACTGAAAGGAAAAGATATTTTATTTTTGGCCTATTAATATCCTTATGCCTTTCTGTCTCTTCTTATAAATTTTATCATATATTCATTTGCTCTCTGTGGGCCATCCTGCTGACAGAAATCTCATAATGGATACAAATATTTTCAAATGAGAGAAAAATTTTTTTCAAGACAAATAGATTTATTTCTAGATTCACTTTAAATTGCCATAGTTTTATTCATGTTTTCTTCCTATTTACTCATGCGATGATCTTACATGTGCAGTGAGCCTTATAAATAATTTGAGTTAAAGAAGTGACTTAACCAAAAAAGCGAGAGAGACAGAGAGATTATCAAGAGCCAGTGGAGGCAGGGAAGTGGAAAGAGTGTCTTTAATTACTTATTTCAGATGTAACATAAAACAACATTTTATATATCCAGAAATAATACCATACTAGTACAAACCAAAGATTTAGTCTAAAATGTACATTAAAGCTAGGGTGCCTGGGTGGCTCAGTCAGTTGTGTCCAACTTCAGCTCAGGTCATCATCTCACGGTTTGTGAGTTCAAGTCCTACGTTGGGCTCTGTGCTGACAGCTCAGAGCCTGGAGCCCACTTTGGATTCTGTGTCTCCCTTTATCTCTGCTCCTCCCTTACTCATGCTCTGTATCTGTCTCCTTCAAAAATAAACATTAAAAAATGTACATTAAAGCTGGAAAAGTATACTAAATTATAAAACCCAGAATACTAATCTATTTTTTTTAATTTTTAAAATGTTTATTTATTTATTTACTTTTTTGATAGAGAGAGAGCATAAGCAGGGTAGGGGCAGAAAGAGAGGTTGGGAGAGACAATCCCAAGCAGGCTCCATGCTGTCAGTGCAGAGTCTGATGTGGGACTTGATTCCATGAACGATGAGATCATGACCTGAGCCAAAATTAAGAGTCAGACAGTTCACTGAATGAACCGCACAGGCGCCCTCCAATCTATTTTTTATTGAATGAAAAATATTCACAACAGAATGCAGATGTAAATTGTTTTTGAAGAGAATAAAACTTGACTACAAAATGGCATATATATTTTTTTAATTAGCAAATCAAATCTTGCAATGTGTGAAAATAATTATACACTTTGCACAAGTGTGATTTATTCAGTGTATTTAAGTCTGGCTCAACATTTGAAAATCAATCCTTGTAACTGATTATATTAACAGGCTAATGAAGATAAATCTATAGCCAATTGATATACAATAAATATTTAATAAAACTCGATACCCATACATGATAAAAGCTTGAAGTTATTTAGCATTAAAGGAGAACTAACTCGGACAAAGAGCATGTAATAAAAACCTACGGGTCAGTTTATACTTAATAATGAAAAACTATATCTGTTCTTCCTAAGATCAGGAAGAAAACGAAAGTATCTGCTCTCACCACTCTTCTTCAAGGTAGTCCTGGAATTTCTAAACAGTTCATTAAACCAAAAAATAAATTTATAAATAAACAAATAAATAAATAAACAAATTTAAATTATTTAAATAAACAAATTTAAATTATTTAAATAAATAAATATTAAATCAATCAATCAATCAATCAATAAATAAATAAATAGAAAAGAAACAAAGAACACACTGATCAGAATGGAAGAAATAAAAACTGTCTCTATTTACATTTACAGATGACATTGTCTACATAGAAAATCTCAAGAAATCTACAAAAACAATCTTTTAGGGCTATTACTTAAGTTCATCAAGGCCATGGTAAACATGATCAACATACAAATTTTTATTAAATTTTTATATACTAACAAAAAAACACATGGAAACCAAATTAAAGAAATCATCATTTATAATTGTTCTAATGAGCAATTTATAAATTATAAATTTGTTATAATTCTAACAAAATATGTAAAGGATCTGTGTCATGAAAACTATAAAATGCTATCAAAAGGATCAAGGAAGACTTAAGTTGATCAAGCAACATGCCCTTTTCATGGATTGGAAGATAAACGTAGTAAAGATGTCAGTTCTCCCCAAATTTATCTATGGATATAATGCAATTCTTAACAAAATTCTATCAAGAGGTTTTTTGTTTGTTTGTTTGTTTGTTTTTGTAGAATTAGGTAAGCTTATTCTAAAGTTTATTAGAAAATAAAAAACCTAAAATAGGTGAAAGTATGTTGAAGAATAAGAATAAAGTGGAATAAATCACTGTATCAAATATTAAGCTTAAATTACAGTAACTAAGACAATGTGGTCATGGCAATGGGACATATACATAGATCAACAAAAAAATAAAAAATAAAAACCCAGACATAGACCCATAAAAAATGCCCAACTTTTTTTTGAATTTACCCAAGTCACCATTCTCCCAAGGTGGTACAGATCAATGCCAAGTAACACCTATGATTTCTCCCATAGGGGAAAGTTAGAGTATGTGAGTGAGCACCTGGATTCCTATTGGATACTGCCACAGAGGCCTATTTTCCTCTCACCCTATCCAGAGTTCTGAGTTATGAGCTGCACAAGTAGTGGATGCATAAAAGCCTGGGAGAGAGCATATAGGACTTTCAAAGCGCATTGAAGGCATTCAGACTCATGTCAAGGGTAGAGCAAGAACGATGCCCATAAGCCACTAGGGACACCTTGCCTACAGATCCCCCCAACTGGTATATAGGCAGCTCTAGAACTCCTGCATTTTACCCTCACTCTACCTCTACCTCTACTCCCCTCCATCATGTGGCATGCTTTCTGTGTGCACCCCTGATGGCAGTGAAAGTGAGCTTTGGCAGACAGATAGAGGGTGTGTGCAGATAGCTGGCTAGAATCTGTGGACAAGGACAGACTCCAAACTTGAGTTTGGTAAAGAGACCATATTTGGTAAAGAGACTATCAAAGTTCAGGTTGGTGTATTTCAGGATCAAGAGAAGACATACAAGCTTAAGAATTCCTCCACAAGTGGGAGCAAGAAGTATGGAACAGGTGTATTCATAGAAAGTCTGAGAAACCTTCAGAATCCCAAACAAGGCTTATAGAAGGTATTTTATTTCCAAAGTCAGAAAAGAATGTAGGAAGAGGCTCCTACTTCAAATGCAAAGACAACAATGCAAGACATCAAGGAATATGAAAAAAATCAAGGAAACATGACACCACGAAAGAATCACAATAATCTTCAAGAAACCAACCTTATGGAGATCTGCCATATGCTGATAAAGAATTGAAAATAGCTATTTTGAAAAGCTTAGCTACAAGAAAACACAGGAAGACAATTCAACAAAATCAGGAAAACAAGGCAGAAAAAAAAGAGAAAATTTTAACAAAGAGAAATCATAAAAAAAGAACCAGACATTTCAGAGCTGAATAATTCAGTGACTGGAATGATAAATTCAGTAGAAGCATCAATAGCAGAATAGATCAAGTAGAAGAAAGATCTATGAATTAGAAGACAGGGACTTTGAAATTATTCAGATTAGAACAAAGAAGAAAAAATAAAAAAGAGTGAAGAAAGCCTACACGATCTATACAATACTACAAAACAAAACAAAACAAAAAGCAGAACACTCTGTGAATTATTGGAGTATTGAAAGGAAAAAAAGAGAGGGTCAAAAAGCTTGTTCAAAGAAATAATGGCTGAGAAAACTTCCCAAATCTGGAGAGAGATTTAGATATCCAAGTTCATGAAGTTTATTTGTCCCTCAACAAACTGAACTTAAAGATATCTTCTCCAAGATACATTATAGTAACAGTGTCAAAAAGAAAAAGAGAGAATATTAAAAGTAGCAAGAGAAAAAAGTCCGTAACTTTCAAAGGAACCCCTCAGAAGTCTATCAGCATATTTCTCAGCAGAAACCTTACAGGCAGGAGGAGAGTAGGCTGATATATTCAAAGAGCCAAAGGAAACAAACAAACAAAAACTACCAACCATGAATACTCTGTCTGTTAAAATTGTTCTTCAGACATGAAGGAGAGAGATAAAATCATCCCCAGATAAACAAATATTAAGGAATTTCATCACTAGACCTGCCTTAAAATAAATGATGAAAAGAGTTCTTCAAGATGAAATGAAGGGTTGCTAATTAGTAATATGAAAGTTTATAAAACCTGGCAAAGGTAAATATATAGTCAGATTCAGAATACTCTAATATTGTAATATGGTGATGATTAGCCACTTTAGTATAAAGGTTAAAGGACAAAGTATTAAAAATAACTAAAGCGGGGCGCCTGGGTGGTGCAGTCGGTTAAACGTCCGACTTCAGCCAGGTCATGATCTTGCGGTCCGTGAGTTCGAGCCCCACGTCAGGCTCTGGGCTGATGGCTCAGAGCCTGGAGCCTGTTTCCGATTCTGTGTCTCCCTCTCTCTCTGCCCCTCCCCCGTTCATGCTCTGTCTCTCTCTGTCCCAAAAATAAATAAATGTTGAAAAAAAAATTAAAAAAAAAATAACTAAAGCTGCAATAACTTGTTAATGAATACACAATATAAAAAAAATAAATTGTGACATCCAAACATAAAAAGAGGAGGAATAAGAGGATAGATTTTTTTTGTATGCAATACAAGTTAAATTGTTCCAGTATAAAACAGGCTATTATTTCTGTAGGGGATTTTATGTAAGCCCCATGGAAACCATAAAGCAAAACCTATAGTGGGTACACAACAGATAAAGAGAAAGGAATCAATGCATACCACCACAAAAAAAAAATCATCAATATATAAAGGAAGACAGAAAGAGGGTAGAAAGGAATAAGGTTAAGTGCAAAATGTCTAAAAACAATAAGATGGCATTGGTAAGTCCTATCTATCAATAATTAATCTAATTGTAAACAGATTAAATTCTCAAATCAAGAGGCATATAGTAGCTGGATGAATACACACACACACACACACGCATGCACACAACTAAATACTGCTTACAAGAAATGCACTTTAGATATAAGGACACACAAAAGTTTAAGTAATATAAAGGGTGTAGAAAGTATACCCTAGAAAGTATATAAAGGGTATAGAAAAATTTATTCTATGCAAGTGGAAACCAAGAGATAACCAGAGATCAGGTAAAATAGTCTTTGAGTCAAAAGTTGTAAAGGGGCAACTAAGGTTATTATATAATGATAAAGGGATCATCAAGAAGATATAACAATTGTAAGTATATATGCATCCAACCTTGGAGCACCTAAATATATTAAGCAAACTTTAATAGATCTGAAGGAAGAAATAGAGGAGAATATAATAATAGTAGAGGACTTGATATCCCAATTTCAACAATGATTGTACTTCAGACCAAATGGAACTAACAGATTTATACAGAACTTTCCATCCAATATTAGCAGGATATATAACCTTCTCAAGCACGCATGGAACATTATCCAGAAGAGATTATATGTTAGGTCACAAAATAAACCTTAGAAAATGTACTGAAATAATATCATTTACTTTTCTGATCATAATGGTATAAAACTAGAAATAACAGGAAGAAACTGGAAAATACACAAATGTGTGGAAATTACACAACATATGCCTTAACAACCAATAGGTCAAAAAAGAAATCAAAAGTAAAATTAAAAAAAAAATCTTGAGACAAATAAAAGTGAAAATACAAGATACCAAAAGTTATGGGATGAAGCAAATCACTTCTAAGAGGGAAGTTCACAGTGATAAACACCCATATTAAGGAAAAAGACACATCTCAAACAAACCTAACTTATACATCAGGGAACTAGTAAAAGAAGAGCAAAACAAGCTCAAAGTTAGTACACAGGAGGAACTGACAATATATGAAGTAGAGACTAAAAAGACAGTAGAAATGATCAGTGAAACTAAGAGCTGTTATTTTTTTAAAAGAAAAGAGAAATTGGCAAACTTGAGTGAGTTTCACCAAGAAAAAAGAGAGTACCCCAATAAATAAAATTAGAAATGAAAGAAGAGACATTACCACTGATACTACAGATATACAGGGGATCATAAAAGGCTGCTATGTATTGCAACAGCATGGATGGAGCTAGAGTATGTTAAATGAAATAAGTCTGAGAAAGACAAATACCATATGATTTCACTCATGTAGAATTTAAGAAACAAAACTAATGAACATGGGAATAAAAGAGAGGAAAACCAAAAAACATACTCTTAACTATAGAGATCAAACTGATGGTTACCATAGGGAAGGTGGGGAGGGGAATGGGGTTAAATAATTGATGGGGATTAAGGAGTACACTTGTAATGAGCACCAGGGGTTGTATGTAAGTGTTGAATTACTAAATTCTACACCTGAAACTATATCGCGCTGTATGTTAACTAACTGCAATTTAAATAAAAACTGAAGGAGAAGGGGGGGAGGGGGAGAGGAGGGTAGGAGAAGGAGAAGGAGAAAAGATAGCTATGGAAAATTATACACCAACAAATTGGATGACCAAGAATAAATGGATAAATTCCTAGAGATATATAGCCTGCCAAGACTGAATCGAAGAAATAGAAAAACTTAATAGACTAATAACAACTAAAGATGAAATCATTAATCAAAAGCACCCAACATCAACAACCATCACCACCACCACCCAGGTCCAGATGGTTTCCCTTGTGAATTTTACCACATATTTAAAAAATTAAAAACCAATCCTTCTCAAATTCTTCCAAAATATTAAAAAGGTGGGAAAACTCACATCATTACCTTTGGTATCAACCAAAGCCATATAAGGACACTGCAAGAAAAGAAAATTAGAGGCTAATATTGAATATACATGTAAAAATTGAATATAGATGTAAAAATTCTCAAGAAAATATTAGCAAAGAAAATTCAACAGCACATTAAAAAGATCAAATGAGTGGGATTTATCCCTGTGGTGCAAGGGTGGTTCAACATTCACCAATCAATATTATACATCACATTAGTAGAATGAAAAATAAAAATTATATTATCATCTCAATAAATGCAGGAAAAGCATTTAAAAAATATACCTTTCATCATACAGACTAGGTATAGAAGGAACATACCTCAACAAAATAAAGGCCATATATTACAAACCACAGTTAATATCATACTCATTGGTGAAACTTTGAAAGCTTTCCTGTAAGATCAGAAAAGGACAGGGTGCTGCCCACTCTGACCACTCCTATTTAACATAGTATTGGAAGTCCTAACCAAACAATTAGACAAGTAAAAGAAATAAAAGGCATCCAAATCAAAAAAGAAGGAAATTTTTCTTTATTTAAAGAAGATTTGATCTTATATATGGATAATAATATAAAGACTCCACTAAAAAACTGTTGGAACGGACGGAGAACTTCAGCACAGTAGTAACATGCAGAAATCAGTAATAAGATTGGAGGATCATTGTGTTAATGATCTATACTTTTATAAGATGTAAACATTGGAGAAAATTGGCAACATTATGCATTATTTCTTACAAATGAATGTAAGTCTAGAATGATCTAAAATTCAAATTTTAAATGAAAAAGAATATAGTATAGTAACTACCCATGTTTAACAGTATAATACAAAGTGGACTTTCTTTCGTTTCAGTGTTTATAAATATAGAACAGGTAGAAAATTACTGACTAGTCCAAAGAAACAAGGATTTGATTACTCTAAGGATTTCTAGTGGTCTTAAGATTTAAAGCTCAGGACAGAAAAAAGAGTAAATGTACATAGACCTTACCTTGAAGAAAAACTCTATGGAAGAAATGTCTAGAACGTTGAGGTCACAAATGCTTCATCTCAGTGCTTTGCAGTATAGCCTAGATTGATGTGAGAAGGATGGTGAAGAGTCTGTGTGTCTCTTGGACATAGCAAAGCTGGCAGCATATGACAGAGGCTAAAAGTAGAGCTAGAGTTTATATTTCAGTTGTTACAGATCAGAATGTTCAAAAAACTCATAACGTAAGGTAAGTATCCAAGGAAGTTAAGTCACAACATTAGAGATAAGGACAAATGGAAGATTGGAAATTCTGTCACAAAGGAAAATGTGCTAATATAAATCTGAATTTTGTGTTCTAACAACATGATATATCGGCTTTGTCCTGAGCATAGCCTTCCCAAATCATGTACAGTCCTCTACCTTTAGAATAGTTGATTAGTTTCATGTCATGAATAAAGCCATGTTGAGTTTCTGCTGGAGTTTTTCTTTCACTTATATTAGTCTAGGTCCACACTTAGTAACCTTCTGTAGAAGAAAGATTCTAGTAAAGAGCCGCTATCAAAGACTGTATATAAACCTTCTTGGTTTTTTCCCATTTATAAGCTAAAGTAAATATTTCCCAGTGCTATTACCCCATACAAACATTCCCCAGATCCCATTACCTCATAAATTAGTCTCTTATGATATGCATTAACTTAATTAAATTATAACATGTCACAACACATTTGGAAAAACAAAAAACAGTGATTAAATTGCAAAGCAATTTCTGTATGTGAATTCAAAGATTACTGTAAACATTTGACTGCTTTCAATGTATTCTTGTCACACAACAATTTATTGGGCAAACATGGATTCAGTTCATTTTAGGTTAACCTCAGAAAATTCCTGATGTTCTTTTCATATTTTTGACAGATAGAAATTTCAGTTTCCTCCTGTTTGAACACATGGAATGTCCTAGGCACTCTGCTAAGTAATGGGGGCATGAAGCCAGACAATCATTACCCTTTCCTCCTAAAACTCATAATTTGGAGTGGAGACAGAAACGTAAATATATGTTAGTAACTACCAGCAACTGCTTTATTACTATTAAAGTTGGAAAGATCAAACAGAACTTGGAGATAATGAGCTTTTTATTTAAATATCAGATTTAAAAATCCACTCTTCCATAATTATACTTCAATAATCATATGAGGAAGCATGTCAATTAATACTACCTCCTTTAAAAGATGATGTTGTATTGGCTATGGGTAGTTCAAAAAGAGATGTGTCCTTCACCATTTTTCCCTATCTTAGTAAATAGAACCACTTTTGTACTGCCTTACTCATGCCAAATGTGGGGTCATCTTTGGTTCTTCTTATTTCATACCCAAATCATCTCTTCCTATAAGATCCTCCATGAATTCATATTCTGGGTACAATATCTCACTTCTTCTATTAGTATTACATTAACACAACATAAAACTCTTACTTGGATTATTGCAATAGCCTCCTTAATTTTTTTTTGTTTGTCTTGGTTGACACATAAGATTCCATTAGTTTAAGGCATACAACATAGCGATTTAACTATTCTTACCAGTAGATTTCTACATCATCTTTATGTCCCCACTTTTGCAATTCTGAAGTCTATATTTTATATAATAGAGTAATAATACTATTTCCTTGTTTCTCAACACCCCAATAGTTTTCTATAAAACCTGGAATAGAGACCAGAGAGTAATGGGCCCTATCTAATGCCACCCTCTACTTGTTCCCTATTTTAGCTATGCTGACTTTTTTGATTATTCTAAAATACAATAGTGATGTTCCATATCAGGTACTTTTACACATACTGATCCCTCTACTTGGATTATTATCCCAGAAATATTCACACACATTTCCTCAATTAATTTTGGTTTCTGTTCAGATGTCACCTCTTCAGAGAGTCTTCTAAGACCCTTCCTCTTAAATAGCACCTTCTAGTTCTGTTATTGAATTAAGATTACAAGATAAAAGACGACATCTAGTTTAATGTGAAGTTTAGGTAAATAATAAGCTTTTCTAAATATGAGTAGTCTAAAATATTTTCTGAAGGTTTTGTATGGCATGGGATCTACATATACTAAAAAAAAAAAAAAAAACAAACAAACAAAAACACCTTTTATCTGAAATTCACATTTAACCAGGTGTGTGTATCCTTATTGGCTAAAGCTGTCATCTGTATTTATTATACTCTCTTTCCTCTTTTCACTCATAAAACTTTACATAACAATGAATTATAAATTTTTTTGTGTAAGTTCTGTTTCTTCCATTAGACTGTAAGATCCATGAGGATGGGCATTTGGTTTGTTGTATTCAAAGCTCTGGAGTAGGAGCTATTGCATAGAAGATACTTAGTAAATCTTTGTTCAGGCAAGAGAGAAATCATAATGTACTATTTTCTCTGTATGTATATACACATATATTCATTTTATATATACGTATATACATATAAACACAAAAATCAATGCATGTGTATGTTTCACATTCTCCATGAATATGTAGAAGACTAAACCAGAAAGAGTACTTCTTAAAGCACTGAATAGGTGGTTTTACAATTGTTTTCCAGAGCCTATGGAAATTGAAACATGAGAAAACACAATTGCAAAAGACATTAAAAATCAAACAAGTTAGGACCGGCTAGGGAACATTTCAAGAAGTCCATCTTATGTAAAATGATCTGATTTAGCCATAAAAATATATCAAAGCAATATTACTTATGATTTAAGAGAATTCAGAAGCATGATCAGACAACTTGGTTTCATTAAGAGGTAACCCTTTCTATAATTTGAAATAGCAATTATATTTTTATTGCTTTTTTCAAAGTCATCATATTTCTATGAGGACAGAATCTCAACTATCTAGGTTTTGGTAATCAATATACTTTTCGAGAGTATACTCCTTGCTTAAGTGACGCTGCTTGGTAAGTACCTTCTGGCAGCTGATAAAGGACTTCACGTATGATGGCCTTATTTAGGTAAAGTGACTAGTGTTAGGTACTGAAGGATGGGAGAAGTTGGGAAATATAAGAAGAACATTTGGATTGCATCTAATTATTTCAGTGATTAAAACAAACCTGAAGTACAACTGAACACCAATGCTGACAGTACAGTAAACCAGATGCAAAGGGGTTTCAAAGAGCCTATTTATCTTCCTTCGGGCACTAATATCATTTGTATACAGAAAGAAACTTCAAAGGATTAAGTTCAAAATGGGCTTTGAATAATGTTTTAATTTCAAGGTGATTTTGAATAATCCTCACACAATAATATTGTATGATTTTTTTTCCTGTTTTTATCATTAAAATACTTGATATTACTTCATGTACACATATTCTAACAGGACTTGTGAGAAGAGACTATTACAAGTACAAATGTACTTGTATTAATATTAATATAATAAAAATGTATTAAGTTAAACTTAATGTTAATAAGCATATTGAAATAAACTGGGAAGCTAGAACTAACCTTTATTTTTTTAAGTTTATTTACTTATTTTGAAAGAATGAGAGAGAGCACACACATGCAAGCAGGGGAGGGGCAGGGAGAGAGGGAGAAAGAGAATCCCAAGCAGGCTCTGCGCCATCAGCTTGGAGCCTGACAGGGGGTTCGATCTCAGGAACCATGATGTCATGACCTGAGAGGAAATCAAGGGCCGTATGCTTAACTAACTGAGTCACCAGGTGCCCCTAGAACTAACCTTTAAATGGCTGACTGCCTGCCTTCAATGGATGCCATCTCTTTTATATAGGACCCAAAGCTGTGGTATCAGAAATTGGAAGATATCTTTTCTCAAAACACTTACTGCTTTTAAGGAACTTATTCCTAATTTGGAAGGCTCAGAGCGTAGATGTTTGTCAATTAGACATGCCAACATAACTACTCATTTGACTATAGAAAACAGCATTTATATTTTCTCAGAGAGTTCAGTATTTAATTTTTAATTTCTAAACTTTGTGAAATTAGAGTTAATCAAATATGTTAAAGTGTTTGTTTTTTACAATCATGGCTGTTTTGTCATTGTTCAAATTTCCTTCCTGATGTTTTGGCAAAATAAATCATTCAAATCATTGATTTTTTTCTAATTACTGGAATTTTAATGCAATTCAGTTGATAATACATTGAATTCTTTAAAAATAATATTTATGTCATAGTCCTCAAAATATTTTTTTCAACGAACACAACTTGATATTTACAAGTTAAGTAGACAAAAACTCAGAATAGAAGAATGAAAATACACATCAAGTGATGAATGAGTAGAGAAGACATGATAAACGCGCGTGCGCGCACGCACGCGCGCGCGCACACACAGTGGAATATTATCCAGCCATCAAAAAGAATGAAATCTTGCCATTTGCAATGATGTGGCTGGAGTTAGAGAATATAATACTAAGCAAAATAAGTCAGTCAAAGAATTATAAATACCATATGATTTCACTCACATGTGGATTTTAAGAAACAAAACAGATGAACATAATAGGGGAAAGAAAAACAAGGGAGACAAATCTTAGGAGACTCTTAACCATAGAGAATAAACTGAGGGTTGCTAGAGGGGAGGTAGGTGGGGAGATGGACTAAATGGGTGATGGGTATTAAGGGGGCACTTGTTGAGATGAGCACTGAGTGTTATATGTAAGTGATGAATCACTAAATTTTACTCTTGAAATCAATATTACAGTAATGCTAACTAACTAGAATTTAAGTAAAAACTTGTAACAAAAAAAGAAAAAAGATAGTTAAAACTACACCAAACCAGTATAAATTTTAGCCACTTGAAATGTTATACTGCATGCATAAATAAGCAATTGCTTATTAAATTACTGACCTCATAAATCTAGAACAATTGAATGTTGTTGTTTTTTTTTAAGTAAACTCTACACCTAATGTGGGGTTCTAACTCATATCAAGAGTTGCATGCTCCACTGACTGAGCCAACCAGGCACCCCTAGAATAGTTGAATGCTTTCAGCAGTTGGTGATTAGAAAGTTCTATATTCCGTCTATACTGTGAACTGATGATAGAGTTTCTGTGGTTTAAGGAAATTAGTGTTAAAATCATATTTATAAAATATTGCACTTTCCCAGTAAGTAAATGGAAGCATAAAAAATAATGTAGATATTGCTAACTTTTTTCAAAATAGTTTATTTTTTTTGTTTTAAATTTGGCTCTATTGACTGCTGAGGTGTGACTAACACGGCAATAGAAAAGAAAACATTTAAATAATTTCTGTTTTAATCAAATTATAATAGATACACTCATGAGATCATTTGTGTACAACCAGAATTAACAATTTTATAAAGCTTCATAATTGACAAAATTCTTTCATATCTGTTGTTCTCCAGCTTTTTCTATTAAATGTTCCACTTTTATTCTACAGTATTTAGGTGCTGATTTCATTAAAATAATGAATCGTCAGACATTTTGGGGTCTCTTTCTGAACTTTGTTTTTCTTTAGTATTGGCCTACCTATACATAAACCAATACTATACTGTTGTGTTTATTGAGGCTTTATATTTCTATATGAGGTATAGCTTATGCTTGCTCATACTTCTTTTTTAACTGTTTATTTAAATTCCAGTGCATTAACAAACAGTGTAATAGTAAAGTCTGATGTATAATATAGTGATTAAATACTTCCATACAATACCTGGTGCTCATCATAAGTGCCCTCTTTCTTCCCCATCACCTATTTAACCCATCCTCCTATTTAACCCATCCTCCTATTTAACCCATCCTTCCACCTGTGTCCCCTCTGGTAACCATCAGTGTGTTCTCTATAGTTAAACATCTGTTTCTTGTTTTGCCTCTCTGTATCTTTATTTTTTCTTATTTGTTTGTTTTGTTTCTTAAATACAACATATGAGTGAAATCATATGGTATTTGTCTTTTTATGATGGACTTATTTCAGTTAGAATAATACTTTTTAACTGCATCCATGTCATTGCAAATGACAAGATTTCATTCTTTTTATGGCTGAGTAATATTCCATTGTTTATATATACCACATCTTCTTTATCCATTCATCAGTCGAAGGATACTTGGGCTGTTGCCTTAATTTGGCTATTGTAAATAATACTGCTGTAAACATAAGCGTACATGTATTCTTTTGAATTAGTATGTTTGTATCCTTCGGGTAAATACCTTGTAGTGCAATTGCTGGATCTTAGGGTAGTTCTATTTTTAACTTTTTGAGGAAGCTCCGTACTGTTTTCTAGAGTGGCTGCACCAGTTTGCATTCTCACAAACAGTGCAAAAGCTTATACTTCTCATTAAGAATTTTATCCTTATTTTTATTTACTTATTTTTATATTAACATGAGAATCAACCTGTCTAGAAAAGAGTTTTAATATTTTCATTGGGAATACATTATATTTATAAATTTAGGGAAAACGAGCATCATTAGGTTATCAGATTCTCCATACAAGAATGGCATGACTTTCCATTTGTATACTTCTATTTTTGTGAACTTCAGGAAGTTTTGTTCCATTGGTAATTGTTCCATTTTTTTTTTCTATTTATTTTTCATAATGTCTTATTTCTGTTATGGACTTAATTTTTAAATGTCTTATGTATGTCTACTTAATCCATAGAGTCTATCAGCCTGTCTTTTTTCAAATCTTGCTCATAATTTACATTTTCTCAGTATATTTTTTTAATGTTTAACTGAATCTAATTTATAGTAGTGTTTTTCCTGGAAATCCTGTGCAGCTTGGTTAGAATGTGTTTTCTACCACAATGATTTTTCTCTCTGTTTTGCATACTCAGGGTTATCACTTCCCTAGAGATAACTTTCAGTTTATTTTCTTTATAGTCCCTATGTCACAAGGGCATTGTAAATTCAAACCCAAATCTATATTTGAAATAGTTTCTTAGTTACAAATTGTGAGAGGATTTATTTTTTCTTCTCAGATCTCTGGTAGAGATATAAAGCTTTTCTCTTCTACATGTATAGGTGAGGAGAATTGTTTCTTCAAACTTAACTAAATGTGCAACATTTCAAGGCATTTAGATATTGCAAAGTCCATATTTCCAACTCTAAATAATTCATATTATTTATCTGTTTGTATATTTAAAAATAGAATATATGACAGACTAATGAGCAAAGCAAACAAATAATATTCATTATGTAATCACATATGTAATTATGAAATCAATTACATAAATTTTATAATTACTTCATTAATTAGAATTAATTAATAAAGGGGCACCTTGGTGGCTCGATTGGTTAAGCAGCCAACTTCGGCTCAGGTCATGGTCTCACAGTTTGTGAGTTTGAGCCCTGCGTTGGGCTCTGTGCTGACAGCTCAGAGTCTGGAGCCTGCTTTGGATTCTGTGTCTCCCTCTCTCTCTGACCCTCCCCCACTCACACTCTGTCTCTCTCTCTCTCTCTCTCTCTCTCTCTCTTAAAAATAGATATTAAAAAAATAGAACTAATTAATATCGATACACACTCCCTAATCACAGAGCAATCACTTCAAATCATACACTCATGTTTAAAGCTATGGTTTTTATAATTTCTTCTCTATTCTTTATTGTGGGAATACCAAAATCTTAAACTTATTTTTAGGAGTTCACAGATATTTTTACATGAGCAAGTATTCCCAACTACCATATGGTATGTTTTGTTCTCTTTATATTTTGCTCTGATTACTTTTGTTTATATCTGCCTTTAGGGTCATTTATGCCCATATTTCACAGGTAACACATGCCCCAACAAGCCATCACTGGCAACAGGATTTGGACCCCTGCATCTGAAATCTCATTAATACCAGTAAAATGGAAGCAACACTGTTGTAAGCACACTGGCTATAGGTTATGTAAGCCAAAACTTTCTCTAATCGTGTGTGTGGGTGGGGGGGGTGGTGTTTGTGCACACACATATACATACACATACATATAAGACATACAAATGTGTGTGTGTATGCATGTATGATCCTTTGTGGCAAAATAGATATCCATTCCTGTTTTTATTTCACTTTAGTACTGGCTTTCTTGTGTCACAGTGCTTCCCAATTATGTTAGTCTCATGAACATGTTTAACATTATGTTACTGCCCTTACACATGAGTTTAGAAGAGTCTATATAGGGAGCTCTGCTTTGCCCCAGTTGCTAGATTTTTTTAGACTTTCCTCATCCCAGCAACAATTTAGACATTAAAATACTGAGTCTAACATATTCTTTATAATTGGAAGTATCCAGTAAGCTCCAATTGTGTTAGCCTAAACAGTCTGCTGGGCAAAGCCAGATAACTGTGAATCACAATACTGAGTAGATCTTAAGTTAGATTGGGTACACATACACTTCTGTTTCAAATTCTATGATTTAATTATTTATATAATATTAATGTAGAAATTTAAATTTTTATTTAAGTTAAAAAGTATATTTAGTTATTCTATATACAACATATTTTGGTCTTGCGTCATTTAGTGAAAGAAAAGGATTTTTTCTAAAAATGTGTTTTTCAAAAAAAAAGTTAATCCTTAGCCTATGCAGAAAATATCTTTGTTTTTCTTTATATATTTCATTGAATTATAGATTTTTTCAGTGTTCATTTGGCATTAATTTAATGAAGAAAAATATAAAATGCTTATATGATACACTCAGTTTCATATTATATAAGCAAGAACATTTCAATGATGTGAATGTTAATGTATATTTTATATTATTTAGTTAATAAGGGGAAGTACAAATTAATTAAATGTAAAAAAAACAAGATCTATTGGATATATAATACCTGTTGGGTATGAATTGTGTATTTTTATATAACTTATTGATCTAAAGATAGAAATTAGCTGTTTTGAGCAATTATATTAAAATAGTTCAAATGGAAATATGTAAAGAATGCAATCAATGATTTCTATAACAAAACTACTTACACAAAGCATAGCAATATTGGAACTATAATAACATCTGAAACAGGGTCTATAATATTAAAATGAAAGAACTCAAGAAAATTAAGTATAACTATATTGAAAATATGAGATTAATTTCTTTAATATAATTAAAAGTTAATACAACTTCAACTTCATGATTCAGCATTTTTAATATTTCCATTATTGTATTCCATAAGGGAAATTTAAAATGGAAATCACTACATTATTAGATATTAAAGCAAAATGTAAATGGAGAAGTAGAGAATGAATTAACATTCATGATTAAGAATATGTACATATTATATTGAAAAATACAGAAGTGGAATGTAAATAATTTTAATTCATAAATAAATCTCCATATTATATTATATTGAATTATTTTTTCTATTTTATTTCATAAGACAAGGGTGATCACTTCCATGTACTAAAGTTAAACTCTAGGATGGGTCAGTATTGACTTTAAGGTAATATATTAAATTTTAATTAAAATATTATGCTTCCTTCTAAAATGCTGTAATGAATTGGCTGCTCTCAAAGGTCTTCTAAGAGTTACTTTGTATGTTTCATCCAAATTGGATCATGAGCATAATGCACCTCCCTAAGGATGATATGTATAAACTACATTTCCGTGAGAATTTTAGACTGCCCGTTGAACCTCTTGTCATATTGGAAGTTCATTGTCAGATTTGAAATTTTTAACAAAATTATGTGTGTGGGATGTTGTTATTTTAATTTATATCTAATGAATATTGGTGATACTGAGATACTTTAAGCTGCTACTCACTGACTTTTTTTTTTTTTTTTTTTTTGAGAGAGAGCAAGAGAATATGCACATGTGTGGGGCAGGGGCAGAGAGGGAAGGAGAGACGGTATCCCAAGCAGGCCCTTCACTGTCAGCCTAAAGCCTAGCATGGGGCTTGAACTCACAAACCGTAAGATCATGACTTGAGCTGAAATCAAGAGTTGGACACTTGGGGCGCCTGGGTGGCGCAGTCGGTTAAGCGTCCGACTTCAGCCAGGTCACGATCTCGCGGTCCGTGAGTTCGAGCCCCGCGTCGGGCTCTGGGCTGATGGCTCAGAGCCTGGAGCCTGTTTCCAATTCTGTGTCTCCCTCTCTCTCTGCCCCTCCCCTGTTCATGCTCTGTCTCTCTCTGTCCCAAAAATAAATAAACGTTGAAAAAAAAAAAAAAATTTAAAAAAAAAAAAAAAAAAAAAAAAGAGTTGGACACTTAACCAAGTGAGCCACCCAGGTCGCCTACTAATTGACCAATTCTATGGATTATTTGTTAATATTTTTTTTCACTTTTCAGTGGGTTGAGATTGTTTCTTATTTATATATGTATATATATATATATATATATATATATATTTTTTTTTTTTTTTAGAGGCTCATATATCACGTTTAGAACTTTCATAAACCTGTTATAAATGTGGGTGAGTTAAGACATGGCTAATTCTCATAATTTTAGTGGCAATGTTGCTTGGGACTTACCTGTAGATGTATTTAAGCTCTTGGGTTGAAATAGATTTTATTTATCATGTTTAAAGAAGTATAAATGCATTCCTTAATATTTCCACACATGCAAAGTAGAGGACTATTTTTTTAATGTGACCCATTGCTATGTTAAATTAATAGATTTTAAGATAGCAAAAAATTTATCTTTTTAGAATAAAAAATACTTAATATTTATATATTTTAATTTTAAAATACTGCATATTAAATATACTAGGACATTATTTAAGAGTTTTCCCTTTTATTAGTAAAGGAGCATATTTTGTGATTTTCTATTATGTATGCATGTTTTCTGAGATTAGTGTTATGCCAGCTTTATAAAATAAGTTTTTTGGGACATCTGGGTGGCTCAATTGGGTAAGTGTCCAATTCCTGATTTCAGCTCAGGTCATGATCTCATGATTTGTGAGGTCGAGCCCATGTAGGTCTCTGAGCTGGCAGTACAGAGCCTGTTTGGGATTCCCTCTGTTCCTCTCTCTCTGACCATTTGCCACTCTTTTTCTCTTTCTCAGAATAAATACATAAACAATTTTAAAAAATAAAATACATTTGTTATCCATGCATCATTTTCTCAGCTTAAAATCTATTTTATGATATGAGAATCAACTATTCTAATTGGAAAGAGAACATTTTCATGTTAAATAATCTAGGCCTGGTCATTGCTTCAGAGGCACTCACTGAGATGGTGTTTTTGTTTTTTTTTAAGTCCTTCTGTGGTTTTATTTCTGTGTAAGTTTCTCACTCCCTGAGCCAAAATATTTTTAGAAAACATCTATTTCATTAAAATACATTAGAATAGAGCTCTCTATTATAATGTTATTTTTAAATCTCCCTATATTTATTAAATTTCCATTTGGTTAGCAACTAAATTTGACTATTATTGATTTTTACAAACTTCTATTTATTTTTTTTTAATTTTTATTTATTTTTTAGAGAGAGAGAGACAGAGTGCAAGCTGGGGAGAGGCAGAGAAAGAGAGGGGAGACACAGAATCTGAAGCAGGCACCAGGCTTCAAGCTGTCGGAGCCTGATGCATGTCTTGAACCCATGAACTATGAGATCATGACCTGAGCTAAAGTCAGATGCTTAACTGACAACCACCCAGGTGCACCTGATTTTTACAAACCTCTTCACTACAGTTATAAACTCAACTTTATTTCTATTTATGACTTATAAATTCCTTCTCTTAGCTTTATTAATTTCAACAGATTTCTTTTTCTAACTCCTTGTACTACTTAAATCCATACCATTTTATTTAATAATTAAAACACTAAAATCCGTTGATTTGCTTCTAATAACATAGGATCTTCTATCTTTGAGAGATAATATTTTTCCAATTGTTTTTTTCTATATCATATATCATAGAGATTTGGTTTATTTTATTGCAAGAATTATTTAATGATTTTACTCATTTGAAATAACTTGAGGCCTAAAGGTTAATTTATATTTATTTTTTATGTTGCAGATAGATATGAATATCTCCTAACTCTTTAGTCTTTTAATCTCAATCTCAATCTTTAGTCTCTAATCTCAATCTTTTAATCTCTATGCTGCACTAAAACTTGTGCTTGGGAAAATCATTCTTCCATAGATATTGCTGAAGGGCTTAAATGATGGACAGCCTCCATGGCTTCAATGAAACTTAAGTGTTTGACTCTTGAGAAAGAGATTGGAAGCCCCAAAATGCTTTGTTTGATTATTCTTAGCAGCAATGACAGGTGTTCTTTAAGTTTAAAACAGACAATACCATAAAAATGTAAGTTTAAAATAATGGTTACTACAATGGAGACATTGAACATGTGTTTGTCAAAAATTTTGAAGAAATAAAAGATATTTGGGGAAAATAAGTTCAGCTTGTAGTAAAATATATGCTTTAGGTGATTTAAGAAAAACACGATGGGATAGATGCTAAGGCCAATTCTATAGCATGCATATTATTTCGTAAATGACTGAACTTAACATACTGAATCACAGTTTCTAAATGAAATTTTTTTCTGCTTTTGCATTTTTTTTTGGATTTCAGATTTCTAACCTCTGAATGAAATCTTTGTATTTAGTTTTGTGTGTTTGTTTTGGCATAGAAGGCAGCAGCTTTAAAAATAAGTAGTTTTAAAAATATTTTTTCATTTATATGTATATATATATTGAAAACTCTACCTTTTAATTTTTTTTTTTATGTTGACTTATTTTGAGAGAGAGAGAGAGAGAGCAGGCTCACAGCTGGGGAGGGGTAGAGAGAGAGAGGGAGAGAGAGAGAATCCCAAGCAGACTCTGCACTGTTAGTGCAGAACCCAATACAGATCTCAGACTCATGAACTATGAGATCATGAGTTGTGCTGAAGTCAGACGCTTAGCCAACTGAGCCACCCAGGCATCCTGGAAACCTTACTTCTTTATGCACATAACATCACTTTCTAACAGAGGGATTTCATTATTTTTTGAATCACAAATGTGATGGACTGTACACAAAATACTTGATATAGAAAATGTAATAATAATAATATAGGATAGGTCCAGTAGATTTCATTTTACTTTTGGGAGGGTATCATATGAATTTTAATTTTGACCTATTGATTTAGTATCAAAAATCCTCTGAATTAATTTTTCCTAATTTACACATTAAAAATTTAGATATAAACAGAATTGTGGAAAATACAGGCAAAGCAGATTATTTTAAGAATAATAGGAGAGGGGTGCCTAGCTAACTCAGTGGGTAGAACACGTGACTCTTGATCTTAGGGTCAGTGAGTTGAGCCCCATGTTGGGCATGGAGCTTGCTTTTAAAAAAAAGATAGAAATAGAGTTGCAAAGAAAATTAATTTCTTCTTTGTGGGGGGGGTCATCAACAATGGTAGTAGATATTCTATAGTCTTACAGTCACTAGATGTAGGATTCTAACAGCTTGGATTGCTCAAAGGATCCTTGCTGGATCCAACATTGATGTATTTGCAAAGAAGTATCTCCAAAACAGTGAAATGTGATATTTAAAAACCACCTATTATTTTTGTACTGTTGTTTGTTTGTATAAAGTTTATTTATTTATTTTGAGAGGAGAGAGAAAGAATGAGTGGGAGGAGGGGCAGAGGGAGAGAGAGAGAGAGAGAGAGAGAGAGAGAGAGAGAGTCTCAAGTGGCCTTCCCACTTTCCCACTGTCAGTGGAGAACCCGATGATGCTGGGCTTAATCTCGGGAACCATGAGATCATGATCTGAGTCCATATCAAGAATTGGATGCTTAACCAACTGAACCACCCAGATAACCCTATGCTGTTTGTTTTAAAGTATTTGTCTTTCAAACCTCTAAGAACTCCTAAATAGAAAATATGAAAATGTATATTTATTTTGGAAAATGTTTCAATTTGAATATTTATTTATTGGGATTAAGAATGACTCTATTTTTTTTTAAGTTACTGAATGCTGGGGCGCCTGGGTGGCTCAATCGGTTGAACCTCCAACTTCGGCTCAGGTCATGATCTCACGGTCTGTGAGTTCGAGCCCCAGTCGGGCTCTGTGATGACAGCTCAGAGCCTGGAGCCTGCTTCGGATTCTGTGTTTCTCTCTCTGACTCTCCCCCGTTCATGCTCTGTCTCTGTCTGTCTCAAAAATAAATAAACATTAAAAGAAATTTACAAAAAAATAAAGTTACTTAATTTATTTTGTTTTTTTTAATTTTTATTTTTTGTTTATTTTTTAAAATTTACATCCAAATTAGTTAGCATATAGGGCAACAATGATTTCAGGAGTAGATTCCTTAGTGCCACTTACCCATTTAGCCCATCCCCCCTCCCACAACCCCTCCAGTAACCCTCAGTTTGTTCTCCATATTTATGAGTCTCTTCTGTTTTGTCCTGCTCCCTGTTTTTATATTATTTTTGTTTCCCTTCCCTTGTGTCCATCTGTTTTGTCTCTTAAAGTCCTCATATGAGTGAAGTCATATTATTTTTGTCTTTCTCTGACTGACCAATTTCACTTAGCATAATGCCCTCCAGTTCCATCCACGTAGTTGCAAATGGCAACATTTCACTCCTTTTGATTTCCAAGTACTACTCCATTGTATATATATACCACATCTTCTTTATCCAATCATCCATCAATGGACATTTGGGCTCTTTCCATACTTTGGCTATTGTTGATAGTGCTGCTATAAACATGGGGATGCATGTGTCCCTTCAAAATCACGCACCTCTATCCCGTGGATAAATGCCTAGTGGTGCAATTGCTGGGTCATAGGGTAGTTCTATTTTTAGTTTTTTTGAGGAACCTCCATACTGTTTTCCAGAGTGGCTGTACCAGCTTGCATTGCCACCAGCAATGCAAAAGAGATCCTCTTTCTCTGCATCCTCACCAACATCTGTTATTGCCTGAGTTGTTAATGTTAGCCATTCTGACAGGTGTGAGGTGATATCTCATTGGGGTTTTGATTTGTATTTCCCTGATGATGAGTGATGTTGAGCATTTTTTCATGTGTCTGTTGGCCATCTGGATGTCTACCTTGGAGAAGTGTCTATTCATGTCTTTTTCCCATTTCTTCACTGGATTGTTTTTGGGTGTTGAGTTTGATAAGTTCTTTATAGATCTTGGATACTAACCCTTTATCGGATATGTCATTCGCAAATATCTTCTCCCATTCTGTTGGTTGCCTTTTAGTTTTGCTGATTGTTTCCTTTGCTGTGCAGAAGCTTTTTATTTTGATGAGGTCCCAGTAGTTCATTTTTGCTTTTGTTTCCCTTGCCTCGAGAGACGGGTTGGGTAAAAAGTTGCTGCAGCCAAGATCAAAGAGGTTTTTGCCTGCTTTCTCCTCGAGGATTTTGATGGCTTCCTGTCTTACATTGAGGTCTTTCATCCATCTAGTGTTTATTTTTGTGTATGGTGTAAGAAAGTGATCCAGGTTCATTTTTCTGCATGTGGCTGTCCAGTTTTCCCAGCACCACTTACTGAAGACACTGTCTTTATTCCATTAGATATTCTTTCCTGCTTTGTCAAAGATTAGTTGGCCATACGTTTGTGGGTCCATTTATGGGTTCTCTATTCTGTTCCATTGATCTGAGTGTCTGTATTTGTGCCAGTACCATTCTGTCTTAATGATTACAGCTTTGTAGTAGAGCTTGAAGTCTGGGATTATGATGACTCCTGCTTTGGTTTTTGTTTTTTTTTTTTTTTTTTTTTTTTGAAGATTGCTTTGGCTATTCGGGGTCTTTTCTGGTTCTATACAAATTTTAGGATTATTTCTTCTAGCTCTATGAAGAATGCTGGTGTTATTTTGATAGGGATTGCATTGAATATGTAGATTGCTTTGGGTAGTATTGACATTTTAACAATATTTGTTCTTCCCATCCAGAGGCATGGAATCTTTTTCCATTTTTTTATGTCTTCTTCAATTTCTTTCATAAGCTTGCTATAGTTTTCAGTGTATAGATTTTTCACCTCTTTGGTTAGATTTATTCCTAGGTATTTTATGTTTTTTTTGTGCTACTGTAAATGGGATCGATTCCTTGATTTCTCTGTCGCTTCATTGTTGGTGTATAGGAATGCAACCGATTTCTGTGCATTGATTTTATATCCTGCAACTTTGCTGAATTCATGAATCAATTCTAGCAGTTTTTTAGAGGAATCTTTTGGGTTTTCCATATAGAGTGTCATAACATCAGCAAAGAGTGAAAGTTTGACCTCCTCCTGGCTGATTTGGATGCCTTTTATTTCTTTGTGTTGTCTGATTGCAGAGGCTAAGACTTCCAATACTATGTTGAATAACAGTGGTGAGAGTGGACATTCCTGTCTTGTTTCTGACCTCAGGGGGAAAGCTCTCAGTTTCTCCCCATTGTGGATGATATTAGCATTGGGTCGTTCATTTATGGCTTTTATGATCTTGAGGTATGCTCCTTCTATCCCTACTTTCTTGAGGGTTTTTATCAAGAAAGGATGCTGTATTTTGTCAAGTTTTCTGTGTATCTATTGAGAGGATCATATGGTTCTTGTCCTTTCTTTTATTGATGTGATGAATCATGTTAATTCTTTTGCAGATATTGAATGAGCCCTGCATCCCAGGTATAAATCCCACTTGGTCGTGGTGAATAATTTTTTTAATGTATTGTTGGATCCAGTTGGCTAATATCTTGTTGCGGAGTTTTGCATCTATGTTCATCAGGGAAATTGGTGTATAGTTCTCCTTTTTAGTGAGGTCTCTGTCTGGTTTTGAATCAAGGTAATGCTAGCTTCATAGAAAGAGTTTGGAAGTTTTCCTTCCATTTCTATTTTTTTGGAATACTTTCAAGAGATTTGGTGTTAACTCTTCCTTAAATGTTTGGTAGAATTCCCCTGGAAAGCCATCTGGCCCTGGACTCTTGTTTTTGGCAGATTTTTCATTACGAACTCAATTTCCTTACTGGTTATGGGGCTGTTCCAATTTTCTATTTCCTCCTGTTTCAGTTTTGGTAGTGTATATGTTTCTAGGAATTTGTCCATTTCTTCCAGATTACCCATTTTATTGGCATATAATTGCTCATAATATTCTCTTATTATTGTTTTTATTTCTGTTGTGTTGGTTGTGATATCTCCTCTTTCATTCTTGATTTTATTTACTTAGGTCCTTTCCTTTTTCTTTTTGATCAAACTTGCTAGTGGTTTATCAATTTTCTTAATTCTTTCAAAGAACCAGCTTCTGGTTTCATTGATCTGTTCTACTGGTTTTATTTTTTGGTTTTGATGACATTAATTTCTGCTCTCATCTTTATTATTTCTTGTCTTCTGTTGTTTTGGGGTTTTATTTGCTGTTCTTTTTCCAGCTCCTTAAGGCATAAGGTTGTGTATCTTAGATATTTCTTCCTTCTTTAGGAAGGCCTGGATTGCTATATACTTTCCTCTTATGACCACCTTTGCTGCGTCTCTGAGTTTTTGGGTTGTGGAGTTATCATTTTCATTGACTTCATATACTTTTCAATTTCCTCTTTAACTTCTTGGTTAGTCCGTTCATTCTTTAGTAGGATGTTCTTCAGTCTCCAAGTATTTGTTACCTTTCCAAATTTTTCCTTGTGGTTGATTTCGAGTTTCATAGCGTTGTGATCTGAAAATATGCATGGTATGATCTCGATCTTTTTGTACTTACTTAGGGCTGATTTGTGTCCCAGTATATGGCCTATTCTGGAGAACGTTCCACGTGTACTGGAGAAGAATGTATATTCTGCTGCTTTAGGATGAAATGTTTGGAATATATCTGTTAAGTCCATCTGGTCCAATGTGTCATTCAAAGCCATTGTTTCCTGACTGATTTTTTGATTAGGTGATCTGTCCATTGTTGTGAGTGGGGTGTTGAAGTCTCCTACTATTATGGTATTAATATCAATGAGTTTCTTTATTTTTGTGATTAACTGATTTAAATATTTGTGTGCTGCCACATTTGGCGCATAAATGTTTACAATTGTTAGGTCTTCTTGGTGGATGGACCCCTTGATTATGATGTGATGTCCTTATGCATCTCTTGATACAGTCTTTATTTAAAAGTCTGGATTGTCTGATACAATTATGACTACTCTGGCTTTCTTTGACCGTTTGCATGATAGGTGGTTCTCCATCCCCTTATGTTCAATCTGAAGGTGTATTTAGTTGTAAAGTGGGTCTCTTGTAAAAAGCATGTAGATGGATCTTGTTTTCTTATCCATTCTGTTACCCTATGTCTTTTGATTGGAGCATTGAATCCATTGACGTTTGGAATGAGTACTGAAAGGTAAGAATTTATTGCCATTATGATGCTTATAGAGTTGGGAGTTTTTGGTGGTATTCTCTGGTCCTTTCTAATTTTGTTGCTTTGGTCTTTATTTATTTATGTATTTATTTTTTCATCTTTTCTCCCCCAGAGAGTCCCCCTTAAAATTTTTTGCTGGGCTGGTTTAATGGTCACAAACTCCTTTAATTTTTGTTTGTCTGGGAAACTTTTTATCTCTCCTATTTTGAATGACAGCCTTGCTGGATAAAGAATTCTTGGCTGCATATTTTTCTGATTCAGCACACTGAATATATCCTGCCACTCCTTTCTGGCCTCTCAAGTTTCTGTGGATAGGTCTGCTTCAAACCTAATCTGTCTTCCCTTGTAGGTTATGGACTTTTTTCCCTTGCTGCTTTCATGATTCTCTCCTTGCCTGAGTATTTTGTAAATTTGACTATGATAGGCTTTGTTGATGGTCAGTTTTTGTTGAATCTAATGGGGGTCCTCTGTGCTTCCTGGATTTTGATGCTTGTGTCTTTCCCCAGGTTAGGAAAGTTTCCTGCTATGATTTGCTCACATAACCCTTCTACCCCTATTTCTCTCTCTTCCTCTTCTGGGACCCCTGTGATTCTGATGTTGTTCCTGTTCATGAGTCACTGATTTCTCTAATTCTTACATCGTGCTATTTTGCCTTCATCTCCCTCTTCTTTTCTGCTTCATTATTCTCTATAAGTTTGTTCTCTATATTGCTGATTCTCTGTTCTGCCTCATCCATCCTTGCTGCCACTGCATCCATCCATGATTACAGCTCAGTTATAGCATTTTTAATTTCATTCTATTTTTTACTTCTTTTATCTCTGCAGAAAGGGATTCTAATCTAATTTTGCCTCCAGCTAGTATTCTTATCATCATGATTCTAAATTCTGGTTCAGACATCTTCCTTGTATCTGTGTTGGTTAAATCCCTGGCTGTCGTTTCTTCATGCTCTTTCTTTTGGGATGAATTCCTTTATTTTGTCATTTTGAAGGGAGAAAAGGAATTAATGAGGTAGAAAGCTTGAAAGTAAAAAAAAAAAATTAAAAAAAATATTAAAATTAAAAAGTAAAAATACACACACGCACACAAATCAAATAGATGAGGTAGACCCTAGGTGTGTTTTGCTCTGTGTGTCTAAAGTGGTTTGACAGAATAGAGAAAAAAAGCAGGGAGGGAAAGGAAATCATTTGAGAATTTGAAAAAATGAATACACTGAAGTAGACTAAAATGAGATGATGTGGGTAAAACAAATTTGAAAAAATATACACAAAAGTAAAGAAAATAGTAGAAAAAAATAAAGAAAAATATTTTTAATAAAAATTAAAAATAAATATGATTTTTTTCTTTGTATTCAGGAAAGAAGAAAAGACACTAAAAAGAGAAAAAAGATTAAAAAAAGAAAGAAAAAAAGGAAATCATTTGAAAATTTGAAAAAGTGAATACACTGTAGTAGACTAAAATAAAATGATGGAAGTAAAATAGAATTTTAAAAAATTTACATAAAAGCAAAAAGTTAAATAAAAATATTTTAATAGATATTGAAAGTAAAAATGAAGTTTTTCTCTTTCTATGTTCAGGGAGAAAGAAAAGAAATGAAAAGGAGAAAAAAAAGAGAAAAAAAGAAATAAAAAGGAAATTGTTTAAAAATTTGAAAAGGTGAATACACTAAAGTAGACTAAAATAAAATGATGGAAGTAAAATAGAATTTGAAAAAATTTACTCAAAATAAAAAATATAGTAATAAAAATGAAAGAAAAATATTTTTAATAAAAATTGAAAATAAAAATGAATTTCTTCTCTTTCTGTATTCAAGAAAAAGAAGTGTAAAAGAGAAAAAGAAAAAAAAAAAGAAAATTGGATAGATGAACCTTCTGACAGATTGATGTAGGACTGAAATTACTTTGTTTTCCCCTAGAAGTCAGTCTGTGTAGCGCTTTATAGTCCATAAACTAAGCCAGGAGTGAGACTTGTGTTTTTGAAGAGTGAAGTTGGCCCAGTTGGGCAGGGCTCAGTGTAATGGCTCCCTTCTCCACTAGATGGCGCTGCTATCATACTGGGGTGGATTGTTGCGGTGCTGGTAGGTGCCTGTGCTCATGCGCCAGAGCAATGAAAATTGCTACACCCAAGCTACCCAGTCTGTTCTCCCTGATCAGCAATTGGGCACCCATCCTCTTTCTTCAGCTTTCGTCTACTCCCAGCTTCTTCACTCTCTGTGACCAGGCCCCAGGCAGTATCTCTTTCCAGATTTTTGTATTAGATGCTGCTGTTTTCACCAGTCCCTTACTTCTGAAGGACTGTGGCTTTGACCCGTTCCACCCCTCTGCAGGAGGTTCTCACCTAGCAATGGCCGAATGAGCAATGGCCGAATGTCGGCTGCACCCAGGAATGCTTGCTGGACCCTGCTGCCTCCGGTGCCCCGAGATTATGGCCAGGTGCCAGCCCGCCCCCGAAAAATTTCACAAGATAGTGTAGCAGCAGTTTTTCAGGGACCATGGAAAATCGCAACACACATCTGGCGCCAGGCTTCACCCTCAACAACATTGCCTCAGCACCAGCGAATGTGGCTGCCTTCCTGGGTCTGCTGGGACCAGGTGGCTTCAACAGTCTCTACCAAATGTCCTTCCAGCAGTGGAGCCACTCATCCCCGTGTGGCCTGAGAACCTCCCGCACCCCACTCTGCTCCTGGGGATTCGCTCTTCCCATCAGAGCACCGCCAGGTATCGAGCTGCGGAGTTGCAGCCTTTGTGCTCCCCTTGTTTACAGTCTTAATGGAATTTAAACCCTCTCCTTTCTCCTTTCTCCTTTCTCCTTTCTCCTTTCTCCTTTCTCCTTTCTCCTTTATCCCTTTTTAGTTTAGTCCCTAAACTTAATCGACTGTTTCCGATTTTCCACTTTCTCTCCAGCTGCTTTTGGGGAGGGGTGCTTTTCCCATATTCTCCCCCTCCCCCAGTCTCCATCCTCTCTCTGCCTGCAAAAATGGTTCCCTACCCTCAGTGGCTTCTAGCTCCCCAAATTCACCTCTCCGTGCCGCATACCTGCTGAATTCTGTGGTTCAGGTTGTGCAGATTATTGTGTTAATCCTCCAATCAGTTTTCTAGGTGTGTAGGATTGTTTAGTGTTGGTCTGGCTGTATTTCCTGGATGTGAGAGACACAAAAAACTTCCATGCTGTTCCGTCATCTTGGCTCCTCCCAAGAATGACTCTATTTTTAATATCTCAAACTTTAAAGGGTTTGTAAGTAATGCAGCTTACAAAGATTAAAAAAAAAAAAGGTGTACTCTTGACAATGAAAGGAAAAGTGTGGTTATTACCTAGGTCATATTTGTACTGTATTTTTAATTGCGAAATCTGGCAAACATATATTAATGCTATCTTTGTCATGAAGGACGAAACTTTTTACTTTAAATAAGTTAGAGTTTATTTTACATAAAAATAACAAGACAATCTTTCTTCCCTTTTCTATTTTTTTTTGTTTTAATTTTGTGTTTGGCAAACTATACATCATAATATGTGTTTTATTCATTAATACACATACTTAGGGGATTAAGGAGCACATTTATGATGAGCACCAGATGTTCTATGGAAATGTTAAATCACTATATGGTATGCTTGAAACTAATATAATACAGTGTGTTAACTGGAATTTAAAAAAAAATACACACAATTAATTATATTGCTCAGATCTCCAACATTTGTTACTGTTTTCCAGGTATATAATATTAACATTTGATATTCTATTGAATGTGTAAATCATATTAGAACAAGTACTTTTCTATTGTACTACTACTTTGATGTGAAACAATGGGTGGTCAGGCTGTAGTTATGATGAATTTGGTCCATGGTGCTATTACCATGTAATAGTGTTTGTTCAGAGACAAAACACATGGTATAAAAGACAGAGTGGTGACTATTGCATGTCTATGCAGGTTATTACTTAAAAAAAGAAAAAGTATTGTGTCTAACCTCCCAAGCCTGGTAACAGGAATTTACTGCATAAAGATTCTCAAGATTCTCACATACTGAAAACAGTTCCACTGATTGCTGAGGAGAGTATGGGTCAATAATGTCTCTTTCTACTGTACTCTCAGAAGTGTATAAAGCTTTTTAAAATTTCTCTCGAGATCTATCTAGGATCTCCTTTCGCATACCAGAACAGACTTAGTCTACCTGGCAATACCCCTTCTGAGCTGTCCCCTTCCTTACTTCAGGCCTCAGTGCTCACCACAATCCACAAGCAACCAAAAAGCATATCTGGTGCAAACACATACAACTCTTTCTGATATCAGCTTCATACATGCTTCTTGGAAAATGCTTTTCCAGACTGATTTGTCTCTCAAACTTTTTTCCTCTTTCAAAACCGAGCAATATTATCATTTCTTCTTCAAAGCCTAAATTTTCAAGGCTGAGCCTAAAATTCCAAGCTATCTCCTCCTTGCTTTTTTTAAGTATGTTTTCTCATAGCCCTTAGTTAACTATGATCTTTTGATTCATTACTTTGCTGACTCCTCAAACTTATAAACACCATGTTTGGAAAAATGTTACCTTTAGGTAAAACAGTGTCTTTCTGGTACATAGTAGGTTTTCAATAAATAGTTGATGATTAATGATAATTTCATGCTTGTGGTAGGAAGATATGCACCACAAAGAACTTTTAAAATTATAAAGAAACTTCACTAGTTTAAGTGTCACTTGAGAAACAATTGTGAATTAGTGCCCTATAGAACAATATTGATTTAGAGAACATAAACACTCATATTTGGGACTACCCTAAGGTTCACTGATTGAAGAACATTTTTTAAAACTTTAATCAGCTCAACACCACTCACCTCAAAAGAGTAGAGTTCCCCCCCCCATAATATATCAAGATTCTCAAGGCTGTTGTTTTCTTCAAATTTTAAGTTAATTTAACAGCTTAGTGGAAATATGAATAATTATGTTGACTCCAATTTGGTTCAACAGGAATAAAACACAGTAACCCAAAGCATCTAAGAGATTCATATTATTCAAGTGTATATTAATGAGGTACCCACAGTTATGAGACTACCGAGGGAAATTAAAGCTACCATAACACAAAAATATTCACTAATAAACTGAGAATTTGCAAATATGTACACACTCAAAATTTCTGCAACTCTTAACCCTAGCATCAGTAACTGAGCACTCTCAATTCAGTGGGGGGAAATAAAAATTATTTTGTTTTCTAACAATTATTGCTTTTCACTGTCATCTAGTAAATTACTCTTTCCAATCCCCACACAGCAAGCTAAAGAGTTTACATAGCTTCTCAGTTATTTTGGGTATGAGAAGTCCAGTGCTGTACGATCCAGTCGAAATGTCTTATCCTATGTTCCCATGCCTTCCCCTGGCACCAGCTGTTTTGGGGTTTCTTCAGGGAAAGGGGGAGAAGATACTGGAAGTGTGAAGTCTCTTACTAACTGTGGTGGGAATGCATTCCTGATTTTACTCTCTTTCTTGAATCTTTTTATGGATGTTCTCTACTAAAACCACGATCCTACTTAAAGGGTCTAGGCAGTTTTGTAAGGGACTGGTATTCAGTTTTTTGTTTTCTGTTTTTGTTTTTGTTTTTTGTTTTTTGTTTTTGTTTTTTTTAAGCCCTTGATAAAGACACTCTCAGAGAGAGCCAGCCAAATGAGCATTTTATCTCAGGCAGGATGCATAACCTCAACCCTTTCTCTGGAAGAAGCAATTTTTCAATTGGAAACTATATGGACGTTTATAGTTTTCCTGTCTTATTTAATCACTGTGATGCTTTATATGAAGGCACAGGGAAATACTGAGGTCATCTTCTGAACTTCCTAAAGGTTTTGAGGCATAGGGCTGCCCAGTCTTCCCTCACACACTTATTACCAGGCCTTCTTTTCCCTCTGCTGGCAGCTGCTTTTAAAAGCCTTCTCACTGCAGGGGTACTTGGGTGGCTCAGTCACTTAAGCGTCTGACTTGATCTTGACTCACCTCATAATCTCATGGTTCCTGAGGTAGAGCCTCATGTTGGGCTCTGTACTGACACCACTGAATCTGCTTCAGATTCTCTCTCTCCCCTCTCTCTATGCTCCTTCCCCACTTGTAGGCATGCTCTTTTTCTGTTTCTCAAAATTAATAAACATTTTTTTAAAAAAACTTCTCACTTCAAAAACTTATGTGATAGGAGCAAGTATCTGTATGTTTAGGTTTCCACCTCCAGAGAACTTGTCAATTTCTTCAACAACTCTGTCCTTAGAATTAGCTTCATTCCAATGATAACACCTAGGCAGACCAGAATAGGCCACTTAGTGACCATCTAAAAGAGTAAACTAATGTCAGTTATTCATCACAACAGGCATCTCTAGTCTCTGCATGTGAGTCTTAAACCATTCCAATTCAACTTCAAAAGAGAATAATGTTCTCTCTCATCTCAAACATTACAGCTCCAGAGATTTTGTTTTACCCTGTTATGCCCTTAGCTTTTTAAAAAATTTTTAAAAAATTTTTAACATTTATTTATCTTTGAGAGACAGAGAGAGACAGAACATGAGCAGGGGAGGGGCAGAGAGAGAGGAAGACACAGATCTGAAGCAGGCTCCAGGCTCTGAGCTGTCATCACAGAGCCTGCTGCAGGACTTGAACCCATGAACCATGAGACAATGACCTGAGCCGAAGTCGGACGCCTAACCAACTGAGCCACCCATGCGCCCCTGCCCTAGTCTTTTTTTAAAGACTGGGTAGAAGGGATGAGAACTGAAATTATAGATGGAAATATGGAAACATACATTTCTGCTGAGTGGTAATCTTGAAAAAATGTATTCAGCCTCCACCCTGTTGGCTTCCTGTATAAGAAGGAGAAATGGGGCACCTGGGTGGCTCAGTAGGTTAAGCATTCGACTTTGGCTCAGGTCATGATCTCACGGTTCATGGGTTCAAGCCCTGCATTGGGCTCTGCACTGACAGCTCGGAGCCTGGAGCCTGTTTCGGATTCTGTGTCTCCCACTCTCTCTGCCCCTCTCCAACTCACGACCTGTCTCCCTCTGTCTTAAGAATAAATAAACATTAAAAAAAAGAGAGAGAGAAAGTATCACTTCTTTTCTCTCATGAGTGTAATTCTCTTTGCAGGTCCACAGAATTCCACTCGACAATCAGCCATAGATCTGCCTCTATCCATCCTGTCAGAATTTCAATCTCTAATTTATTTACATGTGCTGTAAACCTCTACATACATTGCTTATCAGTATCAAGGTTAAATAAAGTTACAGAGTTTTGGAATTGACATTAGGGAATTGATCAAAATCATGTGTAAGGCCATTGATGTATTTGAAAAAGAAGTCTATGAAAATGGTATACACTTATAATTATTTATAAACAGTAAATAATAACAAATCACTCAATATATTGTATATTCTAAGAATTAGTGCATAAATGATATAACTCACCTCCAGTTTAACTCATTTGAAAGGTAATACAAACTCCTCATTCCATTAGATACACTAATTTTGTGAAGATAAGTTGAGCTCTTACCTCCTGGGAATCAATTAGTAGGTCTCCAAGGTATTTATACTTTCCCACTCATTATAATTAAAAATAATTATTAGATAAACTTTTAAAATGAAGTGAGGATTAAAGCATTTTTCTATAACAGCTGAGTTGAAGATTGTGAGAAGTTCACTAATGGTAGCTAAAGTAAAATAAATAACTGGTTAACAGAAGGCTTTGTTGGACAATTACAAATGATTAGAAATAACCCTGGAGGAAAGATAGAAAAATACTGCATTCAAGTTGCCTTTTGTTTGTTTTTAAGTTCTCATTCCATATAAACAAACAAACAAGCAAGAAACAAAGTAACAATTGTGTATAATAAATGTAGATACGCCTTATACAAGAAATAAGACCTAAGGATTTAATCATATTCAAGTAGAAAGATTTGGTCCTACATTAAAGGTTAGGGAATGATTGTATTTGAATATTTAAAAAATATTTATATTATGTACCAATTTTTTATGTTTTCTTACTTTAATTGATTCTTTTAAAATGCATAAATATTTATCATATTTTAATAATTTCCTACTTTGACTATTTGTACTAACTGCTGGTACTATACATATACTATAAGAGGGTTTCTAAGGTACTGTGATATATTTGAGCATTTTTAAGTGGTTTCATTTCAAATTAGTTTTCATTTCAAATTAGTTTATATTTTCATGATTTTTTCCTAAAACAAATAGTCATATTTTGTATACTCTTTTTTAAAAATATATCATTTCATTAAAAGCAGCAATTTATTTTCTTTCTTTTTTTTTAATGTGAAATTTATTGTCAAATTGGTTTCCATACAACACCCAGTGCTCATCCCAACAGGTGCCCTCCTCAATACCCATCACCCACCTACCCCCCTCACACCCCCCATCAACCCTCAGTTTGTTCTCAGTTTTTTTTTTTTATGAAATTTATTGACAAATTGGTTTCCATACAACACCCAGTGCTCATCCCAAAAGGTGCCCTCCTCAATACCCATCACCCACCCTCCCCTCCCTCCCACCCCCCATCAACCCTCAGTTTGTTCTCAGTTTTTAACAGTCTCTTATGCTTTGGCTCTCTCCCACTCTAACCTCTTTTTTTTTTTTTTCCTTCCCCTCCCCCATGGGTTCCTGTTAAGTTTCTCAGGATCCACATAAGAGTGAAACCATATGGTATCTGTCTTTCTCTGTATGGTTTATTTCACTTAGCATTACACTCTCCAGTTCCATCCACGTTGCTACAAAAGGCCATATTTCATTTTTTCTCACTCAGTTTTTAAGGGTCTCTTATGTTTTGGCTCCCTCCCTCTCTAACCTCTTTTTTTCTTAAGAGAAAAATAGTCCAACTTTTGAAACAGAAAAAAAGTAAGCTATGAGATAAAGTTTGAAATAAAGGTTCAATGCATCTCTACTTCTATATTTCCTAGCTCAGTTTACTAGAGTTCTTGTGCTTTTATTTAGGAAAACTCTTATTCCCCATTACCTCAAGAAATTTCTGGATGACTAGGCAGCCATAAAATGATAATCAAATCATGCTTCCTCTCTCAGGAGTACTTGACCTGTTATATGCCATTTCTAGAGGCTTGATCCTTTAAATACTTCCTAAAAGATAGTGGAATAGTCACAGTTAGAACAGTACTGCAGGGAAAATAGTTTTCTTGTAAACATGTTTCTGGCAGTGTCCCTCCAATCATAGTACAAAAGGTACTTTTCAGTCAGTCCTTCTAGGTAGAAGTTAGCTGTCATCAAATTCATCTTGAGAGTTAATGAGTTCAATCAAAAATCAAATATCTCTAGGACTCTATTACGCATTATTTAATATTGTAATACTATTATAAAATAGTTAATAACATAAGAGTATTCAGCTATTTGGAAAAAAAGGGAGAGATTTATTAAATAGAACTCAAGTATTAAAATCATATGGTGAGAAAAGGTTTCTTTGAATGATCATTTATAGATAGGTCAGTTTCTTTCAGGCTCACAGTTATTGGTTAATCTATGAGTAGTATTTGCTAATAAATAGTATATTTTATTTATTCCACTCAGTTACAAATGACTAGAACTGAATTTTATGTGTCTTAGTGAGACTTCCATAGTGGTTTTATATGTCCATAATGAACTGGTGAGACATGAATTATTAGTGTATCATCTAATGCAAGTTTCTCAACCTTACCACTATTGACATTTGGGGCCATATTTGTTGGAGGGGGACAGGTCTGTGCATTGTGGGATGTTCAGCAGTAGCTTGACCTCTATCTACAACCTCCTAATACCAGTATCAGCCTCCTTCCCCAGTTATGACAAGCAAAAATATCCTCAAATATCCCTGGGGGAAAAAATCAACCTCAATTGAGATTCACTGATCTAATGTACTTAAGAAGTGTAAGAGTCCTGAGGCAATGAAATCACTTTTACAAGGGAGCAGGGTCTGAATAAAGAACAGAAAATTATTGTCACCAATGCTATTTTAGAAATGATGGAATATTCAGATTCAGAAATCATTCAGCATCAATACTGATGCTCCAGTTTTTATGCATACATTTTAAAACCTTGTGAGTAACTTAGTTATTGTATATTTAGAAAATGAGAAATCATGGGTGTACTGTATTTTGCTTATATCTGATTATTCAGAAGACTTAGTCTTTCCGAAGTCAGAATATATCTATGAAAATATGAGCCCTGATGGACAGCAGAAACTCATGGATTTAATATTATTCTTCCCTCCCCTCTGTTGTGATTTATTCTGCTAGCACATGATTATCTTTATCAGCTACATGTCATTTCCCTGTCATGAAAACAATCTTATAATTTAAATAATAAAAAAAAGAATGATACCTTTGTGTAACTTATTTTTCTGGTCATAAGGAACAAAACTGTAGATTTTATTTGACTGTTTGGTAAATCATCCATTCATATCCCTGTAAAAAAGTCTAACATGGTTTCTCTTATTTATTTACTGAGAAAAATTGTGTCATGGGGTAATATTTTATATGCATTTGTGATAATACCTAATTTTATGTTAATGGCACATATATTTTAAATATCTACAATCCCACCAAAAAAAATCAACAAAATGAAATTAAAGATTATCTAAATTTAATAAAATGTGAAAACATTAAGATGAAGATATGTCTCATTGCACAATTTATCAAAACTAGTAGTTCTTAACCCTAGAAGCATATTAGAAACACATGAGAAACTTTCAATTATTGATATCAAAATCTTTTTGCGGACTAATTAAATCAGACTTTCTGACGGATGGTTTGGGGCATCTATATCTCTTCAAGGCTTTCCATTGATTATCATGGCAGTCAGTGTTGGGAACCAATTATCCAAAATCTCACTGCAGCCCAGAGACTCCTGGAGGGTTCCTTAGATGCTTGCAGTAGTACATAGTTTAAAACTATTTTTATGCTGGGGCGCCTGGGTGGCGCAGTCGGTTGAGCATCTGACTTCAGCCAGGTCACGATCTCGCGGTCCATGAGTTCGAGCCCCGCGTCGGGCTCTGGGCTGATGGCTCAGAGCCTGGAGCCTGTTTCCGATTCTGTGTCTCCTTCTCTCTCTGCCCCTCCCCCGTTCATGCTCTGTCTCTCTCTGTCCCAAAAATAAATAAACGTTGAAAAAAGAAAAAATTAAAAAAAAAAAAAACTATTTTTATGCTAATGTTGAGATTTTATTTTCCATTTTTATTCTTATTATGTTGCAAGTGTAAGATGGAGTTTTCCAGAGGCTAAGTCATGTACCATGTCTCAAGAAATTGAATACAGAAACAGGTACAATTATCTCACTGTCTTTTACTAAGACGGACAAGAGATTTATAAAAATGTAAAATACTGGCACTTTCCTTACTAATTTTTAGTTTTGAAAAATTTGATATTTTTATTGGAAAATATATGATAAATGATATAATACATTTAGTAAATCATAAATTGCAATATAAAACATACAATGGACTTATTGCTTCTATTTTTAAAGGAATTAATGTATATAAATGCTAAAATTTCTTAATTTTAATTTTAAAAACTATTGATATAACTATATTTTTAAAAGTTCTTTAGGGTCCTCAATAATTTATATTTTTATTTCTTTTAATTGAACTATAGGTGACACATAAATTAGTTTCAGGTGACAACATAGTGTGATTAGGTAAGTCTATATGTTATGCTGTGTTCAACACAAGTGTAGCTACCATCTGTCATCATACAACGTTATTACAATACCAACCCGTACTGCCACTCTCTGGTAGCCATTGGTTTGTTCTCTGTAAGATCCTCAAAATTTTTTAAAATTTTTATTTTTTATTGTTTATTTTTGTCCTAATATACATCAAAGTTAGTTAGCATATAGTGCAACAATTTCAGGAGTAGATTTATTAATGCCCCTTACCCATTTAGCCCATCCCCTCCCATAACCCCCCCCCCCGAGTAACCCTGTTTGTTCTCCATATTTAAGAGTCTCTTATGTTTTACCCGTCCCTGTTTTTATATTATTTTTGCTTCCCTTCCCTTATGTTCATCTGTTTTGTATCTTAAAGTCCTCTTATGAGTGAAGTCATATGATATTTGTCTTTTTCTGACTAATTTCGCTTAGCAAAATAACCTCTAGTTCCATCCACGTAGTTGCAAATGGCAAGATTTCATTTTTTTGATTGCCGAGTAATATTCCATTGTATGTATGTATATGTATATGTATGTGTGTGTGTGTGTGTGTGTGTGTGTATACACACACGCATTGTATGTATGTATGTACACCACATTTTCTTTATCCATTCATCCATCAATGGGCATTTGGGCTCTTTCCATACTTTGGCTATAGTTGATAGTGCTGCTATAAACATTAGGGTCTATGTGCCCCTTGGAAACTGCATACCTGTATCCCTTGGATAAATACCTAGTAGTGTAATTGTTGGGTCGTAGGGTAGTTCTGTTTTTAATTTTTTGAGGAACCTCCATACTGTTTTCCAGAGGGCTGCATCAGTTTGTATTCCCACCAGCAGTGCAAAAGAGATCCTCTTTCTCTACATCCTCACCAACATCTGTTGTTGCCTGAGTTGTTTATGTTAGCCATTCTGACAGATGTGAGGTGGTATCTCATTGTGGTTTTGATTTGTATTTCCCTGATGATGAGAGATGTTCATGTGTCAGCTGGCCATGTATGTCTTTTTAATTTTTTTTAAATGTTTATTTATTTATTTTGAGAGAAAGAGAGAGAGTAGGGGAGGGGCAGGGGGGAGAGAGAGAGAGAGAGAGAGAGAGAGAGAGAGAGAGAGAGAGAGAGAGACAGTGTCCCAAGCAGGCTCTGCACTGATCCCAACACACAGATGCACACAGATCCCAACATAGGGCTCAATCCCAGAACCATGAGATCATGACCTGAGCCAAAATCAAGAGTCAGATGCTTAACACACTGAACTACCCAGTCACTCTAATCCTCAATAATTTTCATGAGTATAAAAGAATCTTGAGAATGAAATAGTTGAAAACCACTCATCTAAGACAGTATAACTAAGCCTGATCTAGGCATCACAAATATTGGAACCCCACCCCAGATTTCCTCTTGGTCTTCATGATTTCTGAACACTTTATACATAGAGCTACTGTCTGCTATCATTTTGATAGCTGGTGAAATTCTGTAAGATTAAGTCCTTCTTTTGATGTCACTGCTGCATACATAATTATAATTACCCAGCCTATGTAAGGAGAACAAACTTCTGAGATGGTGACCTGCTCTAGCATATTCAGCATTTTATTCTAACACTCCAGTTCTTTTCACCATTATTTGAATAGGCCATGAATAAGTGTAACTAAGCTTGTTTTGTGTGATATAGATATATCAGTATAAGAAGTTCCTAAAATTGACAGAATAAGGTGAAAGTCCAGATAGTTTGGGTGCCATACATACAGAACCCATGTATAATTAAGACTGAATATAGGAACTTAATCTTTTATTTTAGAGTTTATAATTTAAGAGAAGTAAACTTAAGGCTACCTTTTGAACAGTATTAATTTTCTGAATTTGGTAGACCTAGTCTGATTTGTGTATGTGTGTGTGTGTGTGTGTGTGTGTGTGTGTGTGTGTATTCTTCAATATTAATTGGAGTAATATCAAAATTGAAATATTATAGAACATAGAAAATATTTTCATGAATGCAAGGATGATTTGAAATTAATCATAATTATCTATTTGAATGGTACAGTTTATCCAATCATAATTCTTCAGTTCTGAGTTAACATTTAATCTAGAGATATCCATATGAAATATTAAGTTCTTTATGTCTTGTTAATGTATTTGTTCTCTTTAAGTTTTCCTCTGGCCATCTACTTAATTCATTCATCAACTTAATTCATTTTTTTTCATTTTTTAAATGATAATATAAACAGATTATTTACTATTATTTGCACTTTCAGTAAGGATTTTTATTGCTTATTTCTAGAATTTCATGTCTCTTGGTGCCTTTTGATGCTTTTTAATTTTTAAATATAATTTCTCTATGCTGTTTTATGATATTGTATAGAAGAAATTGAATTCAAACATAACTGGATTCTGAGTTTTAAAGTTCTAATGTAATAACTGAACAGCTGGGAGCAGACCAAATTTTGAGGCACCAATTTAATAGGAAACTGAATTGAATATCATTGTTAATAAGCACAGTCCCACAGAAATAAATGGTGCAGAAATTATATTCACATCATGGAGGCTTGAACAATACAAATAATGTATAAGACTGTTCCCTAATATTGATATAAAAGTCATTTAATAAATTTATATTGAACAGTGTGGTCCATGCATTGACTAAGAAGTAGGGATTCAGAAATAAATAAAATGCTCTCTTTACCCTCAGTTTTCTTTGTAGTTATATGTCATCTAACCTGAGAAATACAATCAGAATTCTTCCTAACTTTCAATGGAGTTTTTAACATTAAACAAGACAATGATCTCAATTTCTTATCATATATAGATGAGCCATTGTACGTCATGCAAAAGGGGAAAAACTAATCTGATTCTCTCTTGATCCTTCCTTTTGCTGGAAAAATAATCATTATAAATTGATTGTTGTCAAGAATAATATATCCAAATCTTTCTGCTTCTTTTAACGTTTTTTTAAAAGAATAGCAAAAAGTCAAGAAGCTAACTCCACAACTAAGTGAACTCATTTTAAAATTCTTCTGTTAGCTATTTTAATCAAAAAGATTGTAGTACAGTGGGTAAGGGGAATATTACTCTTTAGTGACCACGCAGGCTTGGTAGAAGCAGCAACAGAGCTAGTTAATGGGGATTGAAGAGTGAAAATGAACATTGAGACCTACTAAATCATTTTATTTCAAAGTTTCTCCCATAATCTTTCATGCATTGTCTTCCACAATTTTATTATGTTAAATGAAGAAATACCTGGCTATTTGAAAACTTCTATTATTTGGGTATGGAGGGTTTCTGCCTTGAAATCTGGAAACCAAAATTTGCTTACTTTAATCAGGTTTTGCTTAAGGACAATGGAATTCTTAAGCTGGAATCTGACAGGTTGAGGGACAGAAATTGTAACTGGAAATCAAATCCTCAAGGTTTTTACAGTAAGGCAATAGAATTGATGTGGTTAAGGTTTTGGGGACAATCCTGTGTCACAAGATGGTTCAGTTTACTCAGTGTACTCACCATATAGTGTGTGAAGCCATCTTCTGCTTCAGATGGATTTGGGCACCTGGTTTACAAATTTACTGTCTAATCCATGATCTACTATAACCTGCAGTCACCCTGATGTCTGTGGGGATGAGGACACAACACAGAGTCCTGATAGTTTCCTTATTTCTTTCAATTACAAAATCTTTTTAGCCATTCTAAACAGCTGAGACCTGTTAGTCACCTGGAGCTGCTTTTCTTTGTTTTCCAGGTTAAATTCCAAGGTTTATGTTTCCTTCCACCAAACAGTCAAATGGGGCTAAATAATAGTGTGTAAAGAAGAAAGTAGTTGCTATTAAGCAAGATAATATTCAGGAGACCTATTATGCAAGGCCTCGCAAGCAGTGTTAAGAATTTTAGAAGTGTCAGGTTTATACTGAGGGGTCACTGAGGGGTTTTGTATGGAAGTTACTCATGCTTTTATCTAAATCTAACTTAAAAAAATGCTCCATAATATGTTAGTTTAGTCTGCCAAAGATCACCTGTATTACCACTCCAAATCTCAAGATGGATTTTGTGCCAATAGATTACTCTCCTCTAAGCCATTCTGTGCACTGCCAGCAAATTACTCTCTGTAAAATGTGACTCTCACCTTGTTTGTTTTTGCCCATTTCAAATATATCCATAGCTTGCTATGGTCTCCATAATGGAGGCGGGACTCTTTTATGTAGTGGACTTTCCTGGATTCAATCAATTCCCAGTAATATAAATCTAATAGAAATTTAAGGTAATGCAGGTAATATAGGTTTTATAGTTATCTTTTGTAAAAATGATGATGGAAAAATATACTAAATTTTTGGATGCCATTATTTCAGAGTTTTGTTCTGTCTTAAGAATAATGTCCATAGTTCACTCTGAGGTAGCATCTTTATATTTTGCAATCTATGAAGAAGTAGAAAGACTCTTTTACTTATAAAACTTATAAAACGGTTTGGCATGATGTGAGTCTTCTGGCAGGAGTGAGACTCTATAATGAATAATCCTGGTATATGGAGAGACAGAGAATCTAAAAGAAAAATGGGTGGAGATATCAAAAAAAAAAAAGAATGGGTGCAAGAAAAACAAATTTCAGAGTTCCACTTTAAAAGACAACAAGATCCCTTGTAATTTAAACTCATGCCTCCTATTACCTCTATGCTGATATTGACATAGAATATATCCCCATGTTCTGTTTAAATGATAATGAAATCTACCTACCATCCCCCTTCTTGTTTTTTTTTTCTTTTTCTCTCTCATTTCCTCTCTCCTATTCTCTTTTCTCTATCCAGATCCTCCATACTCATAACTTAGAGATCCACCTTATATTTCAAAACTCAGTTTGAATCATTACTTCTTCAGGGAACCCTCCCCTAAACTTCTGTTTGAGTTCCCCTTCATCTGAGCTTTCTAACCCTCAATCAGAATTGATGCCCTACATTCTTATTGTTTTTGGTGGATCTGTTTCTACCACTCAATTTTCTTCATTTTATATTGATTAGATATTTTTTGGGGTGTTTGTTTTATTTCAAATGTCTTTCCAAGCACCTGGGATGGGTAAGTAAAGGAATGAGTAAAGAGTCACCTATCACGTAAAGCATAGCAATGAGCAGCTGAAAATCAGTAAATGGAGTTATCTCAAGGCTCTCCATGGGTGGGCAGGAATCACTGTGAAAAGAGATAGCAGGGGTTAAATGGATATCAAGAACACTCATAAATGTACTATGGGGTTACTGCATAGATTTAATCACAGGGGAGAAAGATGGATGGACTGCAATACCAGGTAAAAGAAACTAGGCAGGTTCTCTGAGGCAGTTGACTTGAACAGCATCTTGTTTTAGGAGTAAGAAGACTGGGCAACACTTTTCCTCAAAGACACTTGCAAAAGGCAACATTTCCCAAACCCTTTCTTAAAAGCATAACAGTTCTCTGTGAAAAAGTATCCAGTCAAGTAAGTTGAAAAACTGAAGTGTAAGCAAAGTTAAGGAAGACTTTTACTGCAGAACTTGTCATAGCTATGCTATGGATATTGTGAATCTCTAAAACAGTGAAATGACAGGCACAATTTTTCATACTCTTTGACTGTAGAATCCCCAAAACCATATATTAACATCCCACAAAAATGATGTTCCATGAATACACTTTCAGAAATGTTAATATAGTTGAATGACAGTGGGCTTTAGAGCCAAATAAATTTATAATCAGAACATAGCTCTGATGTAACCTTTTGCAGCAATTTAACCCTCCTAAGAATTTCAGGTTTCTCATCCAAAAAAATGAGTATATAATATGTTCATTTCAGGATGTCAGTGATATTTAATGAGAAAATATGCCTCATATTTGGCAATCAGTGTTGAAGGACTAGATGTTGGAAGTGAATTTTCTATATGAGACAGACAAGGGAGTCCACTAATACAGGTCTTGGGCAAGAGATAGGATTGTCTCTCTAAGAAAGGCTCAGCAATTGTGAGGTAATTATTCTCTGATCCCTGCTGTGATTTCTCCATAGCCTCCAGTGTAACCAAATTTTTCCAATAACGTGCCTTATCTCTTTAGCAAATCTCCCCAATGTAATCTATGTCTTTAGGGCTTCCTTGTCACGTGCTCCACTACTCCTGCCCCATAACTTAATATCCATATTTCCATAATTTCCCCCCAGGTATATGTTTTTCTCATTTCTTTTGCCTTCATATACTTAAACTATCAAAACTGAAGCCAAAATTATCAAGCACATGGATATCAATAGAAAAAAACAACTAAAAAAGCAATTCCCCTCTCTTAGAGGCAAATAATTGATCTTCAAATCCTTGTAAGAGAATGAGAATGTATAAGAATGGCATATACATATACATCCTATGTTGAAAAAATAAATATATTTATATCAAACAATATGAAAGTTAGTGTTCTGTCACCCACATGAAAATAAGTGCTTATTGAGGCAGGACTGGCCATGAGTGGAGGCCATTGGTGTGTCTAGGTAGGGAGAGTCAAAAAAGAAGAAATGAGTTTGATTTTTTTTTTAATTCACATCCAAATTAGTTAGCATATAGTGCAACAATGATTTCAGGAGTAGATTCCTTAGTGTCCCTTACCCATTTAGCCTATCCCCCCTCCCACAACCCCTCCTGTAACCCATAGGTTGTTCTCCATGTTTATGAGTCTCTTCTGTTTTGTCCCCCTCCTGTTTTTGTATTATTTTTGTTTCCCTTCCTTTATGTTCATCTGTTTTCCTCTTAAAGTCCTCATATGAGTGAAGTCATATTATTTTTGTCTTTCTCTGACTAATTTCACTTAGCATAATACCCTCCAGTTCCATCCACATAGTTGCAAATGGCATGACTTTATTCTTTTTGATTGCAGAGTAATACTCCATTGTATATATATACCATATTTTTTTTTTAATTTTTTTTCAACATTTATTTATTTTTGGCACAGAGAGAGACAGAGCATGAACGGGGGAGGGGCAGAGAGAGAGGGAGACACAGAATCGGAAACAGGCTCCAGGCTCTGAGCCATCACCCCAGAGCCTGACGCGGGGCTCAAACTCACGGACCGCGAGATCGTGACCTGGCTGAAGTCGGACGCTTAACCGACTGCGCCACCCAGGCGCCCCTATACCATATTTTCTTTATTCATTCATCCATCGATGGACATTTGGGTTCTTCCATACTTTGGCTATTGTTGATAGTGCTGCTATAAACATGGGGGTGCATGTGTCCTTTCAAAACAACACTCCTGTATCCTGTGGATAAATGCCTAGTAGTGAAAATGCTGGGTCATAGGGTAGTTCTATTTTTAGTATTTTGAGGAACCTCCATACTGTTTTTCAGAGTGGCTGTACCAGCTTGCATTGCCACCAGCAATGCAAAAGAGATCCTCTTTCTCTGCATCCTCGCCAATATCTGTTGTTGCCTGAGTTGTTAATGTTAGCCATTCTGACAGGTGTGAGGTGGTATCTCATTGTGGTTTTGATTTGTATTTCCCTGATGATGAGTGATGTTGAGCATTTTTTCATGTGTCCGTTGGCCATCTGGATGTCTTCCTTGGAGAAGTGTCTATTCATGTCTTTTGCCCATTTCTTCACTGGATTATTTGTTTTGTGGGTGTTGAGTTTGATATGCTCTTTATAGATTTTGGATGTTAACCTTTATCTGATATGTCATTTGCAAATATCTTCTCCCATTCTGTTGGTTGCCTTTTAGTTTTGCTGATTGTTTCCTTTGCTGTGCAGAAGCTTTTTATTTCGATGAGGTCCTAGTAGGTCATCTTTACTTTTGTTTCCTTGCCTCCAGAGACGTGTTGAGTAAGAAGTTGCTATGGCCAAGATCAAAGAGGTTTTGCCTGCTTTCTCCTCAAGGATTTTGATAGCTTCCTGTCTTACATTTAGGTCTTTCATCCATCTTGTGTTTATTTTTGTGTGTGGTGTAATAAAGTGGTCCAGGTTCATTCTTTCTTTTTTTTTTTTTTTTTTTTTAAACGTTTATTTATTTTGGGACAGAGAGAGACAGAGCATGAACGGGGGAGGGGCAGAGAGAGAGGGAGACACAGAATCGGAAACAGGCTCCAGGCTCCGAGCCATCAGCCTGGAGCCTGACGCGGGGCTCGAACTCCCAGACCGCGAGATCGTGGCTCGAACTCCCAGACCGCGAGATCGTGACCTGGCTGAAGTTGGACGCTTAACCGACTGCGCCACCCAGGCGCCCCCAGGTTCATTCTTCTACATGTGGCTGTCCAGTTTTCCCAGCACTACTTGCTGAAAAGACTGTCTTCATTCCATTGGATATTCTTTCCTGCCTTGTCGAAGATTAGTTGGCCATACGTTTGTGGGTCCATTTCTGTGTTCTCTAGAAATGAGTTTGATCTTAACTTCTGATTCCTAAACCAGTAGTTCTCATCTCTCTCTACATATTAAAGTTAAGAACCTATGTAACTTTAAAAATGCCAATGGTCAGAACCCAATCCAAACAAATCAGAATATCTAAAGATGAGATATGTGCGTTGGTATTTTTAAGAAAATTTTAAGATATTTCTAATTTGCAATGGTGGTAGGAAACCATTACTATAAACAAAAGTACACTGTGAATACATATCAAGTAGTTTCTTCATTGCCAGAAGATTTATTTTGAAGGGGGGAGACTTAAAAATTAAGAGATCTAAATATTGCTGTTAACAAAAAGTGGTATTACCTTTTCTAAATTTATTTGGGGAAACCAGAGATTATAGTTCCATGATTAGTAAAATGACATCCAGTTCTTGAATTTTCACTAATTGGTTTTGTTAATGTGGGTAACCATTTCAAGTTTTAGAACTCAGTTTATTCATCCTTGAATCTAGAATAATAATAAAATCACTTTACTTACAAGATGATCTGGGAATAAAATTAAGCAATATGCATGTGAAATGAGTATACAATCTCAAAGCAATATGTACATGCTTTACTGATACTCATATGTCTGTAGTTTGAAAATATGACTAGGACATGAGGCTTTTTTCAACTTCTTTTAATTCCTGATCTGCATTCTGATCTTTCAATTAATAACAGAAATGAGGTGATGTATTTTTCTAAAAAAAATGGTATGAACAGAAATATTATATACCTCAAACACATGATCTCTGACATATAACAGAAATAAAACATTAGTCAGAGCATACACTAAAATAAGAATAAATTTATTTGCTTAAAGCAATTATATACTTTAGGCATGACTCCCCCAAATTCAAAAGCTTCAAAATTCTGAAGTTCTCAGTAATATTACTGAGAGCATGTTTTGTTCTGTTCACTTATTTCTCTTACCTACTGAGGTGGGGTGTAATTGATAGGCAGAGACTAAACAGGTTTGTGAAATCTAAATAGGTATTCAGGGAAAAGGAGCCAAATGCTTCCCTCCATTTTTTGAATTTTCATCATATTAGGTCATTCCTTACATCTCTTCTTTTAAAGCAATCAGTAACGTTTACTGATTGATAGCCAAATGCAAATTACTGACAGAAACACTCTCTCTTGTTTTCATAATAACGTCTTCATCTTTTTTTACGTATATATAAACAGACAACTATTTCACCATTTATCGTAATCAATGTTATTGCAATGACTTGAGACAAGTTTGTTAATATACCAGGTATTTATTTAATCTAGAGGGTCTTGATGTATCTCTGTTTCAATCAGAGAGTGAGATTTTGCCAAGTTGACAAGAATTTGTTCTGTATATGCGATTAGAAAAGTAGATACATCAAACTATGCTGGCAAGAGAGAAATTTTTATCAAGATTTTCCAGTTCATTTACCTTGCTCTGGTTCTACAGTTATCAAATATTCTGAATAACTTTTTACTTTCCCGTCAGGACAATGAGCTAAACAGAGACACAAATTGTCTAGTTTATTGCTCTGTTATATTTCTCATTGTAACTTAATAAATTTGGCTTTCTGGTTTACACATTCATCTATTGTATTTCTGGTTGATGAGTCAGTTCCCCTAAACCTCTTTAACTCTGATCCATTGAGTTTACAAATTTGAATGTCTCTTTTGAATGACTCAAACTAAAATTTTGACCCCCTAATCAGTGTGTCTGAGTGGCCAACTAATTCATTCTTACAAGAGCTTCATGATTTTTTTTAACATAAGTCATGTTTAGGAATAAAAGGTCAGTGACATGTTACCTCAGTACTATGCAAGAATCATGGCTCAACACAGATAAATAAGTTAAATACCAAGAGGGGATTTGGACCAGGCAATAGCCAGATTATCAGTGTTCAATAAGAGAATGAGCTATAGGAATTGAAGACAGATATGAATGAGCAAAAACATAAATAGATATTGACAGGAGAGACAAAGAAGAAAGCCTCTCATAGGTAAAACATTAGAAAGCAGGGAAAATGTTAAGAGTGGTAGGTCTAAAAGACTACACCCTATATGGAAAGAAAGTGTTTATAACAAGGCAGAAAGTCAGATCTGAGACAAGTGTGATGGTTACCACAATAAGTTCAATAACAAGAAGACTGGGAATTGAGCTAGAGTAGGTCATGTTTAGGGAGAAGAATTAAGTTTGACAGAGAATGAGTAAGCATTGGGAGTTATAAGGGATAGTACTGGATGGGAAATAATCTGAGTCTGAAAAGTAAGGGATATGGTGTCAACAAATCTAACTCCTTTATTACTATATTTTCTCTGTACAAACCGCTCATTCTTTGATTATATTGTGATAAGTACCTCTGAATTTCAATATCTTTTCTGAGGAGAGATAATAAAGTGAAAATCCAATATTTTTCTTCTTGTGTAAGCAATAAGTAACAAAAAAAGAAAACTTACCTTTGATATAGAAAAAATAAAAACAACTCAAGATTACATTTTTTAAAAAGAAACAAAGAAGGAAAATCCAATTACCTAATATGTGAAAAAGGAGTGATCACCACAGGTCATTATGAAATATTTAATGTCTGAATTGAAGACACCTCTCCATCTAGAATAATCTAGCTTCATTTTTAATCACTCCATTTAAAACTCAGAGAAAATTGAAATTTATGTGTTCACTCAATTATTCATTACTTATTAACTTTAAGGTGCCAATTTCTGTGATAGAGACTAAGGGTACAACTGCAAAAAATAAATATGGATTAAGTTAGAAGATTTTCTTAAGATTTCAGAATCTTACAGGACAAAACATTAAGTAATGTTAACTTGAATCTGCAGTTTTCCTTCTATTGTTCTAGCTAATAAAGTGATATTTTGAAATCTTAGTATTTTGTGGATGAATGGATGAATGAAATGAGCCTTTATAGTCTTTTAAAAATTATATACGTTTTGTCTCAAAAATAAATAAACATTAAAAAAAATTTAAAAAAGGGGGCACCTGGGAGGCTCAGTCTGTTAAGCGGCTGACTTTAGCTCAGGTCATGATCTAGCGGTCCATGAGTTCAAGCCCCGTTTCAGGCTCTGTGCTGACAGCTCAGAGCCTGGAGCCTGTTTCAGATTATGTGTCTCCCTCTCTCTGACCCTCCCCCATTCATGTTCTGTCTCTCTCTGTCTCAAAAATAAATAAAGCTAAAAAAAAATTAAAAATTATGTGTGTTTTACATGATGTCTATGTTTTACATAGCCTGAGTCAATATACACCAACTACAGTTGGTATATATCTTCTCCCCTCTTGAAATGGGCCTTATCAAATTTTCCCAGTGTGACTCAACAATTCTTTCCTCTGTCTCTTTCCCCTCCTTCCTTTCTTCTTTCCTTTGATGAATATTGATTTTCTCTGCAGTGCGTTCAGTGCAGAGGACATACAGAGAAACATCACATGTTTCCTGTCATCAGAGATCTTAGAGCTTTCTAGGAGGGGAAGATAGGCATATAGCCCCTTGTAATAAAGCAGTGAGGTCCTACAAAAATAGGTACAAGAAAGAATGGGGTGTGAGTGAGAGAGTAATTCATTCCACTCGAGAATACAGTAAAGGCTGCAGCTTAGAAGAGGTTATCAGTAAGCTAGCTAAATATAAAAGATAAAAAGTTTTCTTGAAGCCAACATAAGAGAAGATAAAGTGCAAAGAAACAAGTGTGAGAGGGAATGTGTTCATGGAACGGCAACAACTGGTTTTCCTTAGAACCAAAGGGATAGGAAAGGACCCGAGAAATGAGGTTGGAAAAGTCAGCAGGGTCATATGGAGCAAGGATTGTATATTATCTGAAAATTCCACTTTACCTTGTAAACCGTACAGTCTCAGTATTGAGTTTTAAGCCCAGCAATATCATCATCATGCTGGCAATGTCTAAAAGATGATCTGAAGACTGTATGGAGGGTATATTGAAAGGATGTAAGTCTGAGGTTGGGGGTCATGTTTCTATAATCCAGGGAAAAGATAAAGCTTGACCTAAAGCAGAGCTGGTGGCTTTTTTGTAACTTCATGTTTATCTTTTTCAAATCTGAAGTGAATGTTAGGCTATTTCAATAATGAAATATTCACTGAAATCATGGTAAAAATAATATAATTATTTTACCGTTGAAAAGCAAATATTTGTAGGGCATGATTCATTATTTTACAGTGTTTGTAGCTTCCTAAATATCGTAGTAGTTCAGATTTATAGTTCAAGGGTAGTTCAGATCTATCCTTGTTTTGGGGACTGAAACCATTTGAATCAGGTGGACCATTTAAGTATAAGCCAGAACTCACTACTTTACCCCCTCACCCCCTACTCTCAGAAAAATAGCAAGATAGCAAATAATAATAATAATAATAATTCACAAATGTATTGCTATTTTTAATGTCACTTTCACCAAAAACTCTAATATATTTCACTGTGGGTGAGTGTATGGCATTTTTCCCAGTGTCTACACAAATTCACACATGACTGTAACAAAGTGAATCTAGGGTTTGATTATGGTGATACAGCATAAATAAAACATACTTCAGGGAATATACGTTTTCTGTAGCAGTTCTATGTGACAGACATAACTCAACTTTAGTGTTTCATCTCACTGAAAGATACCTGTGTGCTGGGAAAAACCAGGTTAACATTTGGCTATAGGCTACATGCTTTGCAACAGATAACTTTATTTCAAGACAGTCTCTAGCCATGGGGTGAAAAGGGCTGAGGACTTTTCTTAGCTCTATTAAAAAATCCTGAAGGGAAGGTGAGGGTGGGCAGGTGCTAGAAGGTATCTTGAGTATAAGTTTAACTTTCTTTATCCGAATTTTTAAAGATTTTGTTAGGTGAAATTAATACTATATTTACATATAATAAAAGACTTTTAATACAGGTCACCTTTAAAGCAAAAATGTAAGGAGAGAGAGTGAAAGAAAGGAGAGAGAGAGGGACAGGGAGACTGAGCGAAATTATTTTTTCTGATCATGTTTATTCCTGGATGGTGAGCAGAAAATTAGAAAGTTGTAAAAGCTCCACTATGCTTAATTGTGCTTAACTGATCCACTCTGTTTAACTGATACTCTTGCAGACCCAAAATGATGAATGTTCATGAATCAGGAAGGGTCATTAACTCAAAGAATGTTGATGTTAGAATGGACTTATGGAAACCCAACTTCCTTCCAAAATAAGAAAATATTCTATGACATCCAGGAACAACTTGTCTTTTCATGACATTAACTGGAAAAGGCAAACATGAGTAGAAAGTTAGAAAGATAAATAGATAGATGATAGATGATAGACAGATGCACATGTACCTTCATGTATACATACATACATACATACATACTTAATTGATTTCTTAAAACTTAGAGCTATTTAGGCTTAACTTTGATAAGGATGAAAATTATGAAGAACTTCTTTGGTTACATTTTAATATTACTAATTCTAATTTTTTTATGGATTTTTTATAGGATTTTAAATGCTCTTTCTCAAAATTGACACGTATCTATTGTCGTTCTCTTATCTAGAAAAGTTCTGTTTTAAATAAAGGCCACTTACAAAATGCAAGTTCTGAAAATTAAAAAATATATATGTGTTTTTTTTCTTTTTTTCTTTTCTAAATTTTTATTATTTTTTAATGTTTATTTTTGAGAGAGAGAGAGAGAGAGAGTGCACAGGGGAGGGGCAGAGAGAGGGAGACATAGAAGCCAGGTCCAGGCTCCGAGCTGTCAGCACAGAGGCCAACATGGGGCTCGAACTCACAAACTGCGAGATCATAACCTGAGCTGAAGTCAGATGTTTAAAGGACTTAGCCACCAAGGTGCCCCTTTTCTTTTTCTTCTTTTTTTTTTTTTTTAAAGATTTTTTTTAGTTCATCTCTAGCAAACCTGTACTATATTCTCACAAATGGGCAAACATGATGGCAAGTTGGACTCTGGATACGTCTCAGAATTTTATTTACTCCCATCTCTTCCAGAAACAAGGTCAATTTGTTTTTGAGGCCTATCAATACCTAAATATCAACAGTGATGATAATGACAACAACAATAATAATGTCAAACACATATCATTTAGGAGATTCATGTACTTAAAATAGTTATTTGTGAAAATGAGAGTATCACACTACCTCAAGAGAGTTAGTTTGGGTTTACAGTGGCAAGAGTTCAATCCCACCATTGACCACCAGAGTATAACCCAGGAAAGGAAGGAAAGGAAGTTAGAAATCAAATATTTCATAATAAAAGGTCATGAAGGTTTATGATCATTGAACTTGATCATGCAATAGACTTGATTGTTGTTTGGCACACAATTTTTGCAGAACTGCAAAGCACTTAGCCACTTTCTTCTTAGACTAAACATATGCTGTAATATTCTACTAAATTCTATCAAGAATGAAGGAGTAGTGAAATCCTTTATGGGCTTAATTTCAAGTGTCAAGGAATAACTAGAATCTACTGCAGGCTTTGCAATGCATATGGGCATAATTACGATGAGAAGTAGGAGTCACACAAATTGAGAGGTAGCAGATTAAGGAAAGTATTAACAAAATGCGGTCCATGAACCACATGTATCAGAATCTCCTGGCAAGCTTGTTACATTTTCAAATTCTTTGATCCAATGACTTTAAGGATCTATGGTAAGCATAGTATTATGCATTTTTTTTAGAGTTTATTTATTTTTGAGACAGAGAGAGACAGAGCATGAACGGGGGAGGGTCAGAGAGAGGGAGACACAGAATCCGAAACAGGCTCCAGGCTCTGAGCTGTCAGCACAGAGCCCAATGCGGGGCTCGAACTCACGGACTGAGAGATCGTGACCTGAGCCGATGTAGGCCGCTTAACTGACTGAGCCATCCAGGCGCCCCAGTATTATGCATTTTTAAAAGATAATTATTATGCTCACTTAATTGTTGTTTTTCCTGAATTATGAGAAACTCTGGTTTCCAAATGTATTTTTTTGTTGTTGTTGTTAATTGTTTTTAATCTTTGGTTCGGACCCCTCTGAAATAATTCTTTATTTTATTATAGTGTTTGTATAAATAAGTCTGAAATATAAACCTACATATTATTTAGGTATCAGTCTATAAAATACATCTTAGAAAATTGGGCAGGTTGTAAAAAACGGCTAGTTTAGGATCGAATGATAGTTTATAAGCTGTGTCTTGTGTTAAGTACTTCAGATGTATATGAATTATTTTTTAGCATTTTAAATGTTAAAAAGAAAAAAAAACATGGTCTTCACACTATTTAGAGAAATACTTTCTTGCTTGGGAAAAGTTCAGTGTGGAAATGCTATCAGAAGAGATTGTGGATTTGTGTTAAAAAATTATATCATTCAATAGTAAACTTGAGAGCGCAATATTTTTCTCCAAGTTGTCTTCTAATTATTAGGTCAAATCCAGATTTAGGCCACATCTTCCTTTCCCATATGTAACTATACACAGATATAGGTAATGGCTAACCAATTCTATAGATGGAATAGGAAGTTCAGGAGTCGGCCCTTAATTACTCTTTTCACTTGTGGAGAATGGAACAAAGGAAAATATAATTCACAAACCAAAAGAAAGATGGTAGAAATTGTTGGCAGAATTCTAATTTACAGCTTCATTTTGATGTTTCTAGTACCTGAAATTCATTCATCTGAAATGGGGGGAAAGTACATTATTTTAAAGAAGCCAAATTAAGCACAAATTCTATACTATATTTAGACCCTTTATGAGGTTATTGTTTAAGTTATCATGAGAGGTTTTTTGGTAGAATCCATCAATAAATATTCACATATTTTGCAAACATTGGGAACAATGTGTGTATACATCTATTTTATTTTTTTTAAATTTTTTTTTTCAACGTTTATCCATTTTTGGGACAGAGAGAGACAGAGCATGAACAGGGGAGGGGCAGAGAGAGAGGGAGACACAGAATCGGAAACAGGCTCCAGGCTCTGAGCCATCAGCCCAGAGCCCGACGCGGGGCTCGAACTCACAGACCGCGAGATCGTGACCTGGCTGAAGTCGGACGCTCAACCGACTGCGCCACCCAGGCGCCCCTATTTTAAAATACATCCGAATTTGAGCTAATGATAGGGAGACAATTTGGAATGAAGGATTGGTTTGCAAAGTTTACTCATTGAATGATGTATTTGAACACAAATCCATATATCTATAGTGTTAATAACAAAGTCATTAATTTTATTTTCATCAAAACATGAGTTCCATTTTATTGCTTAATTATTTTCTGTCAGAAACAAATGCTTTGAGGTTAAGAACTTAGACTCCACTGACTATTCCTGCCACTTGTTGGCTTACCTAGCCTCTCCATTTCTCAGTTTCTACAACTTTACAATTGAGGAAAGGGTAGTACCTGCCTCAGGTATTGGTTGAATGGATTACTATATTTAAAGTGGTTGGAACAGTGGCTTGCCCATAGTAGATGTGATATCAGTGCCAACAATAATAATAATAATAATAATAATAATAATAATATCATCATCATCATCATAGCTTTTCATCTTTATACTTTGCAATCTTTTATGAATATAAAGAATAAGTGTTCCTTCATAAACAAATCATGTGTAAATTATATTATCACTAAGAAAATAAAAATATATTTTAATAATAAATCTGTTACTAGTGGTTTAATTCCATCCTGTTTCTTTCTGAGTAATTGTACAAATCTTCTCTTGCAATGTCTAATGAATGAAAGAAATGTGAAAACATTTCCTCCATATGGTATTGCTACAGAACAACTTCTAGGAAGAGATTTGTTCAATAATAGCACAGATGTTCCAATCTTTGTTTCCATGAGATGCCAAGATATGTCTCCTGGGAACAAAACCAGGGGGTAATTTGTGTAAATCATAGAATGTTAAGTGCATTATGTATTAAGTGTTTGTCTATTAGTGCTAGAAAAATAATGTCTTTTAAACTTCTGCAGCCTGTTATCTACCCCGTAGCAAAATAACTGGATTACCCTAATAAAGGACTAATGAGCAACTTAAATTCTGTGCCACACATCAACAAGAGGTTTTGCAAGATAAATGTTATCTGGCATTTAGTTTTTCCTGAGAAGCAGAGAATTTGACTGTTTCTTCCTCTATTAGAGTTCGCGTATCACATAGTGCTATTGTAGCTTAGAGCAATCACATTGTCTGCTCTCCTCTCCACATGGGCTACCTTCACGTTGTGACATTTGGCTATCAGTTTAAATTAAATGTTAAGATATGCAGAGTAATGTTGCAAGGAAACCTCAACCTTCCATAAATTACCATATCTGTAAGTCCTTAACAGCACAAATATGGTGTCAGAGGCCCACGAATGCTAGACGCATCTGTTCTTCAGGGTAGATCGGCATGTTCACCATCTATCTTCCTAATACTCCAATGGCTAGCCAGTTGCTGAACATGCACCAATAATTACAACAAAATATTCTTTGGTATTTTGAGATTATTGTTCATATATATCTAATTGAACCATTCACCTTGTCATTCCACTGGCAATATGAAAATGCATTTCTTACATAACATGTCCTGCAGCCACTAGTCCATAGATATCTCACCCTGCTGTAAAATTATGTATTTGTCACTTCATTTGTTTTCTGCCTGGCTTCCATTTCTAGTTCCTACACTAAATAATCAAGTCAGCCATTCATTACAAGAGTCACTCGTTTAAGGAAATTGCATCCCTTTTCCCTGATGTTTTTAATTAGCCAACACATAAGATGCTTTTCTGAAAAAGCCTTTTCTTTCTTGTATCTCTGGCTTGGTAGACATAGTTGTTACTTAATGAATCAGATATGTTTTTAATCCATTTGACTTCTTTATGAGGTTTTACTAAAATTCTACTCAACAAAAAAATCTTTGTTCTCAGACTGATCAATGAAACTTCATTTCTTGGCAAAAGGTGAATTTATATTATATCTCTTTAAAATCCTCTTTTTATTAAATGAAACTTTCTCATATTTTGAGTGGACAAAATACATTTAATAATCAAGAGTTTGCTATCAAATGTCTGTTTGCCCATCTTCCTATTGATTTTTTTCCCCTAAGCCATCATCTGGGAATGGGACCTAAATTTGGAATCAGTTGGATTATTGAGGTCATTTTTTCTCTTCCTCTTTAGGTGTCTCCTTACACTTCCTTGTCTACATCATCAAGTCAGATTATCTTAACCTATTTCCAAACACAAGTGGGAGAATGAAGTCACCTGTATTTTTTATATTGAGGAAAGTTACTCAGTTATCACATAATAAAGATCTCCATTGTTTTACTCTCACCTCACAAATAATTATCATAGTTAAGCTCTTCTGCTCACTTATTGAATTAGGTTTATTTAAATGATGCTTGTAATGTTAATTCTTAATTTCTTATTATTTGGAAAACTAATGTTTTATGCAAACTAATAATCTTTCTTTTTCTGAAATTACATTTGGAAATACATATAAGGAGTTTGTTAGTTACTTTGGATTCCTAATTTTATTTAAGTGATGTACCCGAATGTCCATGCTTTATATAACTACTCAAATGCTACATAAAAGCCAAATAATTTGTAATTTTTCATGTTTAGATTGTGTATTCCAATGTCAAAGTAATTCTTTTGCTCTGCATATGTCTATTTTCCTACTTCTAAGTATACACAAATGAATTATGATGAACAAAATTGTGACTCATTCATCTATTCATTGAGTAATACAGTTCTTAGATTAAATATTTCCTTGAGCAATAATGGATATCACACATTGAAGTGTGAACAAAAAAAACCTGAAATAGTTCTAATCATGACATTTTACAAGAATTTCAGTGAAATAGTAAGTGATGAATATCAGATAATGAGTAGTGATTAAAGTTACCACCTGTTTCAATTTAATCAAAGGAAAAGGAATACTCAAGTCAGAAAATGAATATGGATTATATCATGCTGAAAATGCATTTATTTTTTGTTATACTTGAGGCTCTTTTGTGAAGCATCTCTAATTCAGAGACTAGTCTTTTGGGAAACTTAGATTTCTTTGGTGCCAGCTTCAAAATTTAAAATAAAATAATCAAACCAAAAAAAAATCTTTTTAATTAAAAATGAAATTTTTGAGCAAAGAATTAAACAGTTAAAAAGAACCAGTAAGCCTGAAGCCCAAATATCACATATGATAAGGTATAATGATAATGAAAATCCTTCATAGGTAAAAGTAAATATTATGATTTGGTATGCACACGAGTTAACCCTTTGTGGTGAAAAGTAAAACAAAACAAAACAAAACAAAACAGGATAAAGTAGTTATGGATGAAAGACGGGGGAAAAAAAACTGGAAGAAGTCAGTGGAATAAAGGAAAAATATTTATCAGTGAAATAATGCCAGCACAGCTAGTCACTACTAATCAAAAAATAAAGACTAGAGATGCGGGCATATCACAAAATAAAAAACAAAAAAACAAAACAACGTTGTTGCTGAAAAACAGACAAATATTTTTAAAGTTTTTTTTTTAAGTTTAATTATTTTGAGAGAGAGAGAGAGTCAGAAAAGCAGGGAGAGAGAGAATCCCAAGCAGGTTTCCATGAGCTTAGCACAGAGCCAGACAAGGGGCTCTATCCCACTAACTGTGAGATCATGACCTGAGCTGAAATCAAAAGTTGGACACCCAATTGACTGAGCCACCCATGTGCCCCCCCACCTTGTTTTGAGATAGAGCCCAAGTTGGGGAGAGGGGCAGAGGGAGAGAGGGAGAATCTTAAGCAGGGCTCCACGTTCAGTGAGGAGTCTGACTTGGGGCTCAATCCCATGACATGGGATCATTACCTAAGCTAAAATCAAGAGTCTGATGTTCAAAGACTGAGCCACCCAGGTGCCCCCAGGCAGAAAATTTTATACCCATGAGTTTTGAGGATGCAATCATAACGTATTGCCAATATGCATGAGTGTGGGAGAAAGAATAAAAAGAACAGGTTAACAGCGTACTAATGAAAGAATATGTTTGTCAGCTCTGTGTGCATGTAAATGGTAAGAGGAAATACTCTTTTGTACTTCACACTTTCTTCAAAATTCTCAAAGGTAGTCATGTAATTTATTAAAGAAAATAAGTTTAGCTTGGGCTATGAATTTTATAGTTCCAACTATATACAAGTGAAAACAGTGTGACAAGAAAAGAATCATTAGAGAGACCACTAAATACCAGTCTTTTGAGAATGGACATGGGTGAAACTGATGTAAACAGAATATTAGAATAACACCAAAATCTGTGCTATTTGCCTCATGTCAGAAAATGCATTTCAACCATAACAGACTTTTCAAAAAATGGTGCTTTGAGGAGTCTTAGCTCTTCTTTTTTGGCACACACCCACATGTAGAGGCTATATGAAATAACCATTCCTTGGTTTAACTTAAGGTTTTTATTTTTTCTTCTGTCTTCTTGAACATTAACCATAAGTATCATTTTTAATAACAGAACAAAATACATATTAGCTTGTATTGTTAGTCTTCAGATTACAAAAGCAAAGAATTTTGAATACGTGTGGTGATAAAATGAGGGTATTTCCATAAGGTATTCCTATACCTGAGCAGTCTGTAAAGTTTATAGGTTGAGGGTACACGTAAAAAGAAACTACATAAGGGGAAGAGTGTTTGTTGAGGTTTCTTTTAAAACTTTGGATCCTGGAATTTGGTTTATAACATAGGCTATTTCAGATAACAAAATGTTACAGCTCCCAAAGCAGAGAGAATTCTTGGGTGGCAGTGGTGCTACAAAGCAGTTTTGTCTGAGGAAACCAATCGCATCCACCACGGCATTCTTTGCTTACAATCTTCTGTTTCTCTAAACATGGAACATTCTGAAAATAAGATTATAATGAATATTCAGACCTATGATTGGAGCCTTGGAGAGGACTGAAACACCACACTGTAGGAGGATTCTTATGACCTCAGCCTCACTGAGATCAGTGAAACAAGAAAGCAAAGGGTTCAGCATAATTAAAAGAATATAAATTTATATTCTTATAAATACAAGAATATAAAAGCATATTAAATGAGTTACCATTAGGCTGTGGGTTGTGTAGGGACTAGCTGCTTCTAGGTCAAGCATGTAGTTGATGTTCAAATACCTCCTAACTTGTGACACAGCTTGGCACCTTGTGTGACTTGAAGAACATGGATACAGGTTTATGACCTTGAAGAGGCAGTCTGTAAAACTTTACACACATGGAGCCCTATGGTACTGTTTGCTCTGAAATAGGCTAATTGTATATAACTCTGAGGAAAATAGCATCTGTCCTCTGTTAAAAAAAAAAAAGTACAGAAACATGGGGGACACCTGGGTGGCTCATCTGGTTAAGTGTCTGACTCTTGATTTCAGCTCAGGTCATGAGCTCACACTTTAGTGAATTTGAGTCCCACGTCAGGTTCTGTCCTGACAGCACAGAGCCTGCTTGAGATTCTCCCTTTTCCTCTGCCCCTCCCCTGCTAACACTCTGTCTTTCTCAAAAAAATAATAAATAAATAAATAAATAAATAAATAAATAAATAAATACTTAAAGGAGAAGTACAGAAACATTGTAGTAAATACTGGATCACAAGACTTCTTGGTTTCCATATTCTACCATGACACAGCTATTACAATGACTCCAGTGACATAACAAAGAGTCTTTTATCAAACTGCTATGTGACATAATTTTGACTGGCTTTTCAGATATCAGTTTTTGACCAAGGGACAGTATGTGGCTTCTTCTGTTGGGAAAGAAGAATGGAATGAGTGAGAATGTCTGGCACCTTGTGCTGATCTAGGCTCAGGGATTTTACACTCATTGTAACTGAAATAGTATCCCAAAATGACACAGTGAGACAAGTCAGTTACATGTATAATAGTACTCTCAAAATCTCTACACAGCACTCTATCTCATTCATTTTCTAAAAAGGTATTTGTAATTTGGAATATCTTACAAGCAGTTATAAATTCTAACAAATAGATAATGCTAATTATGTTCCTTTTCATCTTTTCTAGCTCTATGCTTTGATAAGTGATATAAGTACTTAAGGTCTTTAATGAGAACTATTTTTTATTTTGTTTCTATTATGCTTAACATGCATATTTCTGTACATTTCAAACAAATATAAACCATTTGTTCTTCCATCTTAGTAGCATAAACAATACTTTCCACCCTAAAGTTGTTTTAGACTATAAGAAGTATTTTGCAAAATGTGACCCAACAACTTGGGAAATATATTAACTATAAAATGAAAAACATTAAAATATATAATTGTGCAGTTACAGAAGTATATATTTCATGCTTACTAATACCTACAAATTTCATAATATTTTAGGCCAGTTTGCTTAATCTAGAGCCATATTTTTATTTCCAACTTGCTTTTGATTCTTTTCATATTCATCAAAAAGCAGGTTTTTTTTCACTTTACCATTTAAGATATTGAAATGAATCTTATAATTAATGATGTCTTAGATAATGAAATTGAGTAGCAATGATATTAAGTACCATTTATTTTGTGCTTTATGTCAGAAATTTTTATAAATATTTCATTTAATAACAACTTTAGGCCATAAGAATTATTATTGTCCCTCTATGGAGTTGAGGAAACTGACGATTAGAGCAGTTAGGGAATTAGCTTGGCATTACCCATCAGGTAAGTGATAGAGCAGATAATATGCTGGGACACTGAATATCTTACACTATGGCAACATGCTGTACTCATTACTAAGACCCCAGCAAGCCAGAACCAGTGACACTGTATGTTCTGAAATGCCTTTAATTTTTATTTCATAATGTAATAGAAGACAGCAGAAGGTGGTACCTTCATAATCTTGATTCCTATTTTAGGGAGTGTTGCTCTCTGGGGCACATGGGTGGCTCAGTCCTTTAGTCGGACTTTGGCTCAGGTCATGATCTCACGGTTGCTGGGTTACAACCCCACTCAGGCTCTGTGCTGAGAGCCTGGAGCCTGCTTAAGATTCTGTCTCCCTCTCTCTCTGTCCCTCCCCCACTCATGCTCTGTCTCTCTCTCTTATTCAAAAATAAATAAAAACATTACAAAAAATAAAAAATAAAATAAAATGTAACCATAAAAATTCTCCAAAGTCTAGGTTTGTTACTAGTTATTATCTCTCACCTACCATTCAAGAGACAGTGTAGTGCCAAATGCCTCTCTTCTTGTAAACCTATCCCTCTTTCTTCTTCTATTGCTGCTGCTTCTTTCTAGAGAATATACATAAAACAAGCTTCCCTTCTCTTCCCAAGGATATCTGGTCTTCCCACACTTGTTCCTTACTAGCTCTAGTAAAGGAATGAAAACAATTTTGCAGGACTTGTACCTTCCTCAGAAGGAAGTGGTTAATATGATAGAGTGAAGCATTTATGGGCCAATCAAGTCCCATAACAATTATTAACAATTTGCTCCTAGCACTCTGGCTTAATCTTTTATTTTTTCAAGGGATTTCTTCATTTTCTCAGGGCAATTGAGCAAAACTGCTATTTTCATGGTTGAGTCTATATCTACAAGATCCAAAACAATCTCTCATTTTAAATTGGACACTAGACATGCACAAATGATCAGTGCTTCTCATATTTAGTTTAGGGCTGTTTGAAATTCTTTGGTCTTTATTCAATTGCTTATTAGAGGTTTTAGGTCCAATTTGTACTGAACCGTTCTCCAGATTGCTGGGAAGATGCTTGTTTTGAGTAAACAAATACTGGTTAAAATTTGCTAGAAAAAAATTATTGTTGTGTATATTTACACTTATTTGGGCTTGAAACAGCACTGAGAAAATCATCATAGTGCACTTCACTCTCAAGGCTTATTGCTAGGATCAGCCTCATTTCCGAGTGTGGATTTGTATAGCCAATAATTGTACTCTTATTTTTATGGACATAGCTTATAATGTTGTAGATGAAGGGTTATCAGCAGGCCTGCAATTTATTATCTCCTTTATATGGAGAAGACCAAGGGAAAGGCAAGTAATGTAAAATCTTTTTTAAAATAAGTCAATGACAAACCTTCTGGCAAACACAAAATTTAAAAACTTATTAGTATTTATTTCTGGAGAGTCCCTCTACATGGTATGCTTTTAGCAGGATTTACTTAAATCTGTGGTTTTAAGGTATATTACTACCTGGAAAATACCACAAAAGCTAAACTTCTGGAGTATAAAACAAAGATGCTTACTGACCAAAATACCTCAAACTTCACACCATTACATGGCAACTTTATCTCAATTAAAATTTATTAAACAGTACATAGGGAAAGAGTAAACTCGGACAGAAAGAAAGGCACTGTTTTAATTGTGTTTTAACAAATTTATCTCTGTAGATACACAGGGTGCGAGAAAATGGAAGAAGTTTTACTTTTATTTATGCTATTTCAGCTTTGAAGTGGGTAGCATCATAACCACTGAAGGTGAGCAGGAAGAAGGGATTTATATATTTGAGGAGTAGGAAAAGGTGTGGAGAGGCAGAGAAAAGAACCTGATCGGGAATAGATGATAAACTGTTTGGCAGTATTGATAGATTAATCTGCCTGCAACATGCCGTACAAATTCATGTCTTTTTTTTTCACCAGCACAAATTTTTCTTGAGCTATATGTCAGTCGCTATGATAGACACCCAGGGGTATAATTATAAATAAGTCACAAATCCTAATTCCAAGGAATTCATGGTCTCTAGGAGATGTACAAAGATAAAAGTTAGAAAGTACACAGAAAAAAAAAAAGTTTGAATAATATTGCAAAGGGGTTTAGGCAGAAGCTGAAAATAATTCAATTGTGGTTGTATTTGCGGGGATGCAAAGGAGGAGAAGGATCCAAACTGAGATGCCTGCTCCATACACTATGGTATTCATAGATACACTGCTCTCTGTTACATCCTTGTAGAAGCTATCATAGAACAGAGTTCTTGAAGAAGAAAAGGGAACATTTTAAACTCTTAATTCCCGATACTCCTAGATGGTACTGAGTTGAACAAAAAGCAAATAAAGAATTGTTATTTTCCCTGATGCATGCCCAAAGAAAGCAGATTGTGAATCCCAGAAAGTAATTTCAAGAACTTACTTGTTCTCATCTTTCTCAGATTTTGCTCTGGTATCTTAGGAGGTAGGTATTACAGACACGGGAATTCAAGTGCTCTATTTACATACACAAGAACCAACAGAGTGATTCCCTGAAAATATGACTGTGACCAAGAACATAAAGTTATTCTGTACGTAATAAGATGATTCATTTCCTGGTGATGAGATGAAGAAGTAATGCTTAAAATAATCACCCATTCTTAAATCCAAAATATCCATTATGATTTTGAAAGAAAAGAAGTCATGTTTCTCAGAATTTAATTCAGTTAAAAGAAAATAAACTGATCATACACAGTATTCAAAATAGCAAAATACCTCCCCCCATTAGCAGTAGAAAGTAAAAATTACATAGTGTAGATTCACTTACACAAACTATTTCAAGCCAATTAGTATTTGCTACCATGGAACTTGGGCTGATTTAGGGAAAAGTCCCAGAACACTCTTGTCTATGACATAGTAATTTCTAAATTTCAATTTAAAAATATATCCAACACAGAGACATGTATTTAGAGGTGGGGAATGCCTGTTGCTCTTTCTTTTGAATGTTGGAAGGAAAAATAAGATTGCTAATACAAAATTATTTTAGTCTCTCAAATTTTCTTTGCCCAATACCAGTTATACTGCCTAGCTGAAATTCTCTTTCCCATAAAGGTATGTAGTAGAATGTATGTGTTTCTTAACGATCATACCCCCACTGCATGAGAGCTGCTGAGTGACCAAGGCATTTTCAATGGATACTTTCTTTTGTGTGCTGTTAATATCAGATAAATCTGTAACCGAAAGCTGAAGCAAGTAACTTCTAAGTTGCATTCCTGCCATAACCCTTTATGAATCTATAAATTGGTGCTTGAATGATATTGTCACAGTTCCCTGTAACAACAGAAAAGGAAGCAGAAAGATGTGTCTGAGTGGCTGACTCAGGAACACATGGATTGACCTGCACCAATAATTCTTTTCGTTTGATCTCCTTAGGGCCATGTATAATTGTCTTTTTTTTTAAGTTTATTTATTTATTTTGAGACAGGAGAGAGAGAGAGAGAGAGAGAGAGAGCGAGCATGCATGTAGGGGAGGGGCAGAGAGAGAGGGAGAGAGAGAATCAAAGCAGGCTCCATGCTGTCAGCATAGATTCCCATCTCAGGAACCATGAGATCATGACCTGAGCTGAAATCAAGAATCGGACACTTAATGCTATCCAAGCACCCTATAATTTTCTTGTGGTATATGTATCTTTACCTTCAGTTGTGTTTTTTAAATATATATATTTTTATGAACAAAAATTCAATGCCACTGATTAGTATACAACTCAATTCTTTTTTTATATCTAATTCGGTTTCTTACCCATACTGAGCTGACTGGTTTTTATTTTTGTTTTTCCAAATAAATGGATCTGAAAACTAGTCACTTAATAAATATCTGACCCTGTTATTCTTAAACCATGACCATGTCTGTAACTAGTAGTTACTGCTTCATTCCTGCATGGTAATAAAGGCTTTTCCCTTTTGTCACACAGATCTCCTTGGCCATTTATCAACAGCTTTTTGATAGATTTGTTTTACTTTCCACAAAGGGTTGAGCCAGTTTCCCTCAATTGTTTGCCAAATTACCTAAATTTCCAGGTCTCTCTAAAGGATTCCCATAGCTAGGCTTTTATTCTGTCTCATGCCTGAGGAAATGAATTTATTCACAGAAGCCTGAGATGAACAGGCAGACGATCTCTCTGCCTCATTCCTCTTGTCGTCAGTTAATAATGCTGCCAAAATTATTTCCCATGTGTATTTATAGACACATCAAAACCTTCTAAAAAGTTCCAATGGCTACAAGTTACTTCTAAATTTAAATTAAGTTTCTGAGCCTCATTGAAGGTTTCCTTTAAAGCCTAGTCTGAAGCCAATATAGCCAAACAATTCTAGGATTATTCTGAAAGTCACTTTCATTGAAATCAATCTAGTACACATGCAGGCTCTATGGCTTCCTTTTTACAAACTAAAAATTCTGATCACGAACACCATTCATTCATTTCTTCGTCAATCATTTAGCAAATATTTGTTGAGGATTTACTATGTACCAGAACTCTGTTGGAACTGGAGATACTGTTGTGAATGAAATATTTATGTGTTCTATAAACATTTCACTAGCAGTTTGTCAGAGAACACATCTATTAAATTTTTTTTTTTTTAAAGGGAACACAATGTTCTGAAAGGAAGGTCAAGGTGCTGATGAACCTTGAAAGGGGAGGATCTAGCATGGTCTGGGAGATACATTTCTGTAGATACATGGTAACTCAGTTTGGTTAAAATTATAATAATTTAAATATTGTGCTTATTGGTTAAATCTCAGCCTCGCTAAAATATTACTGCTTTCATATACAGCTTTTCCTTCTGTATTTCCCCTACAAAGTTATTATCAAATCAAAAACAAATAAGGAAAAAAAATAACTCCTGGTTAAATTACAGAAGAAATATATGTACTATAGTATTTCCATGAAACATTCTGAGTTTATTTTAACTGTTACTGACAGGTATAGCACACTGTTTTTATAAGTAATGCCAGTTAATTTAGGGTCATTTAGGTCTTGATTCTATGCTCCCTAGTGTGTGATACTGGAACTCAGAAATTTCATTTTTCATGTCAACACTTGTTCTTTGTTTTTTTATTGGTGGTGGTAGTGGGGTGTTGGCGAATGTGTGTTGAAGTTATGATATTGATTTTTTTCTCCACAGACTTAATCTTGTTTGTACATGTATCTCTCTATCTTAGTGTCTGTCTCACTCTCTCTCTTTTTTCTCCCTCAATCCCTCTCCTCTCTTTATGTCTCCATTACTGTTAATATTTAAAGAGAAGTTTTGAAAATTAATAAATAATTTCGAGTGCTTGTTCTGTAGGAATTAGGGGAAATGTGATAGAAAATAGACACGGTCCTTGAACGATTAGAAGTGCACTGTTTTCTTACGAGGGGTAACAGATTATGTAATAATCAATTAGGATTGTTTTTAAAGTTGCTGGGCCCTTATTTTGGACATATTCATTAACAGTCACTGGCAGTGGGGCCTTGGAACCTGTTTTTATTGCCTTATTGCCTTGATTTTGCTTCCAATTCTTATTTCACATATGTCCTTATTTGGCAAACACATCCAGTCTTTCTACACAGTTTGGCCTAACATTACACCTCTGAAAGAATCTAATATTTATATTCATCCTCCATGGACAGTGAGCAGGGCCACACATGAAAGATAAATGAGATCTCCTGATTCTCCCTCTTTGACCCACAGAGCTGAACAGGTGACTCCACTTTATGGGCTCCCTCTTAAAGAAGATACATTGGGTCAATTATTTAAATTGCTATAGAATCAATAAGTCATGGGAATAAGAGGCACAGCATAGGTAGTACAGTCAGTGATATTGTCATAGTGTTGTATGGTGCCAGAAGGTAGCTACGCCTGTGGTGAGCATAGCCTAAGGTATGGAGAAGTTGAGTCACTATGTTGTTTACTTGAAACTAATGCAACTTTGTGTGTCAACTATACTCAAATATTAAATTACCCTCCCCCAAATAAATAAAATTCCTGTGAAGATTCATCTTAAAGATTTACCAGTTCTACATGTGATGAGATTCAGTATTTTAAATTGACTAAAACCAGAGATGTTTACCACTCTGCTAAATATAAGGAAACAAATGTAGTTTATATACTATTCTAAATTTCTTTAAAGAGACTAGCAGTAAAAATGCATACTTTAGAGCATTTTTATCAGTTTTAGGTCGGACAACCTCCGGCATATTCTTCTCAAGTACTTAGTACAATTCAGATTCCTGGACACACTGGAATCTGAAAATCTTCTAATGTTAAAATCTCTAAAGGAGGATTCCTGTTACCTGCGTGATGACAAATTTTCCATATAATTATGCACACTAGGATTTGAGGTTCAATGTTATGTATTTATACAATTGGTTAAGATTCTAAATATAATATTTACACTCTATTTATTTTATGATATTTAAGATCATATTTTGATGGTTCACAATTTGAGTACATCATGAAGATATATGAAAAAAATTTTTGACAAAAACAAATGTCTTCTTACCTAAATGTGTTACTGAAGTTAGCATGGCTTATAGAAATAATGACCAGATATATCAGCAGAATAATATTATTTGCAGCAACAGATGATTTAATATGTAAATTTATGTCATAGCAAAAGCCAAATAAGTTAAAAATAGCAAATTGCCAATGTAGCATTTGCTTCAGTGATACAAATGTGGTCAAATATTATTTCTATTGCTTTAGGAGATAAAATAAAAATAGACACTTTTAGAATGTCTACAGCTCAGTGGGCAGCAAGAAAACAATGAAATTTTCTTACAGTTGATATAGGAGAACAATATCTTGGGAGTATATTGAAAGTTTCCAAATAAATGTAACCCTGACTTTAAACATATTCTAAGGTACATACTAGAGAACTCTATATTACTTGATTACAAAACCTTATACTGTTTCATATGATATGTGAATATTTATAAAAAAAATTAAAAATATCCTATAAAAGTTAAGTCAATTTGTATTAAAGAACTACCAAATTTAATAAACAGTAATTAGTAACAGCAATGGACTCTGCTATGAAATTGTAGTCTAATAAGAGAGCCCCATGTGTACCAAATAACTACTTACTATTATCTAGAATATAATAAATGCCAAAGATATAAAAGTAATGTCATAGCTTAAGGGGTAGAGAAATAAAATCATAAATAGGGATCATTTCTATGGACATTTTAAAAGCATGACATTTTGTACATTCTATATGTGCCTTAGCAACTCCCTCATAACCAAGTATAATGAAATCAGGGCTGAGATGATTAGATAACAGAGTGAAAACCAGAATATTGAATTGGATTGACTTTTCTTTTTCTTTACTGGTATTAAGAAAAATTACACCAAACATAAAAATCAAAAGAGAGTATAGTATATCCTTTCAGTGGCATATTGAGATGTTTAACAAGCATGCTGAAGGACTATTTCATGATCTGGGAGTAGATAGGAGTATTCCACATTGCATTTTACTCTTAGCTCAGGTGGTATGAAGTTCAATGTTAAATTGCAGACTGCAGCCTAATAGATAAGATAACCACAAAGGTTGTGCTTTTATTGTCTCATAGGATGCAAAACAGTTTTGTTTGTCACGTATAATCATATTCTTTTGCTTTTTTATCTCTTAAATGACTTTCTGAAGTACTGTATCAGGGTCAGCAAGCTTTGCTTGTATAGGTTCGTATAATCAGTATTTTCTGTTTTGCAGGATATGTCTCTGCCTCAACTACTTTATCATTGTAGTGTAAAGGTGGCTATAAACAATACATAATCGAAGAATGTTGCTGTGTTCCAATAAAACTTTATTTAAAAAAAATTAGTAAGCGGTTGGATTTGGCCCATGGAGAATAATCGGCCTGTGGAGAAACAAGGTGGCATCTTATTGGCTTGCTCATTTTTCATGAACATATTCATGTTTATCTTATATTTATATGTGAGTTATAGTTTTACCTTTGGAAAATAATAATTTGACAATAGCATATAGTAAAATAACGAGGGAGAAGGCCACCAAAAAAATGTATTCTCCTTCTTATATTAATCAAGGAAAACCTAACTATAGTATCACAGTCTTGCACAATGAATAAATTAGGGGCATTTCAAGAAGGACCATTTTGCATAATAATAAAGACAACTTCAATGTGACCATGTTAATTGAAATAGATTATTGTGATATATCTTGTTGATGTGTTTATTTCCACATTTTACATTTCTTAAAATTTAAATTTTTTTTTTCAACGTTTATTTATTTTTGGGACAGAGAGAGACAGAGCATGAACGGGGGAGGGGCAGAGAGAGAGGGAGACACAGAATCAGAAACAGGCTCCAGGCTCTGAGCCATCAGCCCAGAGCCTGACGCGGGGCTCGAACTCACGGACCGCGAGATCGTGACCTGGCTGAAGTCGGAGGCTTAACCGACTGCGCCACCCAGGCGCCCCACATTCCTTAAAATTTAAATAATCTTAATGCTTGACAATTTCTTCAAAGTAATTTAGATCAAATATTATCTTATAAACCTAATAGAGAGATGCCTGGTTGGTTCAGTCATTTAAGTGTCTGACTTCTGATTTTGGCCCTGTTCATGATCTCATGATTGCAGGATCGATCCCTGTCTGGGGCTCTGTGCTTACAGCACAGAGTCTTCTTGGGATTCTTTCTCTCCCTCTCTCTCTGCCCCTCTCTTCCTCTCTGTCATAATAAATACACTTAAAAAAAAACTAATGGATTTTGAAAATTGTAAAATGTAGCTGCATCTCTTTTTTTAACAATGTAATATAAAGCCATTGTGCATCTCCTAGAAAGGAAATAATGAAGTCACCTTGATGAATAGCAAGATTTTCATTCAAGTGCCAGGAGCATATTACAAATTCACCTGGCAGACATTTTTAGTTAAATATAAATATTTAAAGTATTTTATTGACTATTAATATTAAAAGAAAAAAATCTAATACAAAGCATGCTTTGATGGATGGCTACAGGACCGGAGTCAGACAACTAGTGAATTGGATATGAGGAAATATATTAGGATAAAAGAAGTAACATGTTATAAATAGAAAGCAAATATTTGCCTTTTATGTAGTGGATGAGAAAGGCTGCCACAAGGGAAGCAGTACAGGCACAGGACACAGAGACCAACAGCTCACAACAGCTTTCTGCTTAGAAAAATTAAGAGACTTGGTGTGATAGGAAAGGCATATGGTATAAATTCAGGGTCACTAGAGTCCAGGATCTGAACAGGTTTATTCAACTCAAGGGTCTCAGAGCAATCATCTGTACAATGTTGCATTTAATACCTACATTAGGAAAAATAAGTAAGATAATTTGTATTTGGAAAAACATTACAGGTATCAAACACATTGTTTTAGACATATGTAAAATGTTAGTTTAAATCATAGGCCTTAAAGTGAAATTTTAAGTGAAGAATTTGGCCCAATGTATTAAAATTTTTTTTGTATGTTTATTTATTTTGAGAGAGAGAGAGAGAGAGAGACAGAGTGTGAGCAGAGGAGGGGCCAACAGAGAGGGAGACACAGAATCTGAAACAGGCTCCAGGCTCTCAGCTGTCAGCACAGGGCCTGACTCTGGGCTTGCTTGAACTCACGAACTGTGAGATCATGACTTGAGCTGAAGTCAGATGCTTAACTAACTGAGCCACCCAGATGCCCCTCAATATTTTTTGAGATTGCAGAAACGGACTACAGGACTACTATTTTTTAAGTCTTTTTTTTTTTTTTTAAGTTTATTCATTTTTGAGAGAAAGAGAACAGGGGACAGGCAGAGAGAGAGGGAGAAAGAATGAATCCCAAGCAGGTTCCTCCCAACATGAGGCCCCAACTCACAAATCATGAGATCATGATCTGAGCCAAAATCAAGAGTTGAATGCTTAACCAACTGAGCCACTCAGGTGCCCCTGGACTACTACAAAAACGAGAAGATATTGGCATGTCACTCACTTTAAAATTTGAATTAAAATCATGTTTTAAATAATGAATTAAAATCACATTTCTTCACTGTGAAATTACATTTTGGTCTCTGTTTACCAAAGAGGGAAATACATTAGTTTCAAGAGTTATTATCTAAAGACTATTGAGTTTGAAATGATACATTTGTTAAAATTTCCTTGGTAGAACAATGTTTATGTCCCCTTAGGGTGATAAACTATGTTTTTCAAAAGATTATGAACAATAACTGCTAATTATTAATGCATTAGCCTTGTTAGGACTAACCCTCCAGAAATTAAAATTAAAAAAAAAAAAACTATAGATTTTCTTGAATTTGGAATAACTAATGAAAGGCTTCCCTGACTAGGTTTATAAAAAAGAAAATAATTGAGATATATAAAAAGATTAATGTTAAAGGTACACTAACTTCTGTTCTTTGGCATACATATGCAGGGTTTGACAAGAAAATAGGTCCATTATTTTTTACCTCTTTTTCTCAAGTCCTCTACTTCCCTGATTTTATGCTCTCATTTGAGAACTGGAGCATGTCTTATACTGTGTACTTTTTTCTTCACCCATGATTTTATTTAAATTCAAATTAGTTAACATATAGTGTAGCATTGGTTTCAGGAGTAGAATGATTTATCACTTACATATAACACCCAGTGCTCATCACATGCGCCCTCCTTAATGCCCATCGCCGATTTAATCCATCCCCCATCCTGTATTATGTACTTAAAGATAAAAAACAGAACAATACAAGACAATGAATTGCTCCACTATTCTGAAAACAAAAGCATAAATAAAGTAAAACAAACAAGACAAGTTTTATTCATTTTCATTTTTCAGTTTCATGTCTAAGATCATATTTTTGTTAGGATTCAAATAAATATATCCAAATGATAAATAGGAACTACATATAGGAACTGAACTGATAGGAACTATAGCTTTTCTCTAAAGTTTTCTAGAAGTAATTTCTGTGAAGTCTTTGAATACTATACGACGCAGAAAAATGCCCCCCCCAAAGATGTTCACATCCCAGTCCTTGCAACCTGACAGTATATTAACTTATGTGACAAAAAGACTGCAGATGTGACTAAGTTTGTAAAGACCTTGTGATGGGAAGATGACTCCAGATGTGTCAGTCTTATTGCAGGAATCCTTCAAAGGAAAGAGCTTTTTCAGGCTGAGCTCAGAGAAAGATGCAACATTTCTGGCTTTGAAGATGAAGGAAGTGGGTTATGTTGCCAAGGAATGTGGGTAGTCTTTAGAAGTTTAAAAAAGCAAGGGCGCTGATTTCCCCCTAAAGTCTTCAGAAGGAACACAGCCCTAAATTTGTGGTGAGTTGTTCTGGCATAGATATAAAACTAACATAAGCAACTACCAGCTCTGCAAAGCCATCTTCATATTTGCTCTTGCTTCTCCAGGTGAAGCTACCAAGTCACTTAACAGAGCTTCTGACACTTTAACTCCAGGCCATTGCTCTCTTTGTACCTATTTACTTCCTGTATGAATCCAGTTGTTTCCCTTAACTTCCTCTCTTATCAAGGTCATATTAAAGGTTTTAAAACTCTGTAAAGATTTCTGAGAGAATTAAAGATAAAGAGTGATGAGCACAGCTCCCTGTTCTATTAGCCCACAGACATATCCAGTCAGTTTCAGGGACTATCGAAACACCATTTATGATGAATAAGGCACACAGTGTAGAGAGATTCAGCCTTCCACAATAGAGAGGAGGATGTAAAGTGCACGAAAGGCTATTGCTCCTGAATTTGCTGTAAATTATCACGGCTGCCTTTGGAAAGAAAAGGTAGATGTGAATTGAGGAGAGCCAGGAGACCCTGGAACCCACAAGTACAAACTGAAACTCACATTTGCTTCTCAATGCCACAAGACTCCTGTCCTTGGTCATGTGGCTGAACATGCATATCAGTAGGACTCAGGGAAGATGAAATAATTGAGCTGGTCCAACCTGGTATAGTTGCATTTTCTGGGCCTGCCCCATCCATGCCAATGAGGCAAGCTGGCATATCAGAGACAGTGTCTGCAAACTTCAGAGGTATCCTGTGCCCACGAACTTCACAGCATATGGCTGTCACCTCCTTCCTTCTAAACCTCACACAAATTTCTTTTGTAGTCAACTCTGAACCAGAAGCATTCAGATAAGTGAAATTGGGGGAATGTAGTCCCATTAAGTTGCCAGGGTCCAACACACCAAAAGGCCCTAAAATCCTAGGGTCATGTATTTTAGTATTTTCTATTGAATTCCCATATGTGAGAACTAGCTCAGTCCCCAGAATAAAAAATCTCCAGGGCTTTTTATCATTTCATTTGTGTGGCACCCACCTTCAGAAGTTTAAGGGGTCCTCTTGTCCTCCAATCTGAGATCTTGCAGAAATAGCAGTAGAGAATGGCAGTACTAACAACCAGGAGACAAAGAGAATTATATTCGAAATACATGTGTGAAAATTCTTATATCCAATCATGTGATCTAAACTTAGTTTTCCAAATAAAGCAACCATAAAATTTGAGTGAATTTCCACATGTTTGAATTTTTCAAATGAAGTTAAATTTATGTTGGGGAAACCAGTACTCCAATCTAAATCTGCTCTGGGGAGAAACTTGCCTCTAATGTTTTAATATGGGAAATTGTATGCAAACCCAGTTTGTTTTACTAAAAAAACAACAACGGATAGTTCCGTTTTCACCTTGCAGATTAAGATGACATTACACTTTTTTCAAGAACAGGTTGCTTTGTTTTTGTGTTTCTAAAGTATAATTTTACCAAAACAGAGTAAGTCCCAAAACTACCCAAGTTTTTTCCTTCATAAACAACTCCATTGATAAAAGGAATAAAACTATTCTTCTTCACTGGGCACCCAACTAGAGGAAAGAAAATATCCAGAGTTCTCCCTGAGCTTATAAGGATCCCTAAAATTGGGACTGGGAATTGAAAAAAGTAAAAGGTATATAGCAAACTTGGTTCATTCTGCATGTGTTCTGTGACTTGGACAAAATGAAAACTTGTTAGCATATATTTTTCCCATACATACTAAGTGTTTTTGTTTCTTATCTACCTACTTAGATCTGAACTTTTGATGTGCAGTTCATGGTAGTGGATGAAGAATAAAATTGTCCGGGTACAAAGACTAGATTAATTTACACTTTAAAAACATAGGATATTTAAAGTACACAAAATGGTATAGAGTAAGGCAGACTAAGTTAGCTTGAGAGAAAAGTCCAGCAAGTGTTAAGAGTTTAAGAGAAGACAGGTTTGTATGAGTACTCATGCTGTATAAGAATTTAGAGGAGGGGCATCTGGGTGGCTCAGTCAGTTTTGCCTCTGACTTCAGCCCAGGTCAAGATCTCACATTTCATGGGTTCAAGCCCTGTCTTGGGTTTTCTGCTGACAGCACAGAGCCTGCTTCAGATCCTCTGTCTGCCTCTCTCTCTGCCCCTCCCCCATTCACTTTCTCTCTCTTAAAAAATAAATAAACATTAAAAAAAGAATTTAGGGGAAAATATAAAACAGTGTTTTTAGAAGGCTGACTGTGTGCTGCGCTGTATTATCTTCCTTCTTGTCTTCAAGAGATTTCATCAAAGACATAAGTTTCAGTATTTTTTTTTTTTTTGTATTTAGTTTTAGATTTGGTTCAGGCTATAACATCATACTGAAACTAAACATAAGACCATACAGTTTTAGGGAGCTTAACATCTATTTATTATTTCATCTTGTATGCATTTATTGAGCAGCATTATTTTGCCATAACCTTTGGTGATGAGTTCACACTGCTCCCTTTCCCCACAAAGAAACAACCCCTCCACACCCCCACCCCCCGAAAAAAGTAGACAGATTACTCATTACAGCTCATGTTGGTTAAGTGTCTTAGAAGACATAAGCCAAGCTTGCTCTTGGAGCAAATACAAAAAGGAAAATCAATGTTCAAGAGTATAATACATTAGTTAAAGAGTGACGATCTTTTAAAAAGATATAATTTATTAAAATATTTATAAATCAAAATATGGAAGTTTGGGCAAATGTGATTTGAAGTGAATGAAATAAATTAGGATCACACAATTTAAAAAAGAATGTGCCTAGCACTTTCTGGTGTACTTTCTCCTGATTTGCCTTTAAAATACCTATATAAAATATTCACAAAAGTGAATGAAATGTGTGTGTATATGTGTTGTGTGTGTGTGTGTGTGTGTGTGTGTGTGTTGATAACAAAAATACTTGTTTGACATATAAGTAAAAGATCATAGACACAGATATATGTTGGCAGGTCCTGCATGTCTTCTTTATAGAAAAGTCTATAGTATCTAGGACTTATTTATTTATTTCTCATTTCCTCTTGGTGAAAAAAGAGAAGACTTTGAAATTAAGTATGACTTGATTCACATAACCATGTTACATAATTACATAACCACATAATTGACAATGTGATCTTTAGCAAAATAGTAAATCTCTCTGAGCCTTGCTAGAAAATAAAAATAAAACCACAGGCTGGGGGGCCTGGGTGGCTCAATTGGTTAAGTGACCAACATCAGCTCAGGTCATGATTTCACAGTTTGTGAGTTCGAGCCCTGCATCGGGCTCTGTGCTGACAGCTCAGAAGCTGGAGCCTGCCTTGGATTCTGTGTCTCCCTTTCTCTCTGCCCTTTCCCCTGCTTGCGCTCTCTCTCTCCCAAAAATAAATAAACATTAAAAAAAATTGTTTTTAAAGCCATAGCACAGGCAATATTTAATATCACCTAAATCCCCATCAATTGAAAACGCACCATTATTGTGTATACCATTAAGAAAGGAAGGGAAAAAATGGTTGTATTCTAATTTTAATATGAATCCTCAGTTGAGCATCAATAAAATAACATAAATATAGCTCTTGGTAAAATACAAGCACTCAATAAATTTTATCTCTGATATTTGCAATATAATATTATAGAAGAAAAGGAAAGTAAGAACCTCACAAAATAATATTTTCACCTTCTTTTCCTATCCTTACCTGGGTTTATGCGTATGTCCTTAGCTGTCGCAATAATAATAGCGTCATTGTTGTCTAAGGATTATACTTAATATATCCTAAAAATTGTCCTTATTTTGCAACACTCAGTTTCTAACCACGTATTTCTATCTATACAGTTAGAAATCCATAGTTTCTAAACACATATATATTGAATTCATGTAAAAATACATTTTATCGTATATCTTTGTGTTCTAAATTTTAGTTATTATAAATCATACTGCCATGAATATGTTCAATTATTTAGCTTTTTCTGCTTATTATATAACTCCCTAATAGTAAATTTTGACACAATGAAATTATTGGGTCAAAACATAGAGCCACTCCATAGCTCATAAAATATACTGCCACAACTTGTTACAAACAGTAGCAAGTTGTTGTGAGTCTTTAGTTGAAAATATAAAAATGATTACATATCACCAAATTTAAAATTTCTTTCCAAAATTATTGTACCAGTTTAACACTTTCTCTAAAAACTTAAAGCATACTATTTTTAGCACAATATTCAAATACTGTGCAATAGTTTTTTAATTTAATTTGCAATGAAGCAGTTTAATATACATATTTTTTAGCTTGTCAAGTTTTTCATCTATAGTCATTAAAAATTATAAATCCTTTTGTCTGGATTTTAAAAAAAAATCATATTTATACCTATTGTTTGAAAACCTAGCCTTATTTTGCCAAATTTTGAAACTGTACTTTATGACTAAAATATATAAAATTTGATATATATATATATATATATGTGTGTGTGTGTGTGTTAAAAGTTTACCTGTGAGAACAAATTCTGCTGTATTTTGTTTACCACTTGTATTTTTAGAGCACATCTCCATTGTATCATTTATCATCTTACCGTAACAAAACGGCAGTTCATTTTTTTCTTCTAATATTATTTGAACACTTGAAACTCAGTGACATCTCAAATCATGGAGACGGCTAATGATAAAATGTAGTCTAGACAATGATTAAATATGCAAAAATGAATGAGATAAAGGCATGCATATGATCATTTAAAATTGGCAAACTTTTAAGGTGTAGAATGGAGTTAGCAAAATATGCTGGATACCTATTAACATGAATCAAATTTGAGAACTTAAGCTTTGCAGCCATCAGACCAGTAGATAAAGATAATCAAGTCACTGACAACTAGATAGGGTTTAAATAGTAAAAGGAAATATGGATACATTTTGTTGGTCAATTTAAAGAAATTCACTTACAGAATCAATGTAAATTTAGCATTATTGAGAGAATTTATAAATACACTATTAGAAAATAATATTAATATATTGTTATACAGAATATGCTCCACAGCAGTATCCTTTCTTAACTACTTAATGAAGCATAATATACATAAAGAAAAATACATATATGAAAGTATAGAACTTGAGTATTTCTACTTAGTTATGTCATCATGGTGATTTTCAGTTTTTACCAAACTCGGGGCTAACTCTATGCTTGAACAGAGGCAGAAGTTTCTAGTACCAAGACACCTAGAGTCAAAGGTTTCTGTTTTTGTTTTTGTTTTGTTTTGTTTTGAGTTTTTGTATTTGTTAGTTACTCTGCACAATTATATTCTGTTCAAATAACATTAAGGAATATTTGATATTACTCCTCTGATCAGGCCATTGTTTCTGGGATTTCTCCTTCCCCTTCTCTCCTCCTCTTCTGCTGCCTTCTTCCTCTTGTGTTTTTTCTATATGGTTAATAAGATCTGATTCCTCCACTCTTTTAAGGGAAAACAAAGATTGATATCAAAGACATAATTAGACTGATACTAAAAATAGAATGTGGAGAATCAGGAGGTTCAATCCATTCCAAGGACACTTTTGGGTTTGAAATTTTCAATCTTAATCTAGCCTGTATTTGCAATACCATGTGTGCTGACCATAGAATTTCCATATGTATTTATTTTATAGGGGTAACCAGAAATATCCTTCTTGTGTCCCAGCTATGGTCAAGACCACAGATGCTATTTTAGTACTTATGATCATCATTGAACATTATTAAAACAATTTGGCAGACTATGCTCAAAGACAGAAAAAAAGAGCAAAACATAAGACTTGATGCTGTTTTTTTCTTTCTTTTTACATTTTTTTACATAGAGTCTGTATATTACTGGAGGAGTTTTTCTCACTATAAATTTTAAATCAATTCAAACCAGAGTAGAGATTTTGGAAATGTCTGTAGTATTTGTTTCTATAATTCAAAAGATAATATTTGGCAACTCTGCTTTCTGAATTTTTCATAAGCTGTGATTGAAATGAATACAGTTTGGTAGACTTGTGTGGTTTTCTGCTTATGACTTTCAGATAGTTATGTATCCTTTACTGTGATGCAGATGAAACATACAAAATACTAGGGCTGAAATTATTATAATAAATCTAGACCTAAGTTTGGCTCTACTCACTAATATATCCTTCGTGATAATTGTTACTGCAGATATGTGACAAATTATTAAAAATTCATTCAGAAACAGAAAAAAAAACAGCAGGGGCCACTGAACAATGATTTTAAAAAAGAAAAAAAAAGTAAAATGAACAGTACAAGTCAGTATCTGGGAAATTCAGGCATGTGTTACTTTTTTTTCTTTCAACTTTCCAAAAGATTAAGAGGAACAGAATCTGTTTTCTTCAAGCATGTAGGACATCCTTTTATTCCTCATCTGGACTTTGAAAATATAAACTTAATAGCAAGTACATTAAAAGGCTTCTTATAAATGTGTTCAAATGAAACTTCAAGTGCAACATAGAATGCAAAGGTCTTTACTAACACCCACTTGATCAAGTCTTATAAATATAAACAACTCTAAAGAGTGGAGAAGGTTTGCTATTACCATAAGTAATTGGATCATTGATATTACCTACAAAAATAAGATGATTGAATTCAAAGTTCTTAATTTTAATACTGTTAAATGTAAGTACTCTTTATTGTACTTAGTTCAAGTATTTTATTTAAAAAATCATTAATGTGATTACTTTTTGCTCTTTCAATTTATTTGTTTTCAGCTGGTTTTAGTAATGCTCTTTAGCAAGGATTATCATAGTGTTGTAAATAATGCATATTTGCAACCACTCTTTTGCCAGCACATTAAACCAAATAGAGAATAAATAGAGAAAGGAGAAAAAAGTCACAGTCACATTGTGTCTAGTTTCATCTAGCTTATTCTGAGGCATCAATGTGTGTTGAAAATGAACATGTCTATATTGTCAGGACCAAAGATTACTCTAGCCACAAAATTTCTGATGTAAACATGTGTCCTGCCTTCAACATGATATATTCATTTCTTTGGATTTTCTTTTCTTTTTCTTTTTTAGTTTATTTATTTATTTTGAAAGAGAGAGACAGAAAGAGAAAGAGAGAGACAATGTGAGCTGGGGAAAGGCAAAGAGAGGGGGAGAGAGAGAGAAAGAGAGAGAGAGAGAGAAAGAGAGAGAGAGAGAGAGAGAGAGAATCCCAAGCAGGCTCTGCATTGTTAGTGTGGAACCTGATGTAAGACTCTACCCCCTGAACCATGAGATCATGACCTGAGCCAAAACCAAGAGTTGGACACATAACTGACCGAGCCACCCAGGAGCCTCTGGGTTTTATTTTCCAAAACCATCAAGCTCAGATGAAATCACAGAAATATTATTTTTGAAGCAGAAATAATCTCTCTGGGTATTGTTTATTACAACTAGAAACACATGGGGCTCATGTATGATAGAAATGTTGGGAAACACATTTGAAAATATTAATTTTGGTAGAGAGTTATGAAATCTAATCTTACTGCTCCTCTCATGTGAAATGTATGTTTTGACCTCAGAATATCTGCACAAAGAATGAATGCATTCATGAAATACCTCTGATACTTTTACCCCTTGTCTCATTAATCTTATTCATGCATGAGGTCACAGTGCTGATAACTACTCTTTAAGACACCCAGTGCTTTTCCTTTGTGTTTTTTAAAACATATGTTTGCAATTATTAGTATTTGTGTATTTATTTTAGTATTCCTATTTACCCTAGACTATTATTTATCTGAGGGCAATAAATGTGTCTGTGGTTTGCCTGGTATTCTGCGTGCCTAACAATGAGTTCACTAAGTGTTTGTTGAACAAATGGATAAAAATAGATCTTAAAACATACCTACTCTGCTTTGTAGAAATCAAAAATACAATTGTTACAACTAAATATTTATGTTGAAATAATGATTAGTACAGTGTTGCTGACTGAATTTCATGTCCTCTAAACTCTTCCAAATATGAATTATTTTTACAATTAGGCACAAACACACACATATTTATATACATACAGCATTGACAGTGTACTTATTTCTATTCTGATAAGTGATAAAGCTGGGAAGTTGGCTAATTAAAAGAATAGTAAAAATTTTAAAAAATGAACAACCAATCGGTATGCTATGAATAAGGTAAAATACAAAGTCTACCTCAAAACATTTAGAGAATGCATAATATTTTTGGCATCAAAAGCCTCAAAAAAAAAGCATCTAAAAGAAACAAAACAACTGAATATGGATTCAAAATGCAAGTCTTATGATTGTCAAGGTTATAAATATAGAAGCTGCTTCATCTTCAAAGGAAAAATAAAATTCTAAGGAGGGTTACTTGATATGAAATGGGAATGACACCCTATCTCATCCACTGTTAATATCAGTTTCCCTCTTTGCCAACACCAATTAAGGATGACAAGGAAGCTGTACCCCATCAAAGAATTCTGGGTCTTGTTTAAGTGTGAAGAAACCCAGTCCGATCTAAATCAAACTTTTATCTCATATCTCAGTTACATCTTCACATCCATCTCTCTGCTCTGGACTGACCCTGACTCCTTAACTTATGATGAAAATGAATGTCACAAGACCTGTCCTTTTGTCTTGTTCTTTCACTCCTATCCCCTGGTTATTCAAGCTGCTTCTATTTCCTCCAGGGACACAATAGGGAGAGAGATAAAAAGAAAAGAACAAGGTCTTATTTGACACATGATGCTGGAGGGGTGCTCTCTTGAGCAACACACACTCAAATGCGGCCTTTTTCTTGTACAGGGTGATTTTGGCTCCTGGGAGACTTGCCAGATGGGGTAAAAGAATAATTCCACCATTCCCTGAAGTGGGCAAACTATTCTATTGTGACTTTCCCTCAATTCCTCCTTTGATGGCACGACTCACAGAAACATTCTCTTCTGGAGTTGCCTCACTACAGCTGTAGCCCTTTACTAAAGCTAGATTTTTTCAAGTCATCCAAAGAACACAAAACCAACAATTTTTGAGTTATACTCTTGAAGTCTCACTTCAGACCGAAGGGTAACATCATTACCCTTGACCATGAAGAAAGGAGAGAATATGCTAGTTCTTTATATCAGGGAACTGAAATATCTGTATCAGGTCCTCACTTTTGAACTTATTCTGTTTTTCTTAGAACCAGAAAGTGGGTGATGACCTAAAAATCAGAGAACTATCCTGTGGGCCTTGTGGATGAGTAATAATTCTCATGAAAAGGAATGGGTTCTTACCACTCACTGTCCTCCGCTTTAGGACCTTAGAAATCCATCTGCGTAACAGAAGCCCCAAGTCACCCCGTTTTAATTAAATGCTGTAGAAACATTCATAATATACAGTACAGTCTTCAAACTCACCCTTTTGCCCTTCAGTTTCACTTGCTATAGAAAAGATTTTTAGGGGCGCCTGGGTGGCGCAGTCGGTTAAGCCTCCGACTTCAGCCAGGTCACGATCTCGCGGTCCGTGAGTTCGAGCCCCGCGTCAGGCTCTGGGCTGATGGCTCAGAGCCTGGAGCCTGTTTCCCATTCTGTGTCTCCCTCTCTCTCTGCCCCCTCCCCCATTCATGCTCTGTCTCTCTCTGTCCCAAAAATAAATAAACATTGAAAAAAAATTAAAAAAAAAAAAGAAAAGATTTTTAAACATTTTAATTTTTTTTGCTTTCTTCTGTAACTTAAATAATATCTTTTATCTTTCTTAATCACATTAAAAAACATCTATTGTCCCCCACAATGAAAGGACTCAGATTTTTTTAACATATATCTTGTCATCTTTATTCCTACTTTGTTCTTAAAATTGTTCACACATTTCTACAGTAGTTTTTCAGTTGATTATCTCTACCCCTGACTTACATCTTTTATCTCTGGCTCCATTAAATTTCTGGAGTATTTTTAATCCCCTAAACTGTGAAATGTAGATATTAATAATTTTCCTTCTATTGACTTCTCCCTGCTAACTCCCATCTTGACAACTATGATTTTACTTTTATAACATAAAACTACTTTTATGTTACATTTTGCTTAAAAATTATAAATAAGCCATTTTTCTATGGGCTACAGTGTAAGCAATAAAGAATGCTTATCTTATTATGGCTACAATAATACTGGCTGTGACAGATCCAATAAATATGCTGAGATTAATTTTCTTCTCTGCAGGTCCAAAGCAAGATTCTCTGTAGCACTTAGACAAGAAATTTTCTGGTGTCAAGGTCAAATTGATACTCAGAGTCTACACTCTGTGGTAGAAGCATTTACTCTTCACTGAGTGTGTATATGCTCCCTTCATGTCCCAGATTTTTTACAGTTAGGAATATGAAACCAGATACTCCCAGTGAATAGGACAACATTATTGTAGCCCTCCAGCACATTCCTCTCATTTCAGCGATCTGCATCCCATGTGTTCTAGATGATATGATAGTGAGGTGAAGCAATGTGAATCCCTGAGTCACCCACCATTTGGAAAGCAGCCACACTATAGAACCAATGAGCCCAAGGGCAAACCCTGAATAATAGCACATCAATCTATTTGTTAAGCCCCTGAGATGTCAGATGTGTATGAACTGTGTAGCCTGGTTTAGCCTAACCTGAGTCGCTAAGCACTATAATATTTGTTCAAAATCATGCAACATTTCAATTTGCTTTCTACTTGGACTGTGGTATGCTTTTGCAACTCTTGTTTCTCTTGAGGTTTTCATTTGACTTTCTCTTCTCTTGATGAACAAGCTATAGCTTTCATCATAGTCTCAACAGTAATCAGTATTTCTAGCATTCTCTTTAGTATTCAGAATTGTTTTCTTCCTGGTGGTAGTTTCCCAAGGGAGTTTACAATTTTCAGCTAAAATCTGTTCAGGATTTTCTCTCAGCCCTACTAAAGATCTATCACACTAAGGCCTCAGTTCACTATTCTCACCAGTTAGAGCAAGAGCATCACACAAGCTGTAACTTCTCTCCTATTCTCCTCTTCCTTTTCCTGAATACTACCTCAATTAATGTATTCCAGAAAAGGTAGAAAAAAAGTAACATTCCTGATAGTCTGTATATCTGTCAAATATCTTTATTGATAATTAATGGAAAGTATCTGTTTTTATCATTGATTTACCGAGTATTGAATTCTGCAATCAAAATAATTTTCCAGACTGGAATTCATTTTCCATTTTCCTCTAACATACATTTTTCAGATAAATGAATTCTAATGTGCTTTCTTTCTAAGAGGCCTGCTTTTTTTTTTCTTTCTGAAAGATAAAAGAATCTTTTGTATCTTTTTGAAGTCTCCAAATGAAGACTGAAGTATCCAAAGGAAGTTGCTAGAAGTGATTCATTGGTTTGGTCTGGTTTCTCATACTATGTTGGTATTTTTTTAAATGCTTATTTATTTTTGAGAGAGAGAGAATGTTTACTTATTTTTGAGCTGGGGAGGGGCAGAGAGAGGTGGAGACACAGATTTAAAGCGGACTCCAGGCTCTGAGCTGTCAGCACAGAGCCTCAGGCAGGCCTCCAACTCACAAACTGAGATCGTGACCTGAGCCCAAGTCAGATGCTTAACTCTCCGAGCCACCCAGATGCCCTGTATTGGACTTCATGAGTACTTTCATGGTGAAGATTCTCATCTTCATTAGCTATACATTTTTTAAAATAACTCATTTAAGGGGTGCCTGGGTGGCTCAGTTGGTTAAGCGGCCGACTTCGGCTCAGGTTATGATCTCGCGGTCCGTGAGTTCGAGCCCCGCGTCTGGCTCTGTGCTGACAGCTCAGAGCCTGGAGCCTGTTTCAGATTCTGTGTCTCCCTCTCTCTGACCCTCCCCTGTTCATGCTCTGTCTCTCCCTGTCTCAAAAATAAATAAAACGTTAAAAAATTAAAAAAAAATAACTCATTTAAAACACATCTATTATTTTTTGCATTCACATTTTTACTTTCTAAAAACTTTTTCTTGCCCTCTGATTAAACTATATAGTTTTTTCTTGTTAACATTTTACTGGCTTTTTGGAGGCAATATCTTCTGGACTATTTAGATTTTTAAACTTGTCAATAAATAATCCTCATTTTTCTCTTAAATGTTACTTTTTTCAATCTGAAACAACAAGATACTATGCTAATTACTATAACTAATTCTTAATAGATTTACTTCATTGATATTTATGTCTTTTCCTGCAGTGGATCTGTGACTAAAGAGAAGGTTGGCAGGGCTTTCGTTCTTCTTTTGGGTGTGTTGAAGGAGAGATGGCTGTTGGGTCCCTTTGAATGTCTTTGTGTGGGAGTGATCACTTTTTGCCAAAAAGCCGAGTTCTCTCTTGACAGTTCCTTTAAATTACCCTCAAGTTTTTTATAGTTAAATGCAAACGCCTGGCTGCTGTCCTCAAGTGTTGAGGAGGGAAGTAGGCAGAGAAGGGGACAGACTGGTGTAACTATTCTCAAAACAGTTTTTGGTTCAATCATGTGGCTATTTCACAGCTGACAGATATGCCCATTTTTAAACCCCTATTTATAGCTGCTTTTTTCTCTCAATCTTATGTACCCAGGAACTCTGAAAACAGAGTCCACCTGAGTTCTCAGTAAGATTGGCTCACCTCCACTGCAGTACCTTCTTTTTTTTATTTTGAAGTTTTTTATTTATTTATTTTGAGAGAGAGAAAAAAAAAACATGAGTGGGGGAGGGGTGGAGAGAGAGGGAGAGAGAGAATCTGGAGCAGGCTTCTAGCTGTCAGTACACAACCTGATGCAGGGCTTGAACCTACAAACTGTGAGATCGTGGGCTGAGCCGAAATGAAGAGTCAAATGCTTAACCAACTAAGCCACCCAGGTGCCCCTGCAGTACTTTCTTGAGCAGATGATCTTTCATGCCATCTTCTATCAATCAACACGCTCTCATATGTCTCTGAATTTCACGAATTTGTGGAAATAACTCATCTGGTGTAATGCCTCTTGTTTATTTCTCTTCTAGGAGAAATTTTCTTAATTCTATGCTATCTACCCAGTGGGTTCTTGGATGGAGAATAATAAAGTCCTCAGTCTTTCGAGTGGTGCTTAACCTTCCTTGCCCCACATGTCCGAAAGAGGAAAGAAATGGTGCCTTCCTCCCTGCTCAAAACCACTTTCAGATCCATAAACTTATACCCTTGAGTAACATTCAAGAGATGTTCTTTACCTGAAATCATCCAACACTTTCTGATTACAAGCTTTCATCCTTCCATTCCTCTGTTATATCAGATACACTATTTACCTTTTACATTATTGACCACTTTTATTTTACTAATTTATAAATTCCTACAGAGCTTCCTGTCCATCCTTATTAGTTTCAATTTTAGGATTATTAAATTTTAAACCATTCTCTTGCCAGTTTTGGAATCTTTCTTGCTCTCCTGTCCATGACCTCATGTCATTTCCTCATGTTGACCTGGAGAGACGTCAACACTAAATCAAATAGATGTTTGAATTTTGTGTGCTCACACTGGGGCTAATAAGTGATACTCAGTACAAACACACACACACACACACACACACACACACACACACACCACATGCTATACACACACACTCACATGCACACATTAAAATAAAGGTATCTCTGGGGTGCCTGTCTGGCCCAGTAGGTTACATGTGTGACTCTTGATTTCAGCCGAGGTCATGATCTCACAGTTCATGAGTTCAAGTCCCACATTGGGCTCCACACGGACAGTGCAGAGCCTGCTTGGGATTCTCTCTCTCTCTCTCTCTCCCTCTCTCTCTGCCTCTCCTGCGCTCTGTCTCTCCCTCTATCAAAATAAATAAATAAACTTAAAAAATAAAAGTATCTCCACAAATCTGTAGCATTATAGCCTAGCTACTAACTCAGTAATAATTGGCCATGAGTCTCATTATTTCCATTTAACGGTCTCTTCTCTTACACAGTAAGAATGTTCATATTTTCAAAAAAAAAAAAAAAGATGTTCATATTTTCTACCCTCCTCAAATGTTCCAAGCAAAAACTTCAATCTTTATTCTTAAAAAATAACTTCACCTCCTAAGTGAAAATAGGACTTTCTTATTTTCTTACAAACAGCACGAACTGTCTCCATGTCATTTTTTTTTCTTTCCAGTTATTAAGATAAAGTATGTAGAAAGGATAAATTGGTTAAACTATGGTAAGAAAAAATCTTTGAATCTTAATTGCTTTAACATTAAAGGAGGGTAAATTTCTACCTTGTCCATGTCTTTCTTTCCCAGACACAATTCTTAGGTATGATTGTTTATTTGCTACTTTGTTCCCATTGTTCTTTTGAACACAGCTACACTGATTCATTACGTACTTTTTGTGACTGTTTTCACAGGACAGTGATAGAACTGAGTAGTTGTGACAGAGACAGTATGTTCCACAAAGTTGAAAATATTTGCTATGTGTCCCTTTACAGAGAAAATTTGTGCATACTGCTCCAGGAGGTTAGAGGATGAAATCTAGTAATTAAATAAGAATAAATACTACTTGTTGGATACTTACTCTTGAGTTTTAGATGAGGAAAGGGAATCTTTCCATGAATAGTTAAGTAGAATTAGAACACAACCCAGGCAACTGACTTTAGAGTTTGCATCATTAGCCACATTGTAACTTGTAGTCAGTGTTTGATTCCAAAATGTGTTTTACTTTGTAAATTTCCTTTACATAGTTGTCTGTCTGAAATGATCAAAAGTTTTTGTTCCAGTTTTTGGCTTCATTTTAATCCCAAAGATACTTTAGTACTGTGGATGTATCATCATCATCATCATCATCATCATTCATTGATTTAGAATTGCTTAAGTGTTCACTTTTATAATCAATGACTTTTTCCAAGTCCCTATAAAAATACTTTGGTACTCTTCTTATGGTATATGTGAAGTTAAGAAGCTGGTTTTTTTCAGTGTGTAAGTCTTGATTGGTCTGAGTTTATTGTCTATGATGTATCTATTTCCACCCTATTGATGGATAACCTAGACCATCTAGTAACTTTACCTATGATATCATGTCATAGTAATTTATGCATACCGACATGATTATTTCAGTCATAAAAACATGCTATATAGAAGTCTTTTTTACCCAGGAAAATGCCTGGGTAGCTCAGTCATTTAAGTCTCCAACTCTTGGTTTTGGCTCAGGTCATTATCTCACGGTTTGTAAGTTTGAGCCCTGCATCAGGCTCTGCTCTGACAATGTGAAGCCTGCTTGGGATTCTCTCTCTCCCTCTCTCTCTGCCCCTACCCTGCTCACACACACTGTCTCTCAAAATAAATTTTTTTAATTAAAAAGTAATAAAACATTTTAAAAAGTTTTCTGTTAATGTTTTTAAATGATAAAACTGAAAATGAAATTAAGCTCCATGATCCATTATTTTTCATTTATATAATTTAACTATTGAATTATTTAATGTAGCTTAAAATGGAGACATTTTGCAAATGCTTCAGATTTCACATGAAAGCTCAATAAATTCAAAACACTGTAAACTGTCAACTGACAAGATTTTGCACAGACTGTCAGAATGCTAGTCCAAGAAGAAAACAAAGGTGACAGAAGGAAATTTTTTGTTTTGCAAATTTCAGCCCTATTTTTTTTTATATGTTCCTATCTCAAATACTTGTGCCCAAGACTGACAGCTTTTAAAATTGTTTATATTCATTCTAGAATTCCAGAATTCATATGTGGTAGATTGGATTATTGTATCTAATTCTCCATTCTTGTTTATAAGGTAATTGTAAGTCCATGCCCTTTGCTTAGTGAATTTACAGACCTTCCTTCTAGAGTACTCAAAGTAATCTTTATTGCCCCTTTAAATATTGGGTTTGTGATTTGCTCTCTTCAATAGAATTTGAGCAAAAATTACGCACACGGAGACTTTGAATGTGTATGAGTGATTTGGCTTGACTTTTTGGAGCTTCTGGTCTCTGTCTTAATTTTTTTTTTTTTCGTTTTTTTTTATTTATTTTTGGGACAGAGAGAGACAGAGCATGAACGGGGGAGGGGCAGAGAGAGAGGGAAACACAGAATCGGAAACAGGCTCCAGGCTCTGAGCCATCAGCCCAGAGCCTGATGCGGAGCTCGAACTCACGACCGTGAGATCGTGACCTGGCTGAAGTCGGACGCTTAACTGACTGCGCCACCCAGGTGCCCCCGGTCTCTGTCTTAAAGAGAAGTATGCTACTGTTTCCCATTCACCATGGATTATATAATGAAAACACACAGAAAAACCTAAACTAGTATATGTCCACCTTTATTATATTATTAAGGAAACTCTTTAGATATTTTTTTCCCTAAATGCCTCCTCCCACTCATGAAATCCTAATACCACAAATCCTAATACCACAAGTATACTATTTTTTGTTTCTATATTGTAGCCATTTGGACGAACACAGATCATCATAATATCTAAAATCCCATACACATATCAAGAGCCAATTTTTACCCCAGTGAGTGGACATCACTTCCACTGGAAATGCATACTTTAAACGCAACCTTAAGCCAGGAGTCCAGGCTTGCCTATCCAAGACAGATAAGACTTGTGAAATCCTAGCTGACAAATAGCCCCAAGATTGTGAAATAATATTTTATTGTAGGCCATTGCAATTTGGACCTATTTGTTATATTGCAGTTTGGAAGGTAACACTAACTAATGCATTACCCTTTATTATACCAATATTCATTTATTTTACAAATAGTATTGATAACCTATACAGCACGAGACACTATGCATGACAGTGGATACAAAAGTAGAGCTTAAGGCTTAGAAGACATGTAATAATCAAGTAAATAAAATGACAGCTGATATGTGGGTCAGACAGGAAAATTAGAACAGAAAGAGTCTAGGGAGAACTTTTAAACAAAGGCATTACCAAAGTGTAGGTAGGTTCTGATGTTGGAATAAAATTACAGAGTTTGGGAAAATTATGAGTAAATTTTCTGAACTTAGCGTAAGGCTCATTTAAATGCAGAGGAAAGTAGTGAGAGATGAATCAGGATAGAATTGGGGACTTCTTAAGGCAAACTGTATGGTCCTGATTTTATCCTGAGCCATGGCAAGTCACTGAAAAAGTGTTTTTTTTTTTTAGTATGGAGGTCATATACCCATCATAATACATCAATGTATGAGCATCAGTTCTGTGAATTTCCTGAATTTTTATATGAAAAATTATGGCTTGTACGTATTTTCTTCTTACTTGTTCAGAAGATCCAAGCCTTTAAAAGCACCTTCTTCGAGGTGACCCAGCTAAGATTAAGGCACATTTAATCAAAAGATTTGTGTGTGGGATTATCATATTCAATTTTGTGTTTTAGAAAAATTACTCTGGCTATATGGTGCAAAATAAATTTAAAGAATTAAGATTTAAGACACAGAAATGAGTCAGCAGGGAATGAAAGTCACAAGAAAGGTGAGGATGGCAAAAACTATAGAGATGCTGGTAAGTAAGTGGAGCGTTTATAGAAATGTTTAAGAAACAAGATTGATAAGACTTGGTAACTTTATATCTGGGGACACATTGGGAAAGTTGGAGGAGATGAGTAAATAATTCCGTTCCAAGTGTGGGAAACTGGAGGGATGCCAGTAGCATTGTTGTGTAAGGGCAGAATTTGAGATCAGGATGTTAGTGACATGGCTAGAGTAAAAGCCCAAATTTGAGTAGGCTCAGAAGGCCTCCTGTGTAGCCCCTTTCCTATCCATAAGGCGACACAAGCTCAACAATCCTAAGAGTGTCATCTAGATGGAAAAAGAAGGTCCTGGGAAGGTTCTATGTGCTCTACCTCCAAGTGGAGCATTTCCCTTAAATAGCTAACTTGTGTCCCTTCTCAAGTTAAGTGAGCCTTGTATGCCTATGCATTTCACTTTTGCTGACCTACCAGCGGCTGTAGGATTGTGTTTTCCACACCTTCCCCTCTCATCTTCTCTCAAAGCAACATGACTTGTAATCTCTGCTCCATTAATATCTTAGGCTTCTTATGTTGTTGCTTACCATATACCACAGTATGCCCTAGTATACTGTGTCTTTACCTATAACTTCCCTCTGTCTGTTGTGTGACTAAATTTATTTAACTTTTATAACTCTTATTAATCCTCTGAAAAGCTAATTTGACAACCTCAAGCTTGGCTATGAGCTTCACCCCTATCCATTAATAATAAATCATTTGTACTTTTATGGCTGAAGTGAAAATGTTATATTGCTTATTTTCAATTTGTCTGCTATTCTCTCTAAACTGTGATCATCTTAAGTGCAAATACCTTGTCTAATTTACTTGTTTTTGCATCTCCAGTGCACAATGTGCTGCCTGTGAAACAGGTTATTTCTTATTTGTCTTATTAAATGAATGAATAGATGAGTTGCTGTTAACAAAATGGCTTAATATATTTTTTCACATCACATTCACCTTCTGAAATTCTACCCAGACTCTACCTTCTTTAAGTTCCTTAAGGCTTTGCAGTTTCTCCATATTGCAGTCCATTCCACTGCCGAATAAAATACCACAGACTACGTAGCTTACAACCGCAAGAATTTGTCACTCACAGTACCGCAGCCTAGAAGTCGAGATTAGGGTGCTGGTATGGTCAGGTGAGGGCCCTCTCCCAGTCAAAGATTTCTCACTGGGTACTTATACATTAGAAGGAGTGAGCAAACTCCCTCGGGGGCTCTTTTATTTTATTTTTTATTTTTTTAAAAAATTTTTTTTCCAACGTTTATTTATTTTTGGGACAGAGAGAGACAGAGCATGAACAGGGGAGGGGCAGAGAGAGAGGGAGACACAGAATATGAAACAGGCTCCAGGCTCTGAGCCATCAGCCCAGAGCCTGACGCGGGGCTTGAACTCACGGACCGCGAGATCGTGACCTGACTGAAGTTGGACGCTTAACCGACTGTGCCACCCAGGCGCCCCATCTCAGGGGCTCTTTTATAAAGAGACTAATTCCATGCATGAGGGCCCCACCTTCATGAACTAATCATCTCTTAAAGCCCCCATATACTAATACTATCACCTTTTGGGGGTAGGATTTCAACATATGAATTTTGGAGGGACATAAATACATTGAGACCATAGATTTCTTTGTTAGAATCAACCTCTCTTTAACTATAATCACAATAAATTTAGAATCCACACTAGCAATTATTACAGTCTGACTGTACTAAGACTTCTTACAGTCTGACTTTTAAAAATATATATGTAAATTTTTTTACTCATTCAGAATACAAACCACAAACATTTTTGTTCACCTCGCCACAGTGATACACAGAGACCTTTGCAGATTGTACATACTCACTGAAGTTCAATATACATAGATACATAATTTTTCATGTGGAAATTAATAATATATTGCATTTGTATTTTGAATTATTCATAAAATTATTTTGGCTAATGCTATTAGATTTTAGAAGCCTTTATTATGAAATTAAAGAAATTCTGATTTCTTTACTATTAATAATTTGATTCCTGCCATGTCATTGATAATATTGTCTCTATTTCTATATTAAATTGAACTTTTGGTGCAGTGTGTTTTTATGGTAGAAACTGGGAACCAAGTTGATCCTTTTGTTATTTCAAATGTGCTGGTTATCACAATTGCTCTCAATATCTTCACATGCAATCAATTTGTCACAGAAGTTTTATCAGAACCTATAAAAAGTTCTTGATAGAAGACAAGGAACAAGTGGAATTTTCTTTTAGCAGTGAACTAGAATGTTCCAAAACTTTGCTGATATATTTTAGCTAATTGGTGCATTTCTTTAAAGACTGTCTTTTTCAGTTCCTTGTGTAGAATTTTTTCCTCTCTCTTTGGTACATAAGTCCACATTCTCATGCATTACTTAAATTTGGTACTTTGGAAACAAGTGAATTTCTCACAGTAGGGAGCGGAGTTTTCCTGGAGTAAAGGATCTATAACATAAACTTTGTGAAAACACATAACTTCTTCTACAAGCTCAAACCATTTAATGAATAAAACATGAAGCTGGTAAAGAACGGTGCATTGCCCTTTAGCTAGGGACTTCAAAACTATTGTCTAGAAGACACTGCCATTTTTTTCTAACCTGTTTGAAAGACTTAGTTCTGCAAATCTATCTCCTCTATATTCCCTTTCATATCACTTCAAACACTCTTTTATTTAATTGCATTTCACTGTCATTCAATAAATCACAAGTATAGTTATTGCTGTATTTTCAAACTGTAAAGGAGAGAAGGATCTTATTTATATCTATTAAAGCTTCTAGTAGTCATAGAAAACTATGTTTTCTTAGAGACTGCCTAAGCATGGTTTTGTGACCTATACAATGTACTTAGTGGCAAATCTCTGCCTTCTTTTTAGTTCCTATTCACACATAAATTTCGTAAAGATTAAAAACAAAACCCATATTTTTGGCATATCTCTACAAAAGCCTATCATTCCAGATACTGATTAAACTCTGAAAGGAGATAAAGGGCCTTGACTTTAATGTGTGTTCCTGAACAAAATCTCCCTGGGCTCATCAACTCTGACAGTTTTACTAGGCTCCATTAACCATTAGTTAAATTAGGCATAACTTTTTAACATTATTGGCTAATTGCTTTGTGATTCTGAGGTAACTCCAGAGTACACTAAAACTTCATACCGATATGATACGCTTTTACTTCACAGTGTAATTTTACATTACTGAAATCCTCTTCAACGACTGTTTTTCAGCATGCCGTAGAACTTCCCTGCAGAATCATAGAGCAAAAACTAGGGAATTTAGTAAAACAATTCATTATTTGGTTCATTTACACATGCAATTATTATTCTTAAAAGTTACTAATGTTCTGAAAAGCATTCTTTTGAAAGCATTCTATGAGTAACTGAAATAAAACAGCTATTGATGAGGGATGATTTTTTTCTTATATTGCTATTGAATTTAATTACCTCATTTTGAAATGTGCCTGTCACTTGGAACTCTACATAAAATGAATAATTGCACATAATTAAACTCTTGTGAGTACAAGAAGAGAAATTGGACCCATATTTTTCATTCATGTGTCCATGTACTCATTTTTCCTACAAATTATTAAAGGTGTATGATAATACAGATGCTAGTTTGGACTCTTCAATTGTAGTTGTCTTAGAGAACATGTTATATATAAATGTCTTAAAGAACATATATATATATATATATATGTATACACACACACATATATATATGTAACATGGTACATATATTAATATATATAAATGGAAAATAAATTAGTATAATTATAATTTTTAGGTTTGAAATCATTCTGTTTTTTTTTTTTTTGTAATTTTCCAGCCAAATCAACTCATTTGTTTCTTTCACTTATACATTCAACAAATATTTATCTTTTGGCTTTATTGAACTATTATTGACATATGACATTATATAAGTTTAAGGTATACGGTGTGGTGATTTAATGCATGTATGTATTGCAAAATTACTACATAAGATTACCAAAATAAGATTATTACCTTATTACCACAACAAGGTTTGTTAACACATCCCTCACCTCACAGTTATCTTGTGTGTGATGGGACGGTGGGGGTCGTAAGGAACTTTTAAGATCTACTCTTTTAGCAACTTCCAAGCATACAATACAGTTTAACTGTAGTCACTGTGCAGCACGTTAGATCCCCAGAACTTATTCATCTTGTAACTGAAAGTGTGTATGTACGCTTTGACCAACATCTCCTCATTTCTCCCTACCTCCTACTTTCTGGCAACCACCATTCTATTCTCTGTTTCTATGTGTTTGACTTCCCATGTATAAGTGAGACTTACAGTAACAACAAATCTTTATTGATTGTCTATTACATGGCAGAGAAAATTGTAAAAACTGAAAATATATAAGAGTGAATAAAACAAGCTCTTGGTCTCCCAGAGTAGCAGGAGAGAATAATGAAGACACACATAAATAAATTCCTACTTAGATATTGACTGGTGCCATGAAGAAGAATAAAGTGGAGTAAATAGAATAGTGACTGCTAGTGAGGTTTTTGAGGAATAGGGAGGTTTTGAACAATGGTCAGGAAAGGGTTCAGTCTTAAGGTTACATTTGAGCAGAGACCTCCCTGAGAGGTATGAGGAAGAGAGGTTTGTGAATAATTAAGGGAAGAAATTCCAAAACTGTAAATGACCTGAAGCCTGAATTTCTTGATGGTTTAAAAAAATCAAGGCTATTCCTTGAGCAGAGTAATTGGATGTATGAAGAGAAATAAGCAAAAGCTGTGGTAAGAGGTGCTGGGAAAAGGCAAGTGAAGAGAGGCCAAATGTGTAGGTACCCTAAAATATCTTTCCTGTTTGTTTTTTAAGTGGGATGTGAAGTTCCCAAAAGATTTTCTTAACTTTTAATTTTAAAATAAATTTAGATTTTCAGAAAAATTGTAAAGATAAAATTATTTCCATATACATTTCCCCAGTTTCCTCAAATGTTAACAACTTAAATAAGCATGATACTTTTATCAAAGTTAAAAAATTATCATTGGGACAATGCTGTCAACTATACACTTTAAACTACAGACTTCATTCAGATTTCCCCATTTGCTTTACTAATGCACTTTTTCTGTTTCAGGATGCAATCCAGTATACCATGTGCTGGTGATGTCTCATCCAATCTGTGGTAAGTGACTATTCTTCATTTTCTTTTATGACCTTGACATGTTTGAAAAATACCATACAGGTAATTTGTAGAATGTCACTCAATTTCTGTTTGATGTTTTCTCATGATTAGACTGAGGTTATGAATTTTGGAGAAAATACTAGAAAGGTGATGTGTCCTTCTCGTAGTATCCTATTCAGGGAAACAGATATTGGCTGGAGTTATTATTGGTGTGATGTTAATCTTCATATTTAGCAGAGGATTGATATGACCTGACCTAGGTTTAAAAACTATCTGCTGACTACTTGTTTGAGAACTTGTAGGGGAACAAGGGCATAGCAGGGAGACCAGTTAAGAGGCTTTTGTGTTAATCCATATGGAAGATGATTGGGGTTTGTACAGGGATGCTGGTTAATGGAGGTGATAAGTGGTGGCATAGATTCCAGAATGAATTTTTCATGGATTCTTGAAGGAATACCAGCAGGATTTGCTGATGGCTTATATATGAGGAGACAAGGACATTACCAAGGATTTTATCCTGAGCAACAAGAAGAATGAGGTTGTCATTTACTGACATGGGAAAGCTTGTGGGAGGAACAGATGGCAACATAATAAGTAGTAGTTTGCTTTTAGATATGTTAATTTTGAGGTGCCTACTCAGTGTCCAGGTGGAGTAGTTGTTTTACAGAGTGCATTATATGACTTTGAAGTTTGTATTTGAGCCAGTAATGTGCATTTAGGAGTCATTTGTGTATAAATCATATTTAAAGCCATAAAATTACTTGAGGTCACCTACACAGTGAATAATGGGAAGAGACACAAGGACTGAAACTCAAAACACTCAACATGCTTATTTCTGTTTATTATCTCTTAGTAGCAAATAAAATATTGTGATATGTTAACATGACATTAGTAGTAATCATTTTATTTATTTAACAACTATTTGTTGACCTGTTTACTCTGGGCTCAATATACAATGATGAATGAGTCATAAACAGTCTCTGTTCTCAGAACACTTGCATTCTAGGGGTAGAGAGCAAAGAAGTCAGCCAACAATGACTAATAAGATGTTATGTCACCTAGCAATAAGTGCAGTGATGGAAATAAAACAGATAGGAAAGACAGTTATCATGTTGTCCATGCAGGCCTTACAGGATGACATTTGACTGAGACCTGCATGTCAAGAAACCACCCATGAGAAAATTTAAGGGGGATAGACCCAAGACATATAATCATTGGCCCCAGCAAATCAACTTTTAGGAATTTATTCTACGGGTATTCTCAAGTACAATAATCTTCAATGGAGAATTTACATTCTTGAGAGGGAGAAATACTTGAAATGCTCACTTTTTATTAATTTGGAACTGGATCAATAATTATGAATCACATAGTAGTATTGTGGAATACATGGTAGTCATTCAATATGATGGGATACAACTTTATGTGTTACTATGGAAATATTCTTTAGGTATGAAAAAATATACTTAACATTATGTGTTTATAATCCCATGTATATTTCTATTAAGAATAAAGATTGTTTACTCCTGTAATATTTCTCAAGGGAAGAAAAGGAACTATTAACTGTGATTATTCATGAGAAAAAAAAGGCCACGTTTTCTATTATAATTTTATTGTAATTCCAAAAGGATTAATTTAAATAAGAAATAACTATCAAAACCGTATAATGTAGGCACCTCACTATTAGCACTATTTTTTTTTCTGTATAGTTTGTTTCTTTTCATCCACTTGTTTTCGTTTTAAACCCACATTCACATAGACCAGTCTCCAATTGGCCTTAGGAAGCCTCCTATCCTCACATACTTCTCTCTAACCCAGTCAAAGCTAATATATATATTTTTTTATTTCTCTATAATCCAGTTTGCATCATGTCAAAAATGCTAATGAGGAACAGGTAGCAATTGGTTAATGAGTGATGAGATTGAATGGGGAGAGCAATCCAAGGTGTCAGAGCAAGGTTGACCTAGGCATACATATTGACAATAGAAGAAGGGTCAGGAATTAGAAGAGTAAATTGAAAACAAGTGGGTTTAAACTGACACTAAGTGTAAAGAAGAGATTCAGAAAGAATGAGGATGTGGGATGTTAAAAATGTATTTCTATTGGTTATTCCTGGAAAAAAAAATGAAATCTGAAGTTCAAAATGTTGAGGTGGGAATGTATCAGAGAATACTGCAATTCAAGGTGCCCAAATGTGTGACTGCCAAAGTGGATAGGGGATGATTTTCTCTATACATCCCTATGCAGGATTCACGATGTATATATATTTTTTTAAATTTTTTTTTCAACATTTATTTATTTTTTGGGACAGAGAGAGACAGAGCATGAACGGGGGAGGGGCAGAGAGAGAGGGAGACACAGAATCGGAAACAGGCTCCAGGCTCTGAGCCATCAGCCCAGAGCCCGACGGGGGGCTCGAACTCACGGACGGCGAGATCGTGACCTGGCTGAAGTCGGACGCTTAACCGACTGCGCCACCCAGGTGCCCCTCACGATGAATATTTTTATGTTAAAGGTAATTCCCATCTTTCAGGGAAACAAAGAGTATTATGTGATTGGAAACTTCCCAGTGGGGACAGTAGGTTCTGATCAAGTCATTGTGCTGGTAATAAACATTAGTCAAGTAAAGTCTGCAAACTGTCGGCAGCTAAGCGAGCTCTGTAGAGTCCCTGAGATGCTCTGCTGATTTATGCATGTTTTCAATCCCTCAATCCTTTTGCCTGCCTGGGCACACTTAAGGAAAGTGAGCTGATGCTCTTAACAAGAGATGAGCTTAAAGTAGCTGAGGTTCATTGTATTACTTCTGGTACGGTGGACCTGGGTCTTCGGAGATCTATGTTTTTTTTTTTTCCTACCTTCATTTTTCTTAAAAAAAAAAGCTGAAGTATATGGGAGAAATGGCATGTAAATAGTGGAGATTTTAAATAGTTTATTCTATAGAGTGATTAGGATTCTGATCTTAATTATATATTTCTAATATTCCTTGTAGTTCACAGAATTTTGCTCAAATTGTATTTCTTTCTGCCTATGGAGAATGTTGAATAGCTGTCACGCCCCCCATGAATCAATATTAATTCATGAGTTAAGAGGGAATCCCTTAAAGTTGCCATTAAACTTGGAATTATTGTTAAAAATGCAACCTTACCTCAATTCTAATATATTAAAATGATATATAGTAGAGTTAATAATATGTATTATTGTATAATAAGCATTAATAAAACTTCTTGAAATATTGAACAAATATCTGTATTCAGTTGCTCGTGGACGAAAAAAAAAAAAAAGGTAACAAAGGCCTACCGCCAAACTGAGGTTACACCACACGGTCAAGTCTGCAGCTGAAGATTCAAATGGTACAAAGAGTCAGATAATTAAAAGAACAAGGAGACTACTTTAAAACACAATTTTTTTAAAGTTTGCTTATTTATTTTTGAGCAAGAGAGAGACAGAGCAAGCAGGGGAGGGGCAGAGAGAGAGAGGGAGAGAGAATCCCAAGCAGGCTCCACACTGTCAGCATGGAGCCTGATGTGGATGGAGGTCAAACTCAGAAACTGTGAGATCATGACCTGAGCCAAAACTAACTCAGATGCTTGACCAACTGAGCCACCCAGGCGCCCCTAAAACACATTCTTAAATGAGTAATAAAGAAGCCCAATACTTAAAAAATCCTTTATTCATGCAAAGCACTATGTAAGATTTTGCTCTATGGCAGCTTTGTTGTAATAATATTTATGGATGATTTCACTATAGCTAGTTTTTGTCTAAAAGAAACTATAATTTTTCAGAGTAATTATTTATAAGTAACTCTGGGTCTTATCTTTGAAGCCTAGGGTTTGTAAAAGTAGAAACTTATTTTTAGGCAGTTTGGTTAATGCACATATTTTTCTAATACTCAAAATACCGTTTACTGAATTAATTTATTTTTGACCTGAAATAGAAGTTTACCCAGTATTTCAAGTGAAAGTAAAATGCTACATTAACCTACTAATTCTCCTAATTTAAGAATTTATAGAAAATGTATTCCCTACTAGAGCCACCAAAAATTCACAATCTATTGAGATTCCACTAAGGAATAAAATATGTAATTGTTTGGTCTTGCATTTTCTTACAATGTATCTCTGGTTGGTTTCATATTTTTTTTTGCATGTGTACTATTTAACTTATTATAATCCAAGAGTTAGTAGCTTTTGTCAGTAAACATATGATTTATTTCAATACACATTTAGCTACTGCATTTGCAATCTCTTATATTTCTTACATACTAGCAAGGTATTTGTAAAAATGAAACAAACAAAAAAGCCATGCAATCATTTATCTTAATAGGATATATTACAAAATTATAAAATATATTCCAATCATTAAAATTAAATCAGAGGGGTTTCTTTTTGATATGACAAAACATTAGAATACTCCACAATTACTAAAACCAATATTGTTCTTTAATACAAAACAAGTGCATTCATAGCTTATAATACTCATTAGTACTCAAAATAACCATTAATAATAGTTTTGGAATCCATAACAAGAGAATGGTGATTCTTCAGATTAGCAGTGTCAGTGTCACCTGAGAATTTCATAAATACAAACTCTAAACCCCACTTCGAACCTACTGAATCAGAAACTCCAGGGGCAAGCACAGCAATGTGATGTATTCTAAAGTTTGACAGTGATTAACATAGAAGAAGAAAAATGTACTACTGCAATTAGTCATGTAAGGTAATTCAGATGGTAAAGCCAATTGGACCTATAAGATTGCTTTCACTAGGAATCTTTCTTCTGAAATAATCTAGGGTATGTAGACTAGTAGGATTTAAGCAGGTAGTTCAAAGATGTGAATCTTTACAATCAAATCAGTGTCAGTGTTCCATAAGCCTCCTTAGACCTTTTTACCTTTAATAGCTTTTAAGATGTTTGCACTCCCAATAGCCAGCACCTGTGTTTTTGTCTGAAGGTAGCATTCAAGCTGCCCAAACTTGTCTGCCTCATCATAGTGTCACATTTATGGAAATTTGGAGAACCTGATTTTACCTTGAGCAGGTATAACCAATAACAGTGGTGTGTAAATGTTCCATCTATCTTGGTTTTCCTAAAGGTATTCTAAAAGATGACTCACACTGTCTCTGGGTCTCTCCTCTGGCACCTAGGTACTTTCCATGAGATTTTGCTCAGGAGACCCATGTGCTCATTTTTTTCTTCCTAGTTTGACTTCTCTCCTCCCCACCAGTTATTCCAGTAGGACTAATTCCTACTACTTATCACATGAAAGCTTACCTCAGGATTTACTTCTGGGTAATCCAAACTGAAACTGATTATATCCTTATCTCTCTGAGTAAAACCACAAGATTTTATATTGAAATGGTTGGAGACACTCTCAACATCATTTGACCTTTTGCCATGACACGGTATTTCCACCACTTTTTTGCATGTGTATATGACTTTGTTTTATATAGACTTTATTGTTTAGACACTTTTAGATATACAGAAGAATTGAAAAGACAGTACAGAGAGTTCGCATATGTCCCATACCCAATTTCCTGTCATTAACATTTTATGTTAGTATTATGCATTTGTAACATTCAATGAACTGATATTGATATAATATTATAATATATAATAATATAATTGATATAATATTATAAAATTTATAATATTATAATTATAAAAATTATAATAACACTGTATTTTTGGTTAAATTCTACTCATTCTTTGAAACTCAGCTCATGCCTCATGTGGGCTTTGTATTTGTCCTCACTCATTCACTGAATACTTCAACATTTTTTTTATTAAGTGTTTTATATACATGCCCAAAATTGTTTTAATAGCTGAGGATAAGATAGTGAAACAGACATACCAGGTCTAAGCTATCAAGAAAATTAAATTTTAATGGAGAGAGTCAAATCACAAAGAAGTAAATGAATGCATACAAATATCATTTCATATACTAATAAGTGCTACAAAGAAAACAAAGTCGTAAAAATACGTTAGTCATTAGAAAACTGGACAACTTTGGAGGGGATGATCTGTATAAATCCTTCTGTGCAGCATTACCTGAATTGCACCTGAATTTTTTTAAACCATTTTTATTTATTTTTTTATTTTGAGAGGGGCAGGGATGACCGAGAGAGAGGTAGAGAGAATCCCAAGCAGGATTTGCACTGCCAGTGCAGAGCCTGACATAGGGCTCCATCTCACTAACCATGAGAAAATGACCTGAGCTGAAATCAAGAGTCGGCCTCTTAACTGACTGAGCCAGCCGGGTGCTCCACCTGAATTGTTAGTGGGAGGTGGCCATGGGACAATCTGAGCAATGAAGGTGCAGGCAGAGAGAACAATTCCAGAGGGCCTAAGAGATGTCTGATGTATCTGGAAACAGCAAAAGAAACCCAATGTGTCTAGAAGGCAAAGGGAAGAATAGTGTCAGGTGAGGAGGGAGACTTATGCAGAAGGAAATCCCAGGAGGCTGTCAGGAAAGGAAAAGCGGTATTGAATTTATTCTAAATGCAATGAGAAAAATTCGATACTAATAATTAGAGGATGCAATACAAGGGTACCATAGGAGGTGATTAACTCTTAAAAATGTAAATCTGAAGAATGGATTGGGACATATAGATAAGGAGTAAAGAAAGGAGAGGCTGGATGCCCCATATTTGTTTTCTCAACAACCTATAGCCCTTGGTTCCAATTGTAGGCTTATTTCTGTATCTCTTTTTAGAATGGGAGCCATATATGTTTAGGGGCCAAGTTTAATAATTTTTATTCTCCAAATAATAATTACTGTGTTTGATATAGTAGATATTCTTTGTTAAAAGGAGGAATGAATAATTTCTAAAACCTAAGAGTTAGTTAACACCAACTTCAACTGTTTTTATTTGTAAAGGCAGAGGGCTCAGCAAATCAAACTTCACTGTCCATTCATGTTTACCAGATCTGTTGTATCATTAGATAGTGTATTTAATCTCCTCTCAGTCTTTTCTCCCAATTGGTTTGAACAAAATCTAATTCCTCAAGCATGTTCTACTGGTTTTATTTCTCAGCTATTTGATAATCTTGGTATATATTTTTAGTGATATCTCTGCTAATTCATTACATCCACTTTAATATGTACATCTCAGATGAAAATCAACAGTCTAAAAAATATTTGACAGGAGTTAAGGACAATTGCATTGCATGGTGCCTCTATATTTATACTTTATACTTGCATCTGAGAATCTTGATTGTATTCTTTCTTTTCATAATAGCTCTACATTGTTGATGTTAAATTAAATGATTAATAATTTATCACCTTGAATTTTATACCTTTATTATATATTTATATTTATATCCACTTATATTTAATTTATATTTATAATCTTACCTTTTCACTGGATATAATGCTTAGAAAGTAGAGTATTATTAATGACTTATTTTTAAGTGGCAAACTAATAAATGGCATAAATTTTAATTGTACTATATATTATAGTACTATTTTAAAAGTTTCTGGTTAATTTTAAAGGTCCAAAATTATTTTCTAAACAAACAAAAATCTCTACCCCCTTCTCATTTATTCCATTTGGATTTCCACATAGATTCATGTAGCTGACCTTAGATATATTCAAAATAATGAAATACCAAGACTCCATAATCTACTAATTATCTTTATCTCTTCTGAGGTAGCTTACTTCCATTATTCATTAACCATGGGAGTGATCTTTGCATAAAGTATGTACTCCTGTAGACAAAAGAATATGTTAGTAAGGAGATAGCCATGTCTTAGTCCCTTTGCTCAAATGATCTTCCCAAAAGATCATTTTATATTAATTGCTAAAAAATGACTCTGAGTATAAATTACTGTCTTTGAATTTTAAAAGTATTTGGTTGAAATGTAAATATACTTCGGTGTTGATTATCCACAGGCGTCATAATAGGAATATATACCTCCGGAGAATATCAGAGTAGCCGAGGTTTTTCTATTGTTTCTCAATGATTCCTATATAAGAATAAAATTATAAATAAAAATTTTCACTAAAATTTACAGTGAAAATTGCCTATCTAGATAATCTTGCCTACATTCTTCATGAAAAATAGTGAGATTTATGATTTAGCTTTTTTTTTTTTTTTTTTACCCTGGCTACGTGGAAACATAGGCACATTTTAAATATTAAATTAAGTCATGTTAGCACCCTTTGTTCCTTGTAACATTATTAATTTGTTTCTATTTTTTTAGACTCACAAATTGTTTTCTCACCTAGATTTTTGTTCTTTTCTGTATTTAGATATTTCAGTATAGTAAGTTGCCTAAAAATCCTTAATCGTTAATGGCATCCCATACATTATAAACACATCTATTAATTAACAGTGAAAGTTTACTGAATAAAATACAATGGCTACATTTTTTCCTGTGACTATATATCAATTGTATTTAAGGGTTGAACACTTTGTGTATTATTTGCATAAGCTATGAGTAGTTGTTAAAAAACAGAGAAAACAAGAGATACTTAAGGTTAGACAATTTATCTAAAGGAAATTGTATTTATGTTGTTGAATGTTCTGATTCCAAAGCAAAATAAAAATCAATTTTGTCAGACTTATCTAATATTCAAATTGCTATTCAACCTACTGATAAGCTGTGATCAGATATTGCTTTAAAGTTGTTCAAGAAACTTAATCTCAAGATAATATACATAACTAATATTTAAAAATGACCTGAAAATTCATTCTCAAAGATTTATTTAATAAATTATGATAAATCTACAGAATAGAAAAATATACAAATATTTCATTTTTACGTAGTTTATATTTTGACAAAGAACATTATTTAGGAAGTAATGAAATAAAAGTACTGTTACAAAATTGTATATAGAGCTAAACATGTTACATGTGATACAATCAAATCAAGATGGCTCTAATTTTTGTCATGAGTAGAAAAGAAAAAAGTCAATAACAGAAAATAAAAGAAGATAAAAGAATAAAGCCTTATTTGAAGGCTTACACATAATTAATGAGTTATTTTCTTTTATATAATTGTCCCTCATGGTAGAACAAGAAGAGTAGGAGTTGAGGAACGAATTTTGAAAAAATAATTTTAGACTTTGAGTAATGATTATTAGTGGAACAGTGGTACAATGGCAGTGTCTCTGGTAGGCAGTCTGCCTTTATCCACACAATGATTCAGAGATCCCAACTCTTTTCATTTCGTGCTTCCACAATCCCCTAACACCTTCCTATTCTCTTTATCGAGCCAGGAGAAAGGAAGACAACATTTGGAGAAAGTACAACAACTTCTTAAAATCTGGTTATTTTCCCTCAGAGAAAATTCACTTCCATAGCTAAACTGGGTACCCAAAGACTGGAGAATTTGGTTCTGAAACTAGGCAACGCTTTCCAGTGATGGCGTTACATTATAGGATATCTGTTACAGTGCACATGTAAGAATTTGTGCCCCACCACCCTCAAAGTCCTTTTTCATGGCATTTGGATAAACATTCTACTATTTGACTGAACATGCAGATATATTTTATGTATTTACCTCTTCCTTCTGGATTATCCTTTCCTTGTTAATCCTCCTTGAAACAGGATGTATACTGTCTTGGTTCGAATGCTCATTTTATTGAAGAGAACATTGAAACCCAGAGCAATTTAGTGACTTGCCTAAGGTCACACATTCAGTTAGTAACAAACCCATAATCAGAACCATTTTTGTCTGATTTCCTTAGTACCTTATTCATCCTGATAATTTTAGCAAAGCATTAATTGGCTTAATGGATTGGTTTTCAAGTACTTAAAAGCAGATCTATAATGCATTGGAGAATAATAATAATAATAGTAATAATAATTCCTTAGGCAATCTGCATAGTTTTGTCTGATAGAAAAAACATACTTTGTTACTTTTGGCACCTGAGTGGTACCTGAGGCTACCAACTATCTATAACTATAGTGCTCTCCAAAGATCAGACCGCAGAGGACTAGCTCATTTCAAAACATATATTCTTTAAATTATACATACCAAGACTATCATGTATTGGAATGTACAAAATGGACATTTTCTTGGTTGAACTCCTACAAAGCAGCCTGTGAGTTGGAGGTTAATATGCAGGCAATGTATTAGGGACTACTGGTGTAAACACCTCTGAAAGGGACAGGAAGAAAACAGGATTGAAAATGGGGAGAAGTATTGCTACAGCACAGACACACAAAGTCCTCAGCTGTCATTGGGAGCTCTGATGCTGGGGCTTCATATCCCAACATTAATCTCTCATTGAATGCAAACCATTGCAGGAAGGGGACACCATCTTGGGCAAGGTCATTGTCTTCATTTATTTTGGAAGGGGCTGACAGCTGAGGCTGCCCTTACAGCAGCTGGGTGTGTGGTTCCTGAATTGTGATCTGGTTGACACATCATATTGTTCACTACAAAAGTTTATGTGACAGATCTTCCTAGGGAAAAGGGGTAAGGAAAGGACCCAAATGGCTTTGCCTAAAACTTAAAATTGTTTCTCCATTTATTCCATAGACCAACCTGAAATTAGATTTATTTTGGCTAGATACAATAAGAAATATTCTTCTGTTGAAAAGTCAATTTTACTTCTGTAATTATTCATTTGCTTAGGTGTTTATTTTCACGTTATTTCTTTTATTCCATAAAAGTTTATGAGGGACAAATAGCTCAGTCTTTATTTTCAGCTTATTTCCCCTTTTTTGGTATACTGTGTTGATTTACAAATTAATAACTATAGTAGTATTTCTGTAGCAGAAAGATGCTACAGAACAGTTCATTTTTCATTTGTGCAACTCACACTTGAGTCCCTGAAGGAAAACAATGCAAAATATCATGCACTACATCATTCAACAGAGATTTATTGTGTTTCTTTTGTGGCTGGAAATAATTTATTGATCATTGTAGTTTGCTCCAAATTTTCAAAAATAAGGTTGCGTTATTTCATGTATAGTGAATTCAACTGCTGCAAAAATTTACCAGTGTATCATTGCTACGGTACTTGTATGTGTCACAAAAGATTTTGCATAGTCAATCAAATATTTACAATTACCATTTAAATGATTTTTAATTCCTGTTTATATTTAGCATAATACAGTAAGTATAAATGTGTTCTATAAATCTAAGTGATGTGATATAACTAGTAATTAAAATTAAAAACTATGAGGTGTTTTTCTTCAGTGTTGACAAATTTAACATTTTATATGAAATTATAGTGCTCTGTCCTTTCTAAATTATTTTTTCCTACTCAGAGGAAATAAATAGTTTGAATTAACTTCAGTTTTATGGCGTGTCCTTTATAACTTGCTGAAAAAAAATCTCATACCAAAGAATCATAGCACCACTGCTTTCAGAGGAGACAGTACATACACTGTCAACGTTCAATGTGTCTAAAAGGAAATTTCATTTTCAGAAATTTAGGCAGTGATTGCATTTTTTCACAACAACAATGAGGAACATCTATTGAATTGACATTTCAATAGATGTTGAAATAGCTGTGTCTAGAATGTGAAGAATATATTAACAAAAGGGGAGAAAACCACCACCAAGGTCAGGTTAGGAGGACTTCATAGTAATCCAAATATGGTAATGCAACAAGACGAGTGAAACTGTGGGAGAAGTGTGCAGATCCAAGAGCCATTTAGGAGGCCAAATTAAATGAGAATTTGCAGTAGATAGAAAGTCAAGTTATTTTAGTTAGCTCCTCTTACTGGGAACAATCCAAGAGATGAATTATTTATTTACATTTTTTCTCTCTCCTTGAAGTGTCTAAGAAATGGAAACATCACTCAGCACTTACACAAAAATTATTTCTAGGTCCTGCTTTAGTATTAGCCTACGTTCATAGGTCCCAACCTTACTGAATGTCAGTGCACCGCCTTAAAAATCCCCAAATACTCTGAGCTTCCTGCCCCACAACGCCGTGGACAGGCCCAATGAAATGGTGTCTGTGAACTATATACAGGTTTCCCTCACTATCTGAAAGGAAAGCATTTCTGTGAAGGCTTTCATGAGACAAAATGGTGTTAAGTAAATAAATAATTACCAATATTTTTTGAATGGTTCCAGACTCCCCAAAAATTTCTTTTAGACTTTTTTGTTACCTCAGGACACATCCTGCTTACAGATGCACACACACAAAAAATGGAAATAAAGCACAGATGCTCACAGAAACCATTCAAAGCTGCAGAGGCTTGGTGCTGAGTTGATTAGTGGAGTTCCTAGGGAAGGAGCTTGGTGGTACCACTCTCACTGCTCAGAGTGCGTGCTGCTACTACAGTGGCCAAAGGAAAAGCAAATGCTAAATGATATTTTTGCTTTTCACCTTTTATCATGAACGCATAAATACTCTTTAGATTTCTTACGGTTAGCAAAAGCAGGTACAAATGTCGGTCTTTTGTAAAAGTGAAATGCATAAGGTAAACTTTCGAAAAGCAGAAGAAAATGTCTATGCCAAGTATAAAATTATACATGGTTGCCTTTCTCAGGAAAGTATATTATTTATTAAAATAAATAAGAATTTTAATTTTATTTTAAAGAATTCCAGAGTATAGTTTCCACAGGCATTTAAGAATCCAATTCTAATCTTCCTCACAAAATGTTCCTCGTGTGTTCTCTGATGTTTTTCTTTTCTAACATACGTTGATTTTTCTCTTGTGCTTTCTTCAGTGAAAAAATGAGCACAGTTGATTAGCATTTTTGTTACAAACATATGTTATAAAAATTGGTGGTGACCAAGATAAATTTGAATATAAAATTTTGACATATCCATTGAATATGCAGATTATTAAATGTTACTCTAGCAGAAATGTAGCTACATTCGAGATCAATAAAATTAATAAATGTACATTTACCTTGGTAAGTAGGTATATGTCTATTTATATTTGTTTAACTACAAATGCTTTTAAAACTGGATTAAAAAGAATAAAATGAAGTTGAATATGGTTGAAGCCAGTTATGTCATATGTTGTTTATTCTTTAAAAAAACTAATTAGACTCTATGTATTAAACATATATCAGTGTGATTGGGAAAAAATATAAAAAATAAACACGCATCAAATTTGTATGGCTAGGATTGGGAATTTGTTATATTTTTTGAATATTAAAGATGATATAGAAAGCTCTGTGAAACCAAATCAAAGAATACCTCCATGTTCACAGATATTATAGCAGAAGTCATGATTTACAGTTATACATCGTTCACTGCAATCTTGAAGTTAACAGAGCTTATCAATGCTTTATAGTACAATTTTATATTTATGTTTCAATAAAAAAGTCACTATGTTATAGCTGAATAGTAAGTTTTAAATAAGATTTCAAATTATTTTTGAACTCTCTCTGGAGAATCATTAGACTAATAACTGGGATGATATCTTTACTTGAAAGGTGCATAAGATAATACCTTCAGACTGTGATTAATAGAATAAAAGTGGGAGAGTATCCTCCTAGTGCTTGAGACAGGGACAGGGCAAAAAATTCAGAGTTGGCAGAAGCAGCTGCCAATTATTTTACACATGGCACTCTGAAACAAGGCAAAAATACATACAAACATGTAAATGTATACATGTATACATAAAATTTTTAAATGACATTCATAAACAAAGTGATCAGCAGAAGAAAAGTCTTCAAGTGTACATAATATATAGAATATACTAATACTTTAGAAATCTTTTCTTAAAAAATAATAAACTAAATGGAAGAAGAAAGTTTATTTCCTTGAAAAAAATATATGCTTATTAACTTAAATTTTATTTCATTTTTTGTTTTATTTTATTTCAACTGAATCATAGATTCATTTGGACTGTACAGCTATCATTTTCAGAGTAGAAATTCACATTGGAGAACAGAATACATATAGAAATTTAGGTCATAGAGGGAAATTTAGAAGGATGGCTATAGGGAGCTGATTTAATAGATATATATTTCATTCCATTTGGTAATCTAATTTTTTAAAAGGCATACAGAAACAAGATTAACAAGTTAACTGAAGATACTTTAGTCTTCTAAAGTTTTCAATAAAATCTCAGAGGAAAAACATTCTTGGTATCTAAGTGAGAATGAATGATCCAATTTATTTGAAGATATTCTCTCTCTCTCTCTCTCTCTCTCTCTCTCTCTCTCTCTCCCCCCCCCCCCTCCATGTGAATGTATGTATCAGAAACAAGATGAAAAATACCGTGAACAATTGTTTTCTTGGGGAAAAGATACTGTCTTTTATTTACCCTACTCAAATTTCACATAGCCTAAGGTACTCTAAACTATAACTCTTTATGTGCATGGAAAGAAGAGCAATGTATTAAATGCTGTGCTCCACTGGCTCACTGATGCTCCCTGCCCTTCACTCATTTTCCCAAGTCTGATCTTTTGCTTGTCATTTAAACCATCTGTCCAAGTTTCTGCTTCTATATCTCTCAAACTGTAGGCTAAAGAACTTGATCTGGCCTTTCTTCTATATTGTGGTGTTAGCTCCTTATAATCAAGTGTTACTTATTTTTCCCCACTATATTTCTCATAGACTCTATTAAACTATTTTGAATGGCAGATACAGAATAAATACACATTAAATTAATTACCTCCTACTCCTTTCTTCTGGCTTTCTGAATCCTGGATCCTATTTTCAACTTTCTTTTTTAAAATCTGCTTATCTCAAGAATATCAACTTGAGCCCACCATGATCTCTACCCTGACTTTAAGTGACTTTTTCTTAAAAATGACCTGACTTAATTTTGGTGTATTTTAAGAATCTTTCTTTAGCTAATAAAAGTTCTGATTTTTCACCCTATTATTCCCTACCCTGTTGTCTCTTGAATTCTGAGGAGATGGGGCTAATCTTTAGTATATGTGTAACAAGCCCTTGGTAATTATGTAGCTATCAATGATTTTGCAACTTTAAATTTGTATTAATAGATTTGAAAAACACTGTAAGCAAGTCAATTAACAATCACGGCTGTCATTATTATTACCATCACTAACATCTTCTTTGTCCTCACTACCACCAGCTTCCATTTATTTAGCACTGGCCATTAGCCAAGTGCTATGTTAGACATTTTTAACACAATCACTTTATTTCTTGTAAATCTTCAAGGTAGGTATATTGAGAGAGAAAGAATGAGAATATGAGTTTCAGAACCTGTGAACAACTGGCTGAAGATTACTAATACGCATATCCAGGAGGCGGCTACATGGCTCAGTTGGTTAAGCATCTGACTCTTGATTTTGGCTCAGGTTATGATCTCATGGTTGGTGAGATGGAGCCACACATTGATGCTGACAGTGCAGAGCCTCTGGGTTCTCTTTCTCTCTCTGCCCCTCCCCCGCTTGTGTGCTGCATGTGCACACGCTCTCTTCCTCTCTCTTTTTTTTTTTTTTTTTCAACGTTTATTTATTTTTGGGACAGAGAGAGACAGAGCATGAACGGGGGAGGGGCAGAGAGAGAGGGAGACACAGAATCGGAAACAGGCTCCAGGCTCTGAGCCGTCAGCCCAGAGCCTGACGCGGGGCTCGAACTCACGGACCGCGAGATCGTGACCTGGCTGAAGTCGGACACTTAACCGACTGCGCCACCCAGGCGCCCCTCTTCCTCTCTCTTTAAATAAACTTTAAAAAAGCGCATATCCAGGATTCAAAATCACATTCATCTACAAAACTCATGCTCATTAGTTCTATTTTATTGTGATGCTTAAGAAATTCAGAATTTAAGGTGAAGTGTTAAAGGAACAGTTTAAAAGAGTTTAACCTAACTGCTTAAAAGAGGTTAACCACTTTGATGCCATTAATATTCCATTACATATATATTCAGACAACAAAAAGTTTATCCAAAATTCTTAACAAAACAACTCGAGTCAACTGAGGTTGAAATTTTTTGTCTTTTACAAAATAACATTCAATCGTAACTGAAAACTATTGTAATTATCCAAATCAACATGGTCATAAAGTCATGATACCTTCATTACTATAATTTTCATATGATTAGGTATAGTTGTTTGGAAATGGTATTTCTAATTATATTTTCTAAAATAATTAATTTTTTATTTCTTTTATTTTGTTTATTTTAAAGAGAGAGTGGTGATAGGAGAGAGGAGCATTTATACATATGCCCCTCTCATTTTATACACACAAAGACACACACACACACACCAATTTTTCTTTATCCATTCATCAGTCAGCGGATATTTTGGCTCTTTCCATAGTTTGGCTATCGTTGATAATGCTGTTAAACATTGGGATGCATATGCCTCTTTGAATCAGTATTTTTGTGACCTTTGGGTAAATACCTAGTAGTGCAATTGAAGGTCATAAGGTAGTTCTATTTTTAACCTTTTGAGGAAACTTCATAATGTTTTCCAGAGTGGCTGCACCAGTTTGTATTCCCACCAACAGTGTAAAAGTGTTCCCCTTTCTCTGCATTCTCACCAACATCTGTTGTTTCCTGTGTTGTTAATTTTAACCTTTCTAACAGGTGTCAGATGGTATCTCATTGTGGTTTTGATTTGTATTTCCCTGATGATGAGTGACGTTGAACATCTTTTCATGTGTCTGTTAGCCATCTGTATGTCTTCCTTGGGAAAGTGTCTGTTCATGTCATTTATTTTTTGTTTGTTTGTTTGTTTTTAACGCTTATTTATTTTGAGAGAGAGAGAGAGAGAGAGAGAGAAAGAGAGTGAGCAGGGGAGGGGAAAGGAGAGGGGGAGAGAGAAAATCCTAAGCAGGCTCTGCACTGTCAGCACACAGTGAGATCATGACCTGAGCTGAAACCAAGAGTCGGACTTCTAACCAACTGAGCCACCCAGGTATCCTTTCTGCCCATTTGTTAACTGGATTACATGTTTTTTGGATGTTCAGTTTGATAAGTTATTTATAGATTTTGTATAATAACCTTTAATCAGATAGGCCATGTGCAAATATCTTCTCCCATTCCCTAGTCTGCTTTTTAATTTTGTTGATTGTTTCCTTTGCTGCAGAAGATTTTTATCTTAATGAAGTCCCAATAGTTCACTTTTGCTTGCTTTTGTTCCCCTTCCCTCCAGAGACATGTCTGCTCTGGCCAAGATCAGAGATATTGCTGCCTGTGTTCCCCAATAGGATTTTGATGGTTTCCTGTCTCACATTTAGGTCTTTCATCCATTTTGAATTTATTTTTGTGTATGGTTTAATAAAGTGGTCCAATTTCATTCTTTTGCATGTTGCTGTCCAGTTTCCCAACACCATTTGTTGAAGACACTTTTTTTTTTTTTTGTATTGGATAGTCTTTCTTGCTCTGTCAAAGATTAGTTGACCATATAGTTGTAGGTCTATTTCTGGGTTTTCTCTTCTGCTCTATTGATCCATGTATCTGTTTTTGTTCCAGTATCATACTGTCTTGATGAATATAGCTTTGTAATATAGCTTACAGTCCATAATAATGATACCTCCAGCTTTGCTTTGCTTTTCCAAGATTGCTTTGGCTATTTGAGGTCTTCTGTGGTTCCATACAAATTTTAGGATTGTCCTAACTCTCTGAACAATGCTGGTAGCATTTTGATAGAGATTGCATTAAATGTGTAGTTTGCTTTGGAAAGTAATATTTGGAGAGCAATATTTGTTCTTCTAATCTATGTGCATGGAATGTTTTTCCATTTCTTTGTGTCTTCTTCAATTTCTTTCAGAAGAGTTCTATAGTTTTCAAAGTACAGATATTTTACTTCTTTGGTTAGGTTCATTCCTAGGTACATTATGGTTTTTGGTGCACTTGCAACTGGGAGTGATTCCTTGATTTCTTTTTCTGCTGTTCATCATTGGTGTGTATAAATGCAACAAACTTCTGTACGTTGATTTTTATATCCTGCAACTTTCCTGAATTTGTGTATCAGTTCCAGTAATTTTTTGGTGGAGTTTTCAGGTTTTCTACACAGAGTATCCTGTCCTCTACAAATAATGAAAATTTGACCTCTTCCTTGCTGATGTGGTTTCTTTTACTTTTTTGTTGTTGTTGTGTTGTTGTTGTTTGATTGCTGAGGCTAAGACTTCCAGTACTATGTTAAATAAAAATGGGGAGAGTGAATAGCCCTGTTTTGTTCCTGAATGTAGAGGAAAAGCTCTTAATTTTTCCCCATTGAGGATAATATTGGCTGTGGGTCTTTCATATATGGCCTTTGTCATGCTGAAGTATGTTCCCTCTAGCCGTACTTTGTTGATGGTTTTTTATCAATAATGGGTGCTGTATTTTTTTCAAATGTTTTTCTGCATGTATTGAGAGGATCCTTTGGTTCTTTTTTTTTTTTTAACTTGTTTTATTTTTTATTTTTTTAAATTTACATTCAAATTAGTTAGCATATAGTGCAACAATGATTTCAGGAGTAGATTCCTTAGTGCCCCTTACCCATTTAGCCCATCCCCCCTCCCACAACCCCTCCTGTAACCCTCAGTTTGTTCTCCATATTTATGAGTCTCTTCTGTTTTGTCCCCCTCCCTGTTTTTATATTATTTTTGCTTCTCTTCCCTTATGTTCATCTGCTTTGTCTCTTAAAGTCCTCATATGAGTGAAGTCATATGATTTTTGTCTTTCTCTGACTAATTTCACTTAGCATAATATCCTTCAGTTCCATCCACATTTTTGCAAATGGCAAGATTTGATTCGTTTTGATTGCCGAGTAATACTCCATTGTATATATATACCACTTTTCTTTATCCATTCATCAATCGATGGACATTTGGGCTCTTTCCATACTTTGGCTATTGTTGATAGTGCTGCTATAAACATGGGGGTGCATGTGTCCCTTTGAAGCAGCACTCCTGTATCCCTTGGAAAAATGCCTAGTAGTGCAATTGCTGAGTTGTAGGGTAGTTCTATTTTTAGTTTTTTGAGGAACCTCCATACTGTTTTCTAGAGTGGTTGCACCAGCTTGCATGCCCAAGGATTGTATTGTTCTTATATTTTCTTTTATTAATGTGGTGTAACACATTGACTTGCAAATATTGAACCATTCCCTTGTAGCCCAAGAATAAATCCCACTTGAACATGGTGAATAATTCTTTTAATGTACTGTTAAATTTTATTTGCTAATATCTCATTGAGGATTTTTGCATCTGTGTTCATCAGGGATATTTAGCATATATTTTTATTTGCAATGCTTCATTTGCACTGTTCTACTTAAATATGCATTTTTAATTTAATTTTTGTATATTTAAATTTTTGTAAAATTCACATCACATAAAATTTGATTTTAACCATTTATTTGTGTAGTGTTCAGTAACATTGAGTACACTCATATTGTTCTACAACCATCAACATCATCCACCTCCAGAATTCTTTTACTATTGCAAAACTGAAACTCTGTATTCATTAAACATTTACTTTTTATTTTTCTTTCTCCCCATTTCCTGACAACCACTGTTCTACTTTGTCTCTGTGCATGTGACAACTCTAGTTACCTCATTCATGCAGGTGGAATCATACAATATTTGTCCTTTGATGACTGACTTATTTCCCTTGTATGTCTTCAAATTTCATTCATGTAGCATGTGTCAGAATCTCCTTCCTTTTAAAAGCTGAATAATATTCCATTGTATGTGTATTCCAGACTTGGTTTATCCATTCATCTGTTGATGATTACATGGATTGCTTCCATCTTTTAGCTGTTGTGAATCATGCTGCTATGAACATGACTATACAAATGTCTGTTAAATTCCCCATATTATATTATTTGGGGCACACACCAGAAGTAAATTGCGGGATCATTTGATAATTCTATTTTCAATGTTTTGAGTAGCTATCATACTATTTTCCACAGCACCTGCACCAATTGGCATCCCACCAATAGGTCACAAGTGTTCTAATTCCTTACCAACACTTGTTATTTTCTAATTTTTTTTTAAATAACAGCCATCCTGTTGGATATCAAGTGATATCTCAATGTGATTTTTATTTGCATTGCCCTAATAATTAATAGTGTTAAATATCTTTCATGTGCTTATTGATCATTTGGAGAAATTTTATTCAGACCTTAATCTATTTTTTTAATGTTTTGTTGTTGTTGTTGTTGTTGAGTTATAGGAGTTTTTATTTATTTTGGATATTAAACTCTTAGCAAACATATTATTTATAAGTATTTTATTCCATTCCATGGGTTGTCTTTTCAGTCTGTTGTGTCCTTTGGTGTCTAAAGTTTTCAATTCTGATGTAGCTTCATTAATTTTTTTCTTTCTTTTTTCCTATGCTTTTGATGTCATATCCAAGAAATCATTGTTAAATCCAATGTCATGGATTGGACACGGGTTGGACCTTTCCCCTATATTTTCTTATAAGAGTTTTACAGTTTTAGCTCTTATGTTTATTTCTTTGATCTATTTCAATTTTTGTATATGGCATATGATAAGGTCCAACTTCATTCTTTTATATGTGAGTATCTATTTTTCCCAACTTAATTGTTGAAAAGCTATCCATTTATCATTTAGTAATGCTTTTTTTATCAAAAATTCTTTGACTATGTATGTGAGGGTTTAAACCTAAGCTTTCTATTCTGTTACTTTGGTCTGTAGGTCTGACTTTATGCCAATACCATATTGTTCTGATTACTGTAGCTTTGTAATAATTGTTGAAATCAGGAAGTGTGAGTCCTCCACTTAGTTTTTCTTTTTAAAGGTTGCTTTGGCTATTTAGGATCTCTGAATTTAAAGTTTGAATTCTTATAATTTCAAAACTTTATAAACCTTAGAAATATATATATATATATATATATATATATATATATATATATAAAATAAACATTATTTTGCATTTTGATTTACTTTTGCAATTTCATTTTTTATTGTTGTTTTCTTTAAAAAGTATTTATTTGGGGCCACCTGAGTGGCTCAATTAAGTCTGACTTTGACTCGGGCCATGATCTCACAGTTTGTGAATTTGAGTCCCACATTGGGCTCTGTGGTGACAGCTCAGAGCCTGGAGCGTGTTTTGGCTTCTGTGTCTCCCTCTCTCTCTGCCCCTCCTCTGCTGTCTGTCTGTCTGTCTGTATCTCTCTTTCAAAATAAATGAACATTTAAAAAAGTTAAAAAAATAAAAAGTATTTATTTTAATTAAAATTTTTAGACATATTAGTACCAAAATATAAATATTTTGTTACTGTTTATTTTCATTTTAAAACATGACTCATCAATAGAAAACTAAAATAATACATTGTTCTAACAAGGGATGCCACAACCGTTTACACATATAATTCTCCTTGTGACCTTTAGAAAGGGTGCCTATCCAGCCCTTTCGAATTTCCAGGGTTGACCCCAACCCTGGGAATTCTACTCCAGTAAGTCTATGGTGAGACTGGGAAATTTGATTTCTGTGCCTGTCCTTAAGCTTATTCTAAGCAGAGGTATTTGCAAACAACTAATTGGGATATATATAATTAAACACTGTTTATTCAATCTTGTCCCTATTTGGGTAGAAGGGAAGAATAGATGATGGAATGAAAAAGAAATAATTTGAGAACAAAGTAGTGATCAAGACTAGCGTAATACATAGTGATTGATTGTTAGTGTCATTACTGAAGGCCAGCATGATGCCTAAACTTTCAAGCCATATAATATACTTATTGGTGTTTACTGTCATTATCACAGCCTTTAACTCAATTGTATGAATAATTAGTTAAGTAAATGTCTCATTATTTTAATGATCCAACATTGAATTTTCTCAATGGTTACATGAAATTGTATGGAATATTATTCCATCTACTTTGTAGTCTGCAGTTTTTTGTATTTGGCCTGGAAAATATTAGTAATATTAATAATAGAGAGAAAAAAGAAAGAAAGAGAAAGAGAGGAAGGAGGGCAGGAGGAAAGAAAGGAATGTTGGGAAGGAGGGAGGGAGGAAAAAAGAGAGGGAGGGTATGAGGGATGTGGGAAGAAGGAAGGAAGGGAAAGGGAAAGGGAAGATGAAGGGAAAGGGAAAAGAAAAGAAATGAAAAGAAGGAAAGGAAAAGAAAGAAGCAGTGAAGGGAAAGAAGGAAACAGAAGGGAGAGGAAGAGAAGAGAATCATTTGCCAACATTTAGAATATAGAAATATTATAGAAAAATTTAAATTCCTGTCTTATCTTGATAACATTGAAACAGCTGGCCATTCCAAGGTCAACAAATGGAAAAAACAAAGAAGCTGCCAGCTGATCCTTGGCACTGGCCAGCACTTTTCATGACTCCATAGAAGCTGTTAGCTATTTCTGTCTCACATGTGTATTTCCCAGATTTGACAATTTTATGCACACCTGACCTCTTTAGGTATTTGTGTTTTGAATCATAATCTCAGTAAAATCACAGAGAATCTTGCTGTTTGTACTGGTTTATAAAATACAAAGGCATTTTCAAATTGGTTCTCTTGACTCCAAAGATCTTTTCTCTTGTGCTTTTTCTCTGAGTTCAGCAGAAAAGGCAATTCATCCTTGCTTGATCTTTCTTCCTATTTTTGTCTTTCTTTCTATAGTAACATTTATTAAGTTAAAATTAACTGGTGTTATGCTTAAAACAAATTCAGCTAAAAAAACAGTAATGAGACTACAGAAACAAAACAAAAACAGTATTACCATTAAAAAAAATTTGGATGAAGTAATACAGTGTGAAAATTGTGTTAACTCTTCCAAGCTAGAAGCAATTTATAATTGCTTTTGCTGTTCTCTTGTAATATAGAAGGTGTAATTTGATTTTCTGGAGTTTAAAGTTGATGGACTGAATGAAGCCAATTAAATCAAGTCTATATAGTAAGATTAGTCTAAAATTTGACATAATCTAGACAAAACAATTAGTTCTATCAGTTAAATATTTCATCAAATTTGGTGTACATAGTGAAACTAAAACTTTCATCAACTTGTTACTTTAACTCAGATGTCAGAAAGCAAATTTATGGGAGATGATTATAAAATTCTGTTATCAACATGCACTAAGCAGGTAGTTTGTATGAAAACTGAAATTTTTATGATGCCAGAACTACTTATGAATTATTGACTTATGCATGAGCATAAAATAATACAAATAAAAATGATGAGAGAAAAGGAGTTCCAAATATCCAGCTTGTAAAACATTATTTAGTTTTTGCATTAGTCCCTTTCTTTTGAAAATTACTGACATTCCTCATTAGTTTTTTTCTTATAACAAGTGAAAATATGGTGCTCAGAAATCTTTTTTAGGTTAAAAAATATACAATTACCTATATTATGGTATTTTGATAATGCATACATAATTGATTTTTTCACTTGTAGGTATGGAAAATTTTCCAAAGTAAGTAGAAATATACATAAGTGCCTAAATGTCCTAAACTGAGTTAAAAAAAAAAAAAAAGTAAACTCAAAATGGATTAAGGAACTAAATGTGAGAACTCAAACCATAAAAGTCCTATAAGAGAGCACAGGCAACAATTTCTCTAACATTGGTCATACCAGCTTCCTTCTAGATATGTCTTTTGAGGCAAGGGAAAATAAATAACCAAAAAACCATTAGGACTACATTAAAATATAAAGCTTCTGTAGAGCAAAGGAAACAACCATCAAAACCAGAAGACAACCTATGGGATTAGAAATTCGCAAATGACATATCTGATAGAGGGTTACTATTCAAAATCTATACGGAACAAACACACAACACAACAAAACAGCACAACAGGCAACAAAACACAAATAATACAATTAAAAATGAGTAGAAGACATGAACAGACATCTCTCCAAAGATGGCCAACAGACACATGAAAGATTCTCAACATCACTCACAATCAGGAAATGTAAATCAAAACCACAATGAGATATCACCTCACACCTGTCAGAGTGGCTAAAATAAAACAAACCAGAAACAACAAGTGTTGCAAAGGACATGGAGAAGATGGAACCTCATCTTGGTGTAAATGCAAACTGGGGCAGCCACTCTGGAAAAGAGTATGGAGGTTCCTTAAAAAATTAAAGATAAAACTACCCTATAATCCAGGAATCACAGTACTGGGTATTTACCCAAAGAACGCAGAAACACTAATTTGAAGGGATATATCCACCCCTACGCTTATTGCAGCATTATTTACAATAGTCAAACTATGGAAACAGCGCAAGTGTCCACTGATAGATAAATGGATAAAGAAGAAGTGGTATATATATACAATGGAATGTTACAGCCATAAAAATGAACAAAATGTTGCCATTTGGAATGCCATGCATGGATCTAGACAGTATAACACTAGGCAAAATGAGTCAGTCAGAAAGGCAAATACCATATGATTGCACTCATCTGTGGAAATAAAAATAAAATGAACAAGGGGGAAAGAGAGAGATAGAAACCAAAAAACAGATTCTTAACTATAGAGAAGAAACAGATGGTTATCAGAGCTGAAGTGGGTGGGGCGCTGGGTGAAATAGGTGAAGAGGATTAGGATTACACTTATCATTATGAACCCTGAGTAATATATGGAACTGTTGAATCACTATATTGTCCACCTGAAACTAATATAGCACTATATGTTAACTATCCTGAAATTAAAATTAAAAAAAATTAAAAAATAAGTAGAATCTTATATAAGTGTCTAAATGTCCTAAATCAGGTTTTACATTTTTTTTCTTTAAACAAGTAGGAAACTATATCTTCTAATCAGTATTCACTTATTTGGGAACAAAGCATGTTTTAATATTTGATATAATGAATATATTTCCTGTTTAAGAGAATAAAATTTTATAATAGTTCTCACATTCTGGGGTATTAAAGGTTTATTCTTGGGTGCCTCTCTCAGCTAAAGATTCCTTCTTTAACGTATTGAGAAATTTATTGTCCCTATCACCCCCACCCACTGCTTCCAAATGTAGAAGCCTCAGAAATCCTGGTATGCTATAAAATCCAGTCCATATTGTATTGGAAGTAGATATTTTCTGCTAGAAATGTGGAATCGAGTGTTAGCAATGTTGACCACTCTGATTACAAATTCTGAGAGTGCATGTGAGTTAATGTGCTGTCATATCAAAACTCCATGTAGCTAGTCTGTGCCTTCACAGTAGTCATTTCAGCATGAGTGGGAATAGGAATAAAGATGTGAGACCATGATAAACTGAAATGTTACAAAAGAGGAATCCTATACACAAAGTTTGCGAAATTATGAATAGTCACATTTGTCTTGAAATCTATCAACAAGGGAAGAAATGGGCATTATTTAGTGGTGTAATCTGCATATACTATCTCCTAGCATTGAATCCACATACAGTATCTAGAGGTCACACTAGAGAAGGGAGATTTTTTAATTATACAGGAAATAATTTGGTTATATTAGGTTCAAATCATCTCTAGAAGTCAAAAAGTGTTGACTGTAAAATCAATGGATCAACTATCCTGGACAACTTGTGCAATCTACTCAACCTACAATTTTTCCTTATGAGACCTATAGTAGCATCAATGGATGTTACTCTATGTATGTGTTGTGTTATACGACATGTGTTACAGAAACCACATGTCATCTGCATGACCCAACCATTCTAGCCATAGTTGACCAGGTGAGGACTGAATAAGTTATTTACAATTAACCAGTAAGATTGTATTTTGGGAATTTGTATTTCAGGTTCACAGATATTAAACTTTTCCTATTAATTACTTAACCTGTAGACATACAAACTTGGGAGTTAGGGGAGCAGCAATCTGATATTTTGTGTGGATAGAAACAGGAAAAGCAAGGTTATGAGTTCTTAAATTCATTTCATGTTATTTGAATTAATTCCCCTCTTTTCTGAAAACTAGTGGTTTTCTATCTCTTTGAAATCAAGAGTGACAACTTAAGTTGGGATATTTTTGTCAGAATTCTTAGTTGTGCTCTATGTCTGCATCTGTTTCTATAGAATTTTTCTTTATTTCTTCCATCCTGGTTTTCTGGAAGAGAACATAAACAGGCAGAATTACCCTAAAACATTTATACAAGCTTCTAAGAACTCTTCAAGAAATGTCACCACCAGGTGTCATGCTGCTCAAATCCGAAATATGGAAGACACTCCCTACTTTGAAACACATGTCTGGTCCATCACAGAGACCTTTCAAAAATATCTCTCAAATCTGTCCACTTTCCTCCACATTACTTGGCTAATTTTGATGGATTTAACATTACCTTTCACTAGGATTATTGAAACTTTCTGTAATGATTTCTGAATTCATCTTCTCCTGCTATAATCTGTTCATCATGAGTCAAAATAATATTTTAAAAGTGTAATTCTCACTGTCACTCTTTTACAGAAAATTCAATAGTTACACATTGACTTTCTTATAAATTCTAAAATAACATGGTTACTTCCTAAATTTCAAACCATAATTCATATCTTTATCCTCATAGCTGTCAGCATTCTAGCTCTTGGTTGTACAACCTTGGAAGTATTGGCATTTTGTACCATATTTTTCTTGTTGTGAGAAATTGTCTTGGCATTATATTTAGTGACATCTCTGTCTCCTACTAACTAGATTCTAGTGGCATTGCCCTAGTTGTGAAAAAATATCCCCAGATATTGTCAAATGTCCCATCAGGGTCAAATCACTATAGTTGAAAATGACTGCTCTAGGTATATCCTTATCCTTTTATATATTAATAACAATGCTCTTCTTTCTTCTCTTGCCCAGATCTTCTAAAATTGTTGTATTCTTCCTGGTATGTTCTTTCTGTACTCTTACTTATTTTGTAACTGATTTAAAGTGACTCCCTCCCAATGCAGTACACTAGGTTAGTTTTGCTCTCTGATATCTTTTTGAGCCATTTTTAAAAAATTGCTTGCTGTCAATTCCAGTGTCATTTTATCTGTTTCTCCAATGTGCTGTGTTACTGTTCATCACAAGATCTTTGCTCACGCTCTATCAAATTCTGATAACTGCCCCATTTTTTGTCTTAATGTCTACTCATAGCCTATCTCACTTCCTTTAAGAAAACTTTCTTAGGACCACAGCTTCATTTTTATTGTTCTTAATATGCCACCATAAATAATTGGGTTCCTTTTACTCAGAACACCTGTCTCACTTTGTCCTTTTGTACTTATTTGTGTAATGATCTGGTTAATGTGTTTCTCATCCAGAAATCTTTTTGTCAATGAAAATAAGAACCATGTTTATGTCTTTGTCTTCTTGCTTGTCTATTTTTCTTTTGCTTACCATTTTATTTCCAGCATCTACCACAGATTCTGGCACATAATATACACTCAATATATATCTGGGAAATGAGAAAAAGTGAAAAGCACTGCCCACAATTATAATTGGATGATTACCTATGTGGTGATGTTTCCAGTAAGGATTATAAGCTGCCTGAGGGTTGAAATTTCACCCTTGTTTGGAACCACTATTTGTACAGTATCTAACCAAAGTGGTCAGTAGATGTTGTTTTTCAAAGAAATGATTGTTTCCTGGAAGTAATTCACTTTTTGTTGAGAGTTAAAGATGCAGATTTTTTTTTTAATTTACAAAATTTCAGATTAAAAAATGGAACTTAGACATGTGCTAGACCATTTTTATTTATTTTTCATTTTTCAGATGAACATAAATATGTTCTCAGTGCAATATAAATTAGTGGTAGGGTAGTACTAGAATCTGGTCTCCTGACACTTAAACATCACTTTCTTAGTTGCTTAATCTACCTCCCAGAAATCTTTGAAGACCACAACATATTCTAGTGTATGTGCTCAAAACAGCAACACACCTACAAATACCCTAAATTATTGATATATGTTACTTTTTTATTTACCTTACCTCTGCTATTTTGCTTTCCTATGCAATCTCTGTGTGACTTTAAATGGAGTGTCTTCAATAACTCCTTTTGCAATAAGTTAATATCACATTAATATTATAGAATTAACATATAGTTATAATAAAAGCATAACTTGCTGTTATTGTCATGTTAAAGAAACTTATTTGCCAACATAAATATAGGCTCAGGTTTATAAATTCCACAGTAAAAGAAAGGCCTTCATATTTTAAATAATATCACCAATGCCGGGGATCTCTTATTCCCCAGAAACTATGTGAATTATATGGAATGTAGTCATCTTAAGTATTTTGGACCACCATACTAATAACTGATTTTCTAAAAATATACGGGAGCACTGGATGAGCTTCAGCTTAACCAATCTCAAATACTCTGAGCAACCAGAGTCATATTTATCAGGAGAAAGGCTATAACTCATTAAGACAGAAACATTAACGTGATACTGACTCAGATGCGAAAGAAAACATACGTAAAAGGCAGAGTTAATTACTCCATCTCTGCTATGCTGAGCATTGAGAAGCAGAATTTACAAGGCATGCTCACAATTCTCCTTGTATTATAAAGGCTGCATGGATTAAACATTTCCAACTCTTAGGTATGCTGTAGTTGAAAACCTGATATAGGCATGCCATTTCTAGAAAATAACTCATTAGATTTGGCAGCATGAACCATTTCCTACATTACTAACCATGAAAATTATATGATGCAGGCTCTGTGTGGTGAAATGTTTGAGAAAAACCTATCTTCTCGGCTTCACAGGGTTAGGATAAAAATCTGTCTCACATCATTTTTTTTTTTTATAAGATTGATGTTTGCTTCAGGAAAAGCTTTGCATTGATCACATCTTGAAAGCCTTGGATATATACATCTTTTTACAAACTATTGATGAATATTAAATCTAGAAGAAATAGCAGCCTTAAAAAAGTATTTCCCAAAGCAGAGATCAAGAGTGACCTCCTTTAATTGACTTATTACACTAGCCACCCTCCAAAGAAGATGACTTGGAAAATATATGTTTCTCTCTAAAATAGCAGTATACATAAAAAAATAGTTTTGAAAATAAAGCCCTTGTAAAGTACATTGCCAGTAACTGACAACAATATTAAGCCACTCATTTTCTCAAGTCCCATTGTTTAAATATTCACATTTAATCAAAGAAAAAATATATATATTAATTTTCTATGGTTTAATAAAAAAATCATTTAAAAACAAATTTGATGAATGAGTCATATAAAAATGTTGGCTATAAAGGACAGATATATATTCTTAATCTTTCTGAATTTCCCTGTAATGAAAGGCCACACATTTTCAAAAATCCCAACATGGTGTTTAGAAATCCTATATTCTGAATTAAAGTTACCTGGTAAGTAGCTCTGTGGCTTTAGTACAGCTCTTTTGTTGCACCTCAGCTAGTTTAAAAAAAAATGAGGGTGTTTCAGTGAATTGTCTTAAATGTACATTCCAAATTTGTTTATTTATAATTAAGAAGAAAAATTACATTCATCTAAATGAATGACAATTAGCAAGAAACAATATTGGGCCTCAAGTGTTATTTTTAGGAATGGAAAGTATTGATTTGGCTTAACAAATGTTAACACAGAGGTCTTGGTGCAGGTGTCCTTCCCACAAAGGCTGACTAATTCCCCATAAATGGCTCACATGGTTCTTTCCGTTAAGATCCAGGGCTGCTGCAGCTTCTGCCTCTTTAGTCATCTGAAGAAGCAAAAAGGACAGCTGGGATGCCCTGAAAGCAATGGCTTCATGCCTGCTTTTGTAAATTTTTCCTATTTGGTCCCTTGTTTTCTTTCATTTTTTGGAGTTGGTTATATGCCAATTGAATTAAACTTTAACATATTTGTCCCAGAGGAGATACACAGCACCTTTACCTCTTCCTGTTTAGTCTCTAAGTTTATTTTAGGTCCTTCAATTCTGATTTTCATATAATTTTCACAGATATCTAAGCTGCGCTCATTCATAATTACCATTTCTGCCCTATAGTTCACTTCTCTAGAAGGGAACGCTTGAAATAGGTTTTTATTCTTTTAAATTTTCCCCACATTTACTTTATTTAAAATGTTTTTGCAGTAGGCATCCTCACATTTTGATCACAATCTTCTCCCCTTTGTTGCTCACTGATGTTTTCACCCTACGCATTCTCACCTAGCAAAGGGGCTGCTGATGTCTTTGCAATTTTCCTCACATCTCTCACTTTTTTTTTTCTTAGTGTTGAAAGGAATCACAAACCTAACATAGCTCAAATAAAAGTCTATTTCCTCCTGAACTTACTCCTCATTCTGTCTTGACATCTCACTAAATGGCACCTCAATCCACCTAACTGCTCAAGACAAAACTTAGAAGCCATTTATCACTTCTTTTCTCATCACTTACATGCAAAACTTCCATGTCCTTTAATTCTAAAATAAATGTCAGCACCATTCACCTTGAGCTGCCTTTGTTTCTACTCTCCAGTTCATTCCACTATCTCTCGGGCCCAAATTGCAATAGCATAGCTGCTTTTTTTGTTGTTGTTGTTCCAAAAAATTCCCACTGTATGTGAATTTAAATCCAAATTTGTCTTCTCTATATATAAACTGGCTCCTGCTTTTTCTCTTCACACATTTCCTGCCACTCTTAGCCACAGGAGTTTTTGTTTTTTGTTCATTTGTTTGTTGTTTTTACTGTTTTACAAAAAAATGTATTAAACTTACTTCTAATACATAGTCTTACCCTTCTTGATCTTTCTGTCACGGATGCTCTGTTCCTAACTTTGCTTGGCTGGTCCTTTCTTGCCATGGCAGGCTTCAGCTCACATGTGACCTGGAATAGCTTTTTGACTGCTCTACCTACCAACTACTGTCCACATCCTCACTCCTATAAGCCCAATTGCTTCACGTTAATTCTTTACTATTTTGGTAATGATGTAACTATCTTACATTCTCATGTTTTTTTTTTTTAATTTTTACTTTATGTGCAATCTTTCCACAATAGAATATACATTGTACTAAACAGGAACCTTAACTGTGATGTTTATCTTGGCACAGAATTGAAAATCAATAAATACTTGTTGAATGAATGATTGAATAAAGAAATAAATCCACTTTGCAGGTGATGACTCTTATATATTAAAGAACCTAGAGTATTATAGCTAGGATACATCTTAGAGTCCTTTAATAAAAGTGACTCATTTTATACATGAGAAAACTGAGTTCAGGATAGATTATGTAACTTGCTGAAATTCATACAGAGAGCCAGTAGAAGAATTAACACTGGAATGTATATTTCCCATAACACAGAAAAGCTGAGGGGGAAAAATAAATGATCAATAGTTCTTCATATGATTTTCTCTCTGTCACACCATCTGTTTCACTCTGTTATATCATCTGTTACTCCACTAGGTACCTTTATTCTCTCTCAACTTTTTTGACAAAGGATTATCATAACAAATCAGGTAGTCTAAAAGGATATACAGTTATATCAAGACTTCTTGTTTCAACTCAGTAAAGATCTTGAAAGAAATCACTACCATTCATACACCACAAGCTGAGCAAAATGGAAACCACTGACTTGGATGCACCAGAGAACTGGTATCACAAGGCAAACCACCACTCCAATATCTGAAAAGACAGGTGAATACAGAGAGTCACAATCAACATTCATGAACCTGGACCAGAGACCACTGGTGCCATTAATTGGCAGGAAGATTTATATGGAAATTTTGACAAATTGCTGGAAACTGAGTGTGAACTAGCAAGAAAATATGAAACCCATAGAGACTGTAGTCTTAGGGGTCCCCACACATTCATGGCTTTTACATCCAGAGACCCTACCAGTTGTCATGTTGAAGAGCCAAGAAATATTCCCTTATGGCTCTAGCAGAAGGAAGGAGAAAAAAATAAGGATTTTGAAATACACCAATAACAGTAGCTTACTCTCCTTGGTAAAATCTTGCCAAAGATTTAGCCTATCTAAATGAAAAGCAGTTGCAAGAATCCAGCCTCCTCTAGCCTTCCTATCTCACCTAAGGGTGGGGGCAGATAGGGGGCTACTGAGAGACACAGCCCAAGGGCACAGGTCTACTAAAAACTGAGATATAATCATAACATAAGGGATCATTTTCCCTCCCCTGCACCATACCACCACATCAAAGGGCTTCTATATAATAACAGTGGGTTACAGCTAAAAGACCTGTAAGACAGACCTTATCTAAAGAGGAGTTCTTAGGGGATGCCCAAGAAAATCATGGAGACAAAAATAGAAACACTGGAAGGATTTGAATTATTTGGTACCTGGAGCTACAGCAAATATTAAACACAGCCTGATTCCTGGTCAGATTAACAAAAAATCCTACATTAAAGTTCTGTTTACTTCAGTTCCTGTTATCTATTACATCATATCTGACTTTTCACAACAGAAATATATATATATATATATATATATATATATATATATATATACACACACATGGCATACCAAAAGACATGAAAAAAGCACAGACTAGAGAATAAGACTCAAATATGAAACCTGGGGGAATATTATTTCAGAAATTTAAAACAACTATGATTTCAAAATAATTAAAAAATAAAACAACTATGATTAATATGTTAAGGCTTATAATGATAACTACAGACAACATGCCAGAATACATGGGTAAATGTAAGCAAAGATGAAAACTCAAAACCAATCCAAATATAATACTAGAAAAAAAAACTGTAACATATATGAAGAATGTCTTTGGTGGGTTCATCTATAGACTGGGCACAGTCAAGGAAAGAATCAGTAAGCTTAAAGATACATCACTGGAAACTATACAAACCAAAATGCAAGGAGAAACAAGAGTGCACAAGAAAAAGAACAGAATATCCAAGGACTCTTGGGCAATTTCAAAATGTTTAACATGTATATAATTGAAATACCAGAAGAAGAGGGAAGAGAAGAAATACGTGAAATATTAATGACCAAGAATGTTTTCAAAATTAATGACAGAAACAATATCTCAAAACCAGGAATTTTAGAGAAGATCATGCAGGATAAATACTAAACAAATAAATCTGTACCCATGCATATAATATGCAAACTGCAGAAAATCAAATGCAAAGAAAAAGTCTTGGGAGGAAACCAAAGGAGTCAAAAAAATTAACTTGTAGGGGAACAAGGATAAGAATTGCAGATGACTGTCATCAGAAGCCATGCAAATAAGAACAGAATGGAATAAAATACTTAAAGAGTTGAAAGAAGATTAAAAAAAGGACTGCAATCTATAATTGTAATTACAGTGAAATTATCCTTCAAAATGACGGAGAAATAAATAATCTGTTCGTGAATCAAAACTATTACAATTTATTACCAGCAGAGCTACCCTGCAAAAGACACTAAAAGTTCTTCAGGTATGGGAGAAAATTCTTCAGGTAGGAAAGAAAAATGATATAGGTAAAAGATTCAGGCTTATTATTAGAAAAGAAGAGCATCAGAGAAGAAATAAATAACAATAAAATAAAATATTTTATTTTCTTATTCTTTCTTAAAAAGCTTAAATGGTAGCAAAATATAATAACATAAAATTTTCTAAAAATTTTTAAGTGTACAATTCAGTAGTAGTAAGTACATTCACATTGTTGTATAACCAATCTTTAGAACTCACTTCGTTTTGTAAAATTGAAACTCTATATCCATCCATTAAGCAATAACTTCTCAGTCTCATTGACCTCACAAGTAGACAACCACAACTCTACTTTCCATCTGTATAAATTTGAACTACTCTAGATGGTTCCCTAAATAAGTAGAATCATATAGTACTTGTCTTTTTGTGACTGGATTATTTCACTTAGTATAATATCCACAAGATTCTTCTATGTTGTAGTACATGTCAGCATTTCTTTTCTTTTTAAGGCTAATATTTCACTGTATGTATGCATATACCACACATTGTTTATTCATTCATCTATCAATGAGTACCTGGGTTGCTTTCACTTTTTTGGCTATTGTGAATAATACTGCTATGAAAATGAGTGTACAAATATCTGTTTATTTCCTTGCTTTCCATTCCTTTGGGTACATATCAGAAGTAAAAATGCTGGAACATATGGTAATTCTATTTTTAAGTTTTTGAGTAACTGCAATACTGTTTTCCATAGCAGCTGCACCATTTTATATTCTCACCAGCCACGCACAAGGATTCCAAATTTTCCACATCCTTGTCAGTGTTTGTTCTGGTTTTTGTTTCATACTTGATAGTAACCATTCTTGTGGGTATGAGGAGGTATTTTCTTATTCTTAATTGATTGTTAACAGTTTGTTTAAATTAATAATAATGACAATGCATTGGGTAATTATATAAATAACTAAAATAAATAAAAAACAATGTCATAAGAGATGGAATGGAGGGTGTGGGAATACTGTTGTAAGGTACCTTTACTATGTGTAAAGTGATATAATATTACTTGAAGGAGGACTTATATTAGCTATAAATATGTATTGAAAACTTTAGGACAAATATATTTTTAAAAAACAGAAACAAAATAAAAGAGAGAATAAACTGGTGGTTACCAGAGGGAGGAGGGAGGAATGGGTGAAATGAAGGGAATTTAGAGTACACTTATCATGAAGAACACTGAGTAATGCATAGAAATGTTGAATAATTATATTGTACACCCGAAACTAATATAACACTTCATGTTAATTATATTTGAGTAAGAAAAAAATGAGAGATAAAATGTCATCATATAAATAATTAAAATGAGAATGTGGAAAGAGTGAGAAAAAGAAAACAAAGAACAAATGCAACTAACAGAATAGATGATAATACAACTATCAGTAATCATTTTAAATGAGAATGCTCTAATACATCTTACACTTGGCAAGATCCAACATACATTTGTATATTCTAAATAAAAACCCTCAGCAAACGAGGAGTAGAGGGAACTTCCTTAATCTGATAAAGGGCATCTATGAAAAGCCCACAGGTAACATCATATACTGTTAGTTAGGCATGAGGAAGGAGGGATAAAGCAGATGCTGGCCACACACCAGAGCCCCCCCCCCCCCCCGGTCCCTGGATGCTTCCCTCTTACATCAGGAACAAGGCAAGGGTGTGTCCTCTTACTACTGTTCTTCAACATCATACAAGAAATCTCATCTCGTGCAATATGAAACAGAAAGTACACAGATTGGGCAGGAGAAATCAAGCTATTTTTGTTCACAGATGACATAACTGTCTATATAAGAAATCTCAAAGAATTGACAAAAATCTCCAGAGAATAGTGTCAGAATGCAGGCTAGTATACAGAAGTCAATTGCTTTTTTATATGCCAGCAAGGAACATCTGGGATTTGACTTTCCAAATTATAACACCAAGAAAAATGAAATAATGGGTACGAATCTACCAAATATGTATAGGATCTATATGCAGAAAGCTACAAAACTCCGGTTGGGGGAAAAAATCAAGATCTCAACAAATGGAGAAATACTACATTTGTGGATTGGAAGATTCAATATTGTCAAGATCTCAGTTTCTCTAAACTTAATCTATGGATTCAATGCAACTCCAATCAAAATTTCAGCAAACTATTTTGTAAATATCAGTGAAATGATTCAAATGTTTTTATGGAAAGATAAATGACTTTGAATAATCAATAAAATACTAAAAAAAATAGAGGGACTTACACTAGTTGATTTCAAGCCTTTTTATAAAACTACAGTAATTCAGATGGTGTGGTATTTGTAAAAGAATAAACAGATTAAGGAAAATGTTATAGTATACAAATCTGTCCTTTACCTTTTATTTCTTTTGAATAGTTGTGTTTTTGTCTACTTTGGCCATTATGCCTACAATTCTAGCTAACATGTTTATTCTCCTCTCTCTTGATTTTTTTTAATGTTTATTTTATTTTTGAGAGAGAGAGAGAGAGAGAGCACACAGGAGGAGGGTAGGGACAGTGAGAGAGGGGAACAGAGGATCCAAAGTGGGCTCTGTGCAGACAGCAGAAAAGCCTGATGCTGGGCTCAAACTCATGAAATGTGAGATCATGACAGGAGCCGAAGTCAGACACTCAACCATCTGAGCTACCCAAGTGCTCCATTTTTTTGACTTCAGATATCTGTTAGTGGCTCAGTTTTCCACACAAAGAAGTCTATATAATACTATAACTCTAAATAATACTATAACTCTAGAAATACAAACTCTTGTCTGCACTCCCTTCCCTTTATAGGAAGCAATTGTCATTCTGCTTCTTAGGTTACATAAGGATTCACCTCAAAGCAGGAGGCATCACAATCCCAGACTTTAGCCTCTACTACAAAGCTGTAATCATCAAGACAGCATGGTATTGGCACAAAAACAGACACACAGACCAATGGAATAGAATAGAAACCCCAGAACTAGACCCACAAACGTATGGCCAACTCATCTTTGACAAAGCAGGAAAGAACATCCAATGGAAAAAAAGACAGTCTCTTTAACAAATGGTGCTGGGAGAACTGGACAACAACATGCAGGAGATTGAAACTAGACCACTTTCTGACACCACTCACAAAAATAAACTCAAAATGCATAAAGGACCTGAATGTGAGACAGGAAACCATCAAAACCCTAGAGGAGAAAGCAGGAAAAGACCTCTCTGACCTCAGCCGTAGCAATTTCTTACTTGACACATCCCCAAAGGCAAGGGAATTAAAAGCAAAAATGAACTACTGGGACCTTATGAAGATAAAAACTTCTGCACAGCAAAGGAAACAACCAACAAAACTAAAAGGCAACCAACGGAATGGGAAAAGATATTTGCAAATGACATATCGGACAAAGGGCTAGTATCCAAAATCTATAAAGAGCTTACTAAACTCCTCACCCGAAAAACAAATAACCCAGTGAAGAAATAGGCAGAAAACATAAATAGATACTTCTCTAAAGAAGACATCCGGATGGCCAACAGGCACATGAAAAGATGCTCAACGTCGCTCATCATCAGGGAAATACAAATCAAAACCACACTCAGAGATCACCTCACGCCAGTCAGAGTGGCCAAAATGAACAAATCAGGAGACTATAGATGCTAGAGAGGATGTGGAGAAACGGGAACCCTCTTGCACTGTTGGTGGGGATGCAAACTGGTACAGCTGCTCTGGAAAACAGTGTGGAGCATCCTCAAAAAATTAAAAATAGATCTACCCTATGACCCAGCAATAGCACTGCTAGGAATTTACCCAAGGGATACAGAAGTGCTGATGCATAGGGGCACTTGTAACCCAATGTTTATAGCAGCACTCTCAACAATAGCCAAATTTCAGCAAGAGCCTAAATGTCCATCAACTGATGAAAGGATAAAGAAGATGTGGTTTATATACACAATGGAGTTCTACGTGGCAATGAGAAAGAATGAAATATGTCCCTTTGTAGCAACGTGGATGGAACTGGAGAGTGTGATGCTAAGTGAAATAAGTCGTACAGAGAAAGAAAACCATATGTTTTCACTCTTATGTGGATCCTGAGAAACTTCACAGAAACCCATGGGGGAGGGGAAGGAAAAAATAAAAAAGAGGTTAGAGTGGGAGAGAGCCAAAGCATAAGAGAGTCTTAAAAACTGAGAACAAACTGAGGGTTGATGGGGGGTGGGAGGGAGGGGAGGGTGGATGATGGATATTGAGGAGCGCACCTTTTGGGATGAGCACTGGGTGTTGTATGGAAACCAATTTGACAATAAATTTCATATATTGAAAAAAAATTTTTTAAAAATTAAAAAATTATAAGGATTCACCTCATATTTTTATTTCTTTTTATATGTTATTTTACAACACTGAAATTATTTCTGTCTTCTATCCCTCCTTACATGAATTAATTCAATGACCTTACAGGTGTGTTTTGAATATAATCAATAATAAAAAGCCATCAGATCAAAGAGGCTTAGATCAAACCACTAACCAAAGAGCCACATAATCAAGCAAAGGAAGACAAGAGCAAAGTGCAGGTAACTTTTTTGTGTGAAAAGCTAAACAACCACATCTGAAATTTCCTCCCTTCTCTCTCTTGTTTCCAGAAGGGTAATCTTTACAACAGCCCAGAATGAGGAGGATTTTCTGGAAGCCCCAGAGAGCTAAATTAAATAATGCCTGCTGCAGCAAAACCTAGCTTTTTCTTGCCTGGTTTGTTTCTTGCCACTGAATACAATCTTTCGATCACAGTAAAGCTCTGCCAACCTAGCAGTCCTTAGTAATTAGTGAACTAAAAGAGAGGAGGAATTTTAGTAAATACGTCAGAAATTGAAGATTTTAAATAAGCCAAGAAGGAAGTGTGATCTGAATCATAATTACTACTGTCCACCCTCTGCATTTTCTTAGAGAAAGATTAGACGTCTTGACATTACTTTCGATGCAAAAGGACAAAAACCAAACCCAAACAAAACAAAACAAAAAACAAAAAAGAACTAATCAAGTTACTGTGTTACTATCAATCAACAAAAAGATATCTTTGTACAAAATCAGAACCCTTCCATCTGTGACAGAGTCACCTAAATAAATTACAAGCATGAAATCTGTAAAATAATTATCTATTCAAAAATGTTAACATCAGGGAGTTTTGACAAGCATTACCAAATGGGCTCAGAAAAGAAAAGGTATTTTAACAAAGAGAATTGTTGATTTAGTGTAGCTGTATGCTTAATCTATAGCATCTGGCCTTCCCACTTAGTACAGTCTTTTTAGTTAAACATCAAAAAGTCTTCTTTTCTCCTGCCATCATTTCTTAATTAACAACAAGTTTTTTCCCCCACTTTTGATTATTGCTAAAAGATCTAGAAAGATCAAGGGAATGCAGAAGGAATGTAGCAGTAGTAATACAATCCTTGTTTAGTTATCAATGGCTTTTTAATTCCCCTGAAAGTTGTGTTTGCATATCCTCCAGGACCTAATATGATCACAGCCACAATAGAGACAACCCTTTTCATCTAATATTCATAGTGAGCGTTTTCCACCCACCCTATTCTGTTAAGCATTTAGAATATTTGTAGGTAAGGCATCTGAAATCACTGAAATGCTTTATTTCCATAGATGCACTGAAATAAAATCAGTGGAGTGTTACATCCATCCTGTAATTTTGATTTGCATTAATCTGTATGCCATGTAATTGGCTATTCCTAATGCCTTGCGGCAGAGAAGAAATGCATTTAATATTTATTCCTTGCATGATGAATCAGCATTGCTGTGTCTAAAGAGTTCAAAGTAAAACAGAAACTTGACAGATATCTGGCTAATATGATCAACGAGAAAATGAGTTATTTAGTGCATGAACTTCTCCATTGCCAGTCCAGTTTTTAAGGCACTTTCATAGATAATTTACTTAAGCTTTACAGATCTAAAAATTGTATATCATAAAATATTCAGGAAATATTACTTTGGGAAATCAAATCACCGCATTTCAAAGAATTAAGGTTTGAACAATCAAATGTTTCTTTACATTTATTTTCATGAATATATAGCTATATTCTCAGTCAATCTGAATAACTTATTTTATATAGTCATGAAGCTTAAATTCAATTACACAATTTTCAAAACATAAATTAAAGCTAGCAAATTGATAATGAAAAGCACAGGTGCAGAATTAACGCAGAACAAAGTAAATAACACAGAAAGACCTATTTGAAAACTCTTGAAAAGGGAATAATATAGAAAAATAAATTATGGGTATTAGTTATTCCCATATTTTACCCCTGGTTTATTTTTGAATTTAAATTTTATTCAGTGAAACTTAAGGACCTAGGAAGTATATACATATTTGCCAATTTAAATATAGTATTAAGTAGGGGCGCCTGGGTGGCTTAGTCGGTTAAGCGACCGACTTCAGCTCAGGTCATGATCTCGCAGTTTGTGAGTTTGAGCCCTGCGTAGGGCTCTGTGCTGACAGCTCAGAGCCTGGAGCCTGCTTCAGATTCTGTGTCTCCCTCTCTCTCTGCCCCTCCCCTGCTCACGCTCTGTCTCTCTCTGTCTCTCAATAATAAATAAATGTTAAAAAAATTAAAAATATAGTATTAAATAAAACTATCGAATTAATGAGAATAGAGACCAGTTAAAAACTTTAAAATGCACATGTTCATCTTTGGAAGAAATTTTGGAAACTGTGTGTATCTTAATACATTTATTGCATGACTAATTTCTTTTTGTATGTATATATAATTTTTTTTCATAGAAAAATGTTAGAGAACTAGAAATTACATAGTTTATAAATATATTTTGTGTTAGCCTTTGGAGAAATGCATTCATGTCACATGTAGGCGCAAATATCACAATTTTAGAGTGATAATCGTTACTGCATCATATAACATAAACCAGAAAACCAAGCAAAAACTACTAAAAAGAGCCCAAGATAGATATTTCTCCCATTAGTCTACAAACCTGAGGAAAAAAAAAATTAAAAGCACCTTTGGCCAATTATAATTATATAATTATTTTAAAGAAAAAAAATCTCCATCCTTTGAAATGAAACGACACACAAAAAAATGAGTCAGATATTCTTGATGTTTTTATGTCTAAGTAGCTGACTTATGACATTCAAATAATTATTACCAGGCACATGGGTATAATAATAGCTTAAAGATCAACATTTATTGTTTTTTTTTTGTTACATTCTCTTAAAATTTTATTTTATTCTGTTTCCCATATTCCATTCTTTACATTAGCCATTTTTAAAGAAAAATAAAAGTGGTTAGATTACTTATCTATTTTATGCTATAGTATTTCTTTCAGAAACTGATGAGAGCTACAAAATTTTTACTTCTGAAAATTTTTAAGTATTACCCACCTACATTGTGTTTTACAAAAAATTTCAAGAGATACATGAACACTCTGATCTATATCCATTTACTCAGTTTAGGAAACTTAAGCCTAAATAATTTGATTTTTGATGTTTGTGGTCTATTATATCTTTTGAGTTTTGTATGCTGTACTTCTGCAAAATTTGTCCTCTCTTAATTTTTTGTAGGTTCTCTCCCTGGTTTATTAAGCTGGATTTGTTTTTACTATCCACTTTTAAATTTTTTTGATGATTGGTTATTATTAAACAACAAAAAAATCCAGCTGAGTAGGTTAACAGATAAAATTGGCTTTATTGAACCATTCATGAATCCCGCAGCATCTCTTCTAGCCAATAGAAAGGAACTCTATGGAGCTGCAGAAAAAAGAAAGTTTTTAAAGCTGAGATTGAAAGGAAAAAAAAGGAAATTATTAGCAAAACAAAATGCGTATTTTTAGGCAAGGTTACCCTCCTAATGGGAATGGAAAGGGGCTATCAATACATATCCTAGTGAAGACTAGGAAATTACATATTGACTGGTTAGAGATTGCATACTTGGGGTGTGAGGTTGGGGTTGAAATTACAGTTAAGTTAGGTATTAAGTTTTGTTTGTTGACTTGGGGCCTTAACATAAGTAACTCTATTTTGGGTCTGTGCTCTTCTTTTTAACGGTTATTATTTCCCCTATTTTCCAGTCTTAGCTTTCCAAAAGCATATGCCACAGCAGGCAGTGCCCTTAGGAGTCTGGGATCTTAAAAGAGAGAGTTTCTGGATTGCGGTCCTTGTTTCACCACTTGCTGGGGAAACTTTTTAAATTTCCACTATACAATGTTTTTGATGTTAGCAACTATGCCACAGAGTCATCGTGAGTATTAAAATAGAACATTCACGTAAAGCACTTGGTATAATGCCTGCCACAGAAGCATGTAATAAACAGTAGTTACTATCATCATCATCATCGACATCACCAAATACCTCAATTTTCATTGCTTTGAGTACCTGTAAAATCTAAGAATCACACTTTTTTATTTTGTACTCTAAATTATTCAATAAATTTTCTTTCTTTTTTTTTTTAAAGACACAGCTATTCTGTTTGTTTGTTTGTTTGTTTGTTTGTTTTAAATTTACATCCAAGTTAGTTAGCATATAGTGCAACAATAATTTCAGGGGTAGATTCCTTGATGCCCCTTACCCATTTAGCCCATCCCCCCTCCCACAACCCTCTGTTTGTTCTCCATATTTAAGAGTCTCTTATGTTTTGTTCCCCTCCCTGTTTTCACATTAGTTTTGCTTCCCTTCCCTTATGTTCATCTGTTCTGTGTCTTAAAGTCCTCATATGAGTGAAGTCATGATATTTGTCTTTCTCTGACTGACTAATTTCACTTAGCATAATACCCTCCAGTTCCATCCACGTAGTTGCAAATGGCAAGATTTCATTCTTTTTGATTGCCAAGTAATACTCCATTGTATATATATACCACATCTTCTTTATCCATTCATCTATCGATGGACATTTGGGCTCCTTCCATACTTTGGCTATTGTTGATAGTACTGTTATAAACATCGGGGTGCATGTGTCCCTTCGAAACAGCACACCTGTGTCCCTTGGATAAATTCCTAGTAGTGCAATTGCTGGTTCATAGGATAGTTCTATTTTTAATTTTTTGAGGAACCTCCATACTGTTTTCCAGAGTGGCTGCACTAATTTGCATTCCCACCAGCACTGCAAAAGAGATCCTCTTTCTCCACATCCTCACCAACATCTGTTGTTGCCTGAGTTGTTAATGTTAGTCATTCTGGCAGGTGTAAGGTGGTATCTCATTGTGGTTTTGATTTGTATTTCCCTGATGATGAGTGAAATTGAGCATTTTTTCATGTGTCGGTTGGCCATCTGGATGTCTTCTTTGGAGAAGTGTCTCTTCTTGTCTTTTGCCCATGGCAAAAGATTATTTTTTTAGCCCATGGCAAAAGATTATTTGGTTTTTGGGTGTTGAGTTTGATAAGCTCTTTATAGATTCCGGATACTAACCCTTTATCTGATATGTCATTTGCAAATATCTTCTCCCATTCTGTCGGTTGCCTTTCAGTTTTGTTGATTGTTTCCTTTGTTCTGCAGAAGATTTTTATTTTGATGAGGTCCTAATAGTTCATTTTTGCTTCTGTTTCCCTTGCCTCTGGAGATGAAGACACAGCTACTCTTAGAGGTTTTTTAATGTTTATTTATTTTTGAGAGAGAGAGAGAGAGAGAGACAGAGACAGCGTGTGAGTGAGAGAGGAGCAGAGAGAGAGGGAGACAGAATCTGAAGCAGGCTCTAGGCTCTGAGCTGACAGCAGAGTCCAATGCCGAGCTTGAACTCATGAACTACGAGATCATAACCTGAGCCCAAGTCAGATGCTTAACCAAGTAAACCACCCAGACCCCAAATTTTTCAATACCTGAGTCTGGAATGACCACTTTGCTGTGTAACCTACATCCTACATGTGGACATTTCAACCACTGTCCAGATTTATACAACTTAGCCATTTTGCTGATTCTTTCCATGGCACTTATTCTTCCATTTTGAGTTCTGCTGCTAAAAAAATTAAAAAGAAAGAAAGAAAGAAAGAGAAATGCTTGATAGATTTTAAATCTAATTTTGTAATAACATTCAAGTAAATGTATATTTAGATACTCCTATTTGTTTTTTAAATGAAACAAAATCATTTGTACATTTTAAAACCATTAATACTCTTTTTTTGTCTCTATTCACAATGAATTGTGCCATTTTATTACACAGCAACATCAGCTAATGGAGTTGTAAATAAATAGTATATATTTTTGCAATATTTCGGGACCCCCCAAATATTTACAATTTAACTGTCTTTACACCTTAGGGACAGCAAGAAAATGTCTTCTTTAGAAAATTGTTAATTTCAAATAATTTGCAATTTCATTTTGCATTGTTGGTCCTAGTCTCAGAGAGGAAGCAGCATTGGATGTTTGTCTCTAGGGATTAAGCCACAGTGTTGGTATCAGAGTTAAAATGGTTTCTATTCCTGGCATCATTCCCCCATCCACATGACCTTATATATATCATGTATCTTGAAAATTACCACTCCATTCGGTGCATAGCTAAGCAATGAGAACAGTAGTCTCTTCTTCCCAGAATGGATCTTGACCTGGCCATCAGAGAATAGCTAAGTGTTTGTGGTGGTTTTTTTCTTCCTTTTTTTCCCAGTAATTTTTCATGGAATGTTCTTATTTCTATGGTTGAAGTTGGTTGATTAATATCTTTCTGTGGTGAAAACGGGATATTTGTGAATGCTAGTAAGTGTCGTCTCTAGTAGCTAAATATCAAATTATTCATCTAAAGCTGTTGTAATTGGCCCAATATGTTTGATAAGTTTATTCTATTTTATGATTGTTTCAAAATTGTTCTTATAATAGCATATTGCAAAAATGTGAGCTTCAAAATGTTTATATGTGGGTTTTTGGAAACATATTTTCATGCCTCAGCTAAAAGGCCTTTAACATCTATTAAGTATGACATTAGGGTGATAAGTATTAAGGAGGGCACTTGTAGTGATGAGCACTGGGTGTTGTATGTAAGTGATGAATCACTAGATCACTAAATTCTACTCCTGAAACTAATAATACATTGTATGTTAACTAACTGGAATTTAAATAAAAACTTGGAAGAGAATATATATATATATATATATATATATACACACACATATGTATATTATATATGTGTATATATATGTATATATACATATATACACACGTATATATGTATATGTATATATGTATGAATTAATAGATACATTTTTATACCGTTAGGTCATAGAAAAAAATAAAGGTTCTATTTAATCCCAGTTGAATTATCTTTGGGAAGTTTATTACATTTGATATAGATGTTTAAAAATAAGTCAATCATAGTAATCTAGAAACTAGAATCCTGAAAACTATTTTTAATTGAAAACAATATACAATTTTACAATGAAAAAACTGAATCCACTCCAGCAATGACTGGATAACAATTGGAAATAACCATCTTCAGATCAAATTTTTAGAAATGGAAAAAAATAGATGTTAATTATTTTCAGGAATTAGACAATAGACAGTGCAGGATTGCCATAATCAGGAGATGAATAGCACATGGAGTGAACTCCAAAGTCATACTTTCCTGCCTAAAGGTCAGTTTCCAAATGACAAAACAGGTGAGTGGTGCCCAAACAGTGAGCAACAGACTTACTCAATATAGGAAACTGAAGTAGGAGTTTGGAGCAGTTCACAAGACTAATTTGTAGAACTGGGCACCAGTGAGGAGAATACTGCACAAAAGGGGAACCAAGCATCAATACGATGATGTCTGTGACTGACAGACTATTAAATTATGCATGCTTAGCACTAGATCCTCGATAAGCCTAGCAGAAAAGGGCAATGCAGGCTTCTGAGCTGAGTAGAGATTCTAAAAGCTGCATGGTGCTCACCAACATTTGAGTTCTAACAAGTCAGAGTAAAGACCTAACTGATCTCCCCAGCATACAAGAGACTCCAGAAGGCCACTGTTTTCAGAGGATGGGCATAAACAAAATATTACAGGATTGAGGTAATCCATAGTAAATTAGTTTTCCTCTGGAGGAAAACAAAAAACAAAACAAAACAAAACAAAATAAAACAAAAACTCCCACAAAAACCTCAATATACATTCAAAGAAGACAACGGAACAATAAAATAAAACTCTTAATAATATAACATCTACAAACTATAGACAAGAGAAGTAGGAAATTGTAACCATACCACTGGAAGAAGTCAGCAAAAACAGAGTCAGAGTTTGACAGAGACATTGGAAGTAGCAGATATAGCCTTTAAAGTAGCTATTCTAAATATATCTAAGTATTTAAATGAAAAGATGGAAACCACTATTGAGACCATTGAAAGGTATGAGAATTTACTATACCTGTGAGTGAAAAGTTAGCCTGACTGTGAAAAGTTAGTCACATGGCTTCTGTCAGAGATCTGGAACGTCTGGTCAGAGATGACTTCATTAGGCATGGCTCACCAAGTAGTGTGAGATTTCTGTTTGTGGCAGTTCTTCTTGCAAATATCAATGTTTTACTGCATTTCTAGTCACACACCTATCATATATGGCACATAATTATAGCTAATATGCATGCTATATTTATGTAAATGTCAGGCTCTTTGTTATACCCTCTGCATATTAAATACTATATCAAATTATACAAAATATTCTTTTAGACTGAAAGTTAGTGGTTCTGAAATTCTTGGTTTCAAGATTTCTTTATATTAATTTTTTTAGAATGTAAAAAAGCTTTTGTATCATATATATTGATAACATGTTATAAAAAAAACTGAGAAAATACAAAATACATCTTAGCAAATTCATTTTAACATAATAATAACCTTTTTTCATGTTAATATAAATAAGTCATATTTTTCATGGCATTGTCTCAGTTTTTGTAAATCTCTTTAATGTGTGGCTTGACAAAAACAGCTAGGTTCACATATCTGCTTCTGCATTCAAATATGTTTCAATATGATATTTGGCTGAATAATATGAAGAATATTCATTTTTATCCAGATAAGAAGGAAAACGGAGTTATATTTTCACATTTTCACATAATTGGGAATATTTATCTTTGTTACTAAACCAACACTGACAAGTGATAGTTGGTTGCAGTGTGCATTCTGAAACCCCACCCATAACCTTTTCATACTCTCTTATATTAAAATCCATTTATCTATCTATCTATCTATCTATGCAGTTTGAATGCATCTTTTAGCCATGTACATTATAACATCATGACATGATCGTTTGGAAAAGTTATACAAATATTCTAAATATTGAATTTTTATTACATACATTAAGAGAGTTATTCATTGAATATTGGGAAATTATTAATACGCTGAGGAATTAGATCTTAGAATTTGCTAAGTTTACTTTAATAAAAACATAGTATCTGTGACTTGACTTTAGGTATTTCCTACTGGTGCTTAAGTATTATGGGTAGTATTTTTCAGGTTTTATGTTCTTAAACAGAAAAAAAAAGAAAATTGCTCCTTTAAATAATGCATAACATAATAAATAATTTATGGGAGTTTATGTCACTATCGCAGCATCAAAGATCAAAGAAAATGAGAAACTTTAACACTGAAACAGAAGTGTTTGTGTATAGTTGAAACTTCTGCAGTGTTCCTGGTTACACCACGGTTTGGTTGGAATTCCAGTAAAAATATGCTTTCTTTTTCCATATAAAAATAGGTATTCATGTCAGTGCCTTTTGTGTATTGATGGTACTGTCACACAGGAAACATTAAAGTAAATATAGTCATGAAATGTTAGAACTGAATAGGACCTCAGAGATTATCCAGGCCAACTTTCTCATTTGTTCATAAAGAACCCAAGTACTTTAGAGATTAGTTGATTTACTCAAGGTAATGGCTGGTTGATGATATAGCAGAGACCAGAATACACAGGCAAAATTTCTGAAAAAGGCACTACCCAACTTTCTCTTCAAATAAGAGTTATCATTGGTTTCAGTTTACTTTGAAAATAGGATAAGAAATCTGTTGTTTTGTGTTTGATAAATGAATCAGATTAAAAATAAAGCCACACAAAAAATAAATAAACATCTATTTGCATGTGCTGTAGTTAAGATAATGCTAGTCCCTGAGGCTTTCATTTTCGTTTATTTATGAATAATGTATAACTATATAAAATATCTAGTGAATCAGTAGAATTATCCAAACACCTGCATGAAAAATTAATGTAAACCTGAAACTGCATTTTCTTTCAGAACCCAATTTTATTTACTATAAGTTAAAACATAAGACCACTGACCTCTGTGAGTTTGGATTTTGGTTAGCTCTCATTCACCATTACAGAAAAATTGTAAGAATGAAGAAAAACGATGTAAATTGGTAACAGTAGTTAAGTATTCATCATTTGCTTCAGAATCCAGCTCCCATTATAATTAGTAAAATCCAGATTTGAGGGGAAAAAAGTTTTTTGGAAGCGCCTATCTGTAGACACAGGAAAGGGAATGGTTCATTGTTCCTGCTGAATGTTACCATGTCAGAGGGTTGGGCATGAGCCATTATCTGTCATCTGCAGTAGCTCTATAAGGTGGCCAAGCTAAATTTATTGCTCCTGACTGCTCTGTAACTAAAATTACATCTTTTTCACAATTATTTAGAAGAAATGAGATTGGCAGTGGTTATGAAACCATAAAATGTGTATTCAACTGTAGGTAAGGGCACAGTCAGAATACTGTTAGCAGTATATTCATTATACTTTATTTTCCATATTTCAATTCTAATACATAAACTATAGGCTATTTCACATCATCCACAGAAATATGATTTCCATTTCCTCATAGATTACCAATAAAGCAGAGAAAAGGCCTACTCAGGAGTGGGTTAGCAGCAGCAGGCCTGTAGAATTAATACTTTTCTGTAGGTAGGAGGAGGGACATTAAAGAAAAACACATCAATAGTCTTAATTTTCTCCATATAATAAGAAGCACAATTGTCTGCTGTGAATGATAGAGTGGAGATTGAGTATGGCACTTATGAAGATTCATTACGATTTAGAATAATCCTCAAGAGGAAAGCACATTAGAGCTGATCATGGAAAAGTAAATAGGTTGCTGATTGGCCTTGAAGGTACTGCTGAGGTTTGAGACTGTGCCTTTATGGAAGAATCAATCTATCCATTTGGTTGCATTTCCACATCATATACGAACAGAGGAGACAAATAGTGGTGTTTTAACATGGTTTCAGGGCAGGAATTCTGCTGTGTTTCTGAGATAGACAGTGGAAGAAAAAGTGATTCCAGGATGCTGGTATGGCTAAGACTCATGTCAGAAGATAGAGAAGAATGAATAGAAAGGGAAGAAAATGTAATAGAAGCAGTTACCATGAAAGAAAATAAAGGGGATTTAAGTCACTTTGAAAAATAAGTCTAGAGAGAAAAATATTAAGAGATAACTGTTTGGAGCTGAGGATATGGAAGTACTTTCATAGATCTAGACTTACATTGGATCTAGATCTTTAACAATATGCAAAACGTAGCCCTATAGTTGGGCACTGGAGTTGAAGGAATAAAGAAAATGTGATGAAAGGGCTTTAAATAGGTAATCACTATGAACCATAAAATGACTCAAGCCCTAGAAGTTGAACTAAATCGTGATGAAAGGCAAGAACAGAGTTCAGTCAGTTTCTAGGTGAATGTTGTGGTGTAAGCAGGCTACTACTATTAAATTATGGATTCAAGAGTGTGAGAAAATATACATTGCAAAGTAACAGTAAACTTAAAAATAAGTCAAACAATGTTTAGAAAGTGTCCATGGAGTGTAACAACTGTCCTGATGCCAGCTTTTGACTCTGACATAGATCAGGGATTGGCTAGTCATTGGTCTTCACTGTAGAGAGAGACTCAGGAAGTGAGAGTTCAATTTTTTGTTTCTTTTTTCTGCTTTGTATTCAAAGCAGTGACCTGCTCTCCTAATTCTTTTTTCTGACTTTACAATAAAATTCAATATTTTCATCTCTCAAAGGTCCTAAGATTTTTTTTTCTTTATGTTTAATAAATAAAACCCTGGGCAGTATAGAAAGTTCAAAGATTTGACTAGTAACTTAGCACTTAGGAATTTATCCTACAGAAATACAAAGATATGAAAGGGGTGAATTTTGTGGAAGCAGTTTCTTTGTAATACTTATGAAGTTTGGATGTAATTTAAATGAGTAAAAAGTAATACAAAGATATATAGTTTTATGCATGTTTGTGACAGATATAATATAAAGTGTGAACTTATGATTTCATTTAATATTTTCAATATCAATATTTTAAAATTTGATATTTTCAAAGTGTTTTAGTATAATATACAATTCTTAAACAAAATACTGCATAAAAATAGAATGATGCTATAATATACCAGAAATAAAATATATTTTTTCCTATATGCATACACTCAAGGAATGAAATGATAGCACTAAACGTAGTTTTCACTGGATGGTAGAATTATGAGAGACATTCTTCCTGTGGGCTTTCTCATTTTCCAAAGCACAGCCAAATTAAAAATAGCAAGATTAGGGGTGCATGGGTGGCTCAGTCAGTTGAGTGAATGACTCTTGATTTCAGCTCAGGTCATTATCCCAGGGTCATGGGATCTCAAGTCATCAGTCTCAGTGCTTATGGGGAATAAATTTAGGAATTCCCTGAGCCTGCACTAATGAGTTAACAAGGTTTAGGATTAAAGCATCCAAGATTAAGTAAACAGAGCAAAAGTACCCCCAGCATAGAACAAAAGCACAGGAATAGGAAGCCACAGGATGAAAACATCCAAGGTAGGTAAACAGGGTTAAATAACCCCTAGCATAGTACAAAAGCAGCTCCAGAATAGGTAAACAGGTAAACAGACAACCACAGCAGGGTGAAATTGCCTAGAGTGGAACTAATTAACAAAAGAAAGGTTCCTTGTTGACCCTGAGGTAACAGGCTCTATCTATCTTATTCCCTAGGCAAGTTAAGATAAACAGACATGGCACCTCATGCCTGCCATAAACAACCATCTGCTCCTAAACAACCATCTGCTCAGGTCCGGGATTTTGTTTTGTATTGACCCAAGCCCCTCACATTGGATATCTTCAAACCCCCCTTTATCTCTCACACATGAATTAGTGTTCACTGTTTCATTGCCTCTTTCTGCACATCTATCATGTTTGTAAGCCTTCTGATCCTAATAAAAATGGAGCAAGGACCTTTACTCGGGGCTCTTGTCTCATCCCAGCCATTACGCTCTCTCACATTTAATTCTGTGTCCACAGTCTTGCTGGACAATAGAGAACTCCAGACTCAAAGAGTGTGACATGTTCTGAGCATGGAGCCTGCTTGGGATTCTCTCTCTCTCTCTCTCTCTCTCTCTCTCTCTTGCTCACTTGCTCTCCCTCTGCCCCTCCCCCATGCATGCACAATCTTGCTCTCTCTAAAATTAAAATTAAAAAAGTTAAAAAAACTCAGCAAGATGATAAACTTAAGCTACTATATCAATAATCACATTAAATGCAAATGGCCTAAACACTACACAATAAAGGCAAATATTGTCAAAATGGTTAATAAAGCAAAAATTATATGTTGCCTACATATGGTTTAAATGTAAAGACACAAATAGGTTTAAACTGAAGGTTGGAAAATGATACATTTTAATACCAAATAAAGTAAAGCTAGAATGCTTGTGTTAATATCAATCAAAATAAGCTTCAGGTACTACTTTCAGAAGTAAAGGTAAGAATATTACCTCTAATAAAGAAAAAAGCATTTCATGATGATAAAGGGGGTAATTCAGTAAGAGGATACAGCAATACTAAATGTTTATGAATCTAATAACATAGCTTCAAAAGATATGAAGCAACAACAGAGAACAGCAAGGAGAAATAGACAAATCAAAAAAAAAAATAAAAAACAAAACGTTGTGCGATTACAATTAATACCTTTCCTTCAATAATCAACAGAACAAATAGGCATAAAATCAGCATGATATAGATGACTTTGAGAACACTATGGACCAGTTTGACTAGTCATGTGTAAAACATGCCAGTCAAATACAGTATAAAACATATTCCTTTCAATTGTATATGGAACATTTACCATAATAGGATATATTTTGGATCATAAACCAAATCTCAATAAATTTTAAATGATTTAAATTATACAATTCTCAATGCATGAAAAGACAAAAAAGAATTAAATCTTGCCATGTGCAACATTGAGCTAGTGAGTTTTATGCTAAGCAAAATAAGTCAGTCAAAGACAAATACCATATGATTTAATTCATATGTGGAAATTAAGAAAAACAAACTTGCATAGAGAAAAAAAGAGAAGAGGCAAACTAAGAAACAGACTCTTAACTATAGAGAGCAAACTGATGGTTAGCAGAGGGGAACTAGGTGGGGAAACCGGTTAAATAGGTGATGGAGATTAAGGAGGGCACTTACGTTGTATGTAAGTGTTGAATCACTAAATTGTACACTTGAAACCAAAATTACAACTGTATGTTAACTAGGTGGAGTTTAAATAAAAGCTTAAATAAATAATACAAATTCTCTCCTCTGATCAAAATGGAATTAAATTAAATTGAGTTAAGATCTCTGGAAAATAAATGTATATGTATAGCTGGAAACAAAAAATTCTTCTAAATAACCTATGGGGGAGAAAAATAAATTCAAAAGATAATTAGAAAGTATGTTTCATTCATATTGAATGAAAATCAAGGAACGATATATCAAAATTTGTGGGATTCTGCTAAAGCAGTACTTATGGAAAATTTTATAGCATTTAATAACTCCGTTAGAAAATAAGAAATGAAAGGTAACCAAATTAGTGACCTAAATTTCAACCTAAGGGAACTAGAAAAATGAGAGCAAATAAAATCAAGGTAAACAGAAGAAAAGGAGTAATAATGACTAGAACAGAAATTTTTAAATTGGAAACAAAAATAGTTGAGGAAATTCAATGAAAGTCAAGAGTGATACTTGGAGAAGATATAAAAAATTGATGCACTTCTAGGGAGACTGATTAGAGGAGAACAAGAGAGAGAGAGAACATATTCCTGATTTCAAGAATGAGAGAGGCAAAATAATTCTAGATTCTTTAGGTATTAAATGAATAATAAAGGAATGCTTTGAACAATTTTATGATAAGCATTTAATTATAAAACTTAGAATAAATGGAAAGGTACAAAGGTACAAAGACATCCAAAGCGCACACAAAAAAGTGGGGATAACCTGAAATAGCCTCATATTAAAGAAAAGTACTTTGCTCTTTAAAGCTTTCCTGGAAAGAAAACTCCAAATGACTTCATTGGTAAATACTATCAAATATTTACAGAAGAAGTATTATAAATTATATGTAAACTTTTCCATTAATGTAAAGATGATGGAATATCTCCCAGTTCATTTTAAGACATCAACTTTATCTTGATACTAACAGCAGACAAAGACCGTGCAAGAGAATCAGATTACATCAACATACCTCCTAAACATAAATGTAAAAATTCTAAACACAACATAAAGTAATTGTATCCAACAATAATAAAAGATAATACAAATCTTTTTATTAATAATAAAAGAATAAAAACCAAAGGTGTTTTATCCTAAGAATGCAAGTTTTGTTCAATGTAATTGAACATACTCCAAAACAAAAAACTATAACCTAATGATTATCTGTATAGATAAAGACAAAACATTTTGAAAATCTAACTTCTATCCGTGATATGAACTTTCAGTTAATTAGGAATAGAAGTGGATTTCCTTGACCTGATAAAAATCCTACAGTTAATATCATTCTTACTTGTAAAAACCTGAATATATACCTCCTAAATTTAAAAAGAAAAGACAAGGATGTCCACTCTCTCTACTTATATTCAATATTACACTAGGGAAACTATATAATACAATGTCATGACAAAGAAGAATTAAGAGTTACTCATATTCAAGATTAGAAGGATCAGTCTTTGCAGACAATACAATCTTTACAGCATAGTCTTCTGGAAAATCTGTAGATAGCTACAAAACAGCTACTAGAACTAAGTAAATTGAACAAGGTTGGAGGATTCAAGATGACTATAAGGAAATAATTAGAAAATGAAATTATTAAAACAATAACATTTATAGTAACATAAAATAATATGAAATCAAAAACCTGATAGACATAAAAGATCTGTGCAGTGAAAACTACAACAAGGTACTGAGAAAAATTAGAGAAAAACTAAATAAATGTAGAGATATACCATGTCATGAGTCAGAAGATGTAATATTGCTATATGTCAATTTTCCTAAAATAGTTGTGTGCACAACACTTTGCCCTACTATGTGTGTTCAACTACAAATGCACACACAAATTATTTTGGGGACAAAAAGCAGTAAAAAATAAAAATAAAAATAAATAACTGCAATTGCTTTATTATGCAATCTAATCACAGTCCCAACTTGAGGAATCCACACTGGCAAAGGAGTTCTGGCCCCTGAGAGGGGTTCAGTTAATATTGCAACAGATAATTTTATAGAAATTGATAAGCTGATACTAAAAAAGCATATGGAGGGGTGCCTGGGTGGCTCAGTATATTAAGCATCTAACTCTTGATTTTGGCTCAGGTCATGATATCCTGGTCATAAGATTGACCCCTGCATTGGGCTCAGTGCTGGACATAGAACCTGCTTGGGATTCTCTCTCTCTCTCACTCTGTCTCTGCCCCTCTCCTGCTCATGCTCTATTTCTCTCTCAAAATAAATAAACTTAAAAAAATAAAATAAATGGGGCATTTGGATGGCTCGGTGGGTTAAGCATCTGACTTCAGCTCAGGTTGTGATCTCATGGTTCATGAGTTTGAGCCCTGCATTGGGCTCTCTGCTGTCAGCACAGAGCCCACTTTGGAGCCTATGTCTCCCTCTCTCTCTGTCCCTTCACAACTCACACTCTCTCCTCTCAAAATAAACATTTAAAAAATAAAATAAAGAACATGTGGAAATGTAAAATATAAAAATTAACTTTCAGTGATCATAGAAATAAATGTAAAACCTTAACCTATAAAACTTTTAAAATAAAATACAGGAGAAACATTTTGTGACCTTAGATTAGACAAAGGTCTTTTAGATACAATTCCCAAGCATTATCCATAAAAAAAATCACATTGATAAAATGAACTTAAAGTTTGTGCTCTTTAGAAGACACTGTTAAGAAAATTAGAAGACAATCAGCAAACTAGGAGAAAATATTTGCGAACCACATATCCATTAAAGGACTTCTGTCTAGAACATAGAAAATACCTATCAAAATTCAAAGATAAGTAAAGAAGCTGATTCTAAAAATTGGCAAAGTATCTGAAGAGAAAATTCACCAGGAATAATATTCAGATGATGAAGTAGAAGATGAAAGAAAAGGCAACAGCACACAGTTAGAATAATGCACTTTAAAAGCACGAGGAAACATTATTCCACAACCATTAGAATGTTTGTAATAAAATTATTTCCCATGCCAAGTGTAGTAAGCACATGGAGCAGTTGGCACTTTCATACGCTTCTCACAGGAATGTGAAATGCTATGAGCATGAATCTTCGTCACTATTTTTGATAGTTAAGACTGGTAATAGTTCAATTGAATAAACAAATCCAGGATATCCATACAATGAAATACTGTTCATTTCTAAAACAGAACGAAACACTGATACACACAACCACACAGATAAATATCAAAACAGTTATGCTGAATAAAAGAAGCCAAACAGTATAGAAAACATACAAATGATTTTCTTTTACATAAAATTTAAAAAATTGTAAACTAACCAATAATTGCAAAAAGCCTAGCTCTGTTTATCTGGGAGTTGTATGGGAGAGAGTGGACAGACAGGGAGAGATTATTAAGGATCTTAATAATACTTTGGAGGGTAATGGATGTGTTCATTATCTTTATTTGGATGATTGTTTCATGGGTCTATGCATGTGTCAAATCTCATCAAATTACACACTGTATTAAGTATAATTTATTCTATGTAAAATTTATATTCTATCTCATTTTATACCTTACTAAATCTATAAAATCTTTCAATATTTTAACATGTTGGTGTCATTGAAGCAATATGCTACCCAGGAAAAAATAAGCATTTTTCTGGAAATTAATTAAAATAGATATGATACAGTGATATATAGTTATTATACCAAAAGCAACAAATAAGTTAAATGTTAGCATTCACAGTTTAATATTTTTAAACTTACTAAATTTTTAAGCATCAGAATGTGAACAATTAAATGTTTAATTGGTTAATTTTTACCCAAAACCAAATGTTTGATTTGACTAAATTAAATTAATTACCTTATTTTAGTAATTTGGCACCACCTGATCACATCCAAAACAAAAAAAAAAAGACATTTTTAGAAAAATATTTATAATAGTAACCACATGAATGTAGTATTTTTAATAATTAATTAAATCATTTACCCTACTTGGTCCTTAATCTGTATATCATGCAAGTTGGTATACACAGAAAAAGTTTAGAGTACACAAAGAAATTAAGACTTCTTGAATCCTATTCTCAATGAACATACGATCTATTTATGAAATAGTCATTTACAAAATAGATATTTCAGCTGAGTAAAATAAAATATATTTGTAAAAATATACATCAAATGAAGAGGAGATTATTTTTGGTTGCAATGATCAGGAATAGATTTCTAGTCTGGAAGAGGAATGAACACAGTTTAGAACATTTGCAGAGTTTGAATAAACCAATGGGGAAAGTGGAGTAAAATGCCATTGCTCTTTTTGGGAACTAAAGAAATAATTTATAGATTTGAGTTAAGTCACAACTTACATGACTTCCTTTCTGTTATGCAATAGAACATAAATATCACTGACATTTAGTAAAGTATTAAAAGTAGTTCTAATAAATCATATAGATAAACATTGAATCTGGTAAAAAATGGTTGAAACAAAGGCAAGGACTCAACATACAGTAAATCTCTTTGGATATGTTTGGGGTGGCTGGGTAACTCACTCAGTTAAGTGTATGACTCTTGGTTTTGGTTCAGGTCATGATCTTACGGTTTCATGAGTTCGAGCCCCACATCAGGCTATATGCTAACAGCACAGAGCCTGCGTGGGATATTCTCTGTCTCTGTCTCTGTCTCTGTCTCTCTGCCCCTACCCCACTCACGCTGTCTGTGTCTTTCTCAAAAATAAATAGATATAAAAATTTTAAATCTATTAGGATGTGTTTATATTAAATGCTTTCATCCAAGAAACATCTTGAACATATTCTATTCTATTCTATTCTATTCTATTCTATTCTATTCTATTCTATTCTATCCTACCTATTTGCTGAGTACTTTAGAGGTATCAGAATATTTTTAGGAATATAAGAATATAGACAACTAAAGATTCAGTTATGAGATAATATACTGAGGTTTATGCAGTGTGCTAGAGGATCACATACATTTTTTTTCTAGAAATGTTTTGTTTTATGTTGTAGTGATTGAATATGTACCCAAAAAGAAAAGCACTCAGGTTAATGACTTGAGGGAAAGGATACAGGATTATGACATTCACTGAGAATAGGCAGAACAAAAAAAGGTGAGGGAAACTTAGAACAAAGGTAAGGAATTAGGTAAGTCTGGCCCAGTTGGTTTCAGACCTCAGATATGTGTGAATATTAAGCCACATGGTACAGTAGTATGGAGTGAAAAGGAGTCATAAAGTCAAGAGTCATCAACACATATGGTAAGCAAAATCAGGAGACAGTATGAGTTTGTTCAGTAAGATCTGTTAGATGAAGAAGAACACATTAAACAAAACAAATGAGCGAAAGAAAAATAGAGAGAGACAAGCCAAGAAACAGACTCTTAAATACAGAGAACAAACTGTTGGTTACCAGAGAGGAGTTTGGTGGGGGGATTGGCAAAATATACGATAAGGATTAAGGAGTGTGTGTGTTGTGATGAGCACTGGGGGATGAATGGAATTGTTGAATCACTAAACTGTACAGTTGAAGCTAACATAACACACTATATTAACTACACTGGAATTAAAATGAAATAAAAATGTAAAAAATAACCCTGAGAGGGGTGGCTGGGTGGCTAGTTAGTTGAGTGTCAGACTTGGGCTCAGGTCATGATCTCATGATTTGTGAGTTCAAACCCTGCATTGGGCTCTGTGCTGTCTGCGTGGAGCCTACTTTGGATCTTCTGTCCTCCTCTCTCTTTCTCTCTCTCTCTCTCTCCCTCGCTATCTCTTTCTGCAAAAATAACTAAACATTTAAAACAAACAAATAAAAGGCTTACATTAAAGACAACTGTATTAAAAAAAAAAAAAAAACTCCAAAAAAGAAACATACATATGGAGCATAGTAGGTAGAGGGAGTAAGCAGGGGTGATTCGAGAGTAGGAAGGGAATGCATGTCTTCCAGCATACTATATAGCTACCAATTGTTTGTATGTAAAAGTATGCTGCATACATTTTTCATAAAGTTAAAAAAATCTAATTAAACATTTTAGCTTATGTATTTGTATTTATATAAAAACTACCTTCCATGGATATGTTTATACACTTGACAAGTATTTACAGAAATATTAAGCTTTAGTAGAAAGTAAGATAATATGTCATTTAAAGAAAGTTGTATCATCATATTTGTTTTCTTCATGATCCTAAATGTAAGATGTATTTTTTCCAAAGGGAAAAATAAGAAAGATTTTCAAAACAAAGTAAATAATACTAATTAAACCCATAGTCTTTTGAGTTAATTGCAATATTTTGGATCTTTGAGCAAGTCACAATTCACTCAGGTTTTTTCAAGACATATAACTAATATTACATTTGATTTTTTTATAGTTCTTGATGTCTTAAATTATGGTTGCAGCACAGCATATTTTATTTGGAACTATACTCCATTCACTTAAATAAGAAGCTGTTTTTTGAAAAAGGGCTGAATTACCCTGCACATTCTACATACTTATTTTGTCCAGCAGGGATTTTAAAAAGGATGCTCACATGATAATTATTATCTGCTTCCTGTTGGCAGCTGCCCTATTTCAGAAACAGAGGTTGTGATGTCCCATGTGACATATTTTGTGCTTCTCCTCTTGATGAAGGAAAGGGAAAGAGCTAAACTGATTTAAATTAAATTTCGGGAAATGATGCTTCAAAGTTTAAGTACTTATATGCCAAGTTTCAGAGAAAAGCAAATAAAAACAGCCAAGTTATAAATCATTCAAGAAGGGGGATTTATGATGGAAACAACAAGCCAGGTTTAACTATAGCTTCTCTGCTGGGTTCTGCTCTACAGAACGGTTATAATAAATCGTGCAATGAATGAATAGAAAATAGAATTCTTTTAACTTCCTAAGGATAAACTCCTGAGACTTACTTCTCTCTGACTTTGTATACTTATGCATGAATATCTCTTTTATTATTACAGATATTTTACACTGCTTGGACTGTATCATACCATCTTTCAGAAAGCAAATTAGATAGCTGTATATGATCATATGGATATTCATACTCTATTTTTTATTTTAATTTGGTATATTATGCATACACTGCCAGGGTTTCAGTACACCTTGCTGTAAGAAAACCTAGCCATCTTGGAAGAGGCTATGGAGAACACGTTTCAGAGAGCTGAAAACACCATTTGCAATTTTATAAACAACTTGAATATTATTTAAAACTTTTTCTTAATAATTTTAGAGTTCATTTTCAGTTTTATTAAAAATATAATTCCTGGGCCCCTGGGTGGCTCAGTCAGTTGAGCTTCTGACTTCGGCTCAGGTCATGATCTCACTGCCTGTGAGTTCCAGCCACACATCAGTTTCTGTGCTGACAGCTCGGAGCCTGGAACCTGCTTTGGATTCTGTATCTCCCTCTCTCTCTGTCCCTCCCCCACTCATGCTCTGTCTCTGTCTCAAAAATAAACATTAAAAAAATAAAAAAAATATGTATATAATTCCTCTCATCATTTTTGCTAAATCCATCCTATGAAATGTTTCCATAAAGACTATCCAGGGTGGGCCAGTACATTTTTTTTCACAACTAGTATAGTTTTTTCCCTCCATCTACATTAATCAAAATCTTGTAAGTTCAAAGGAAAAAAAACTAATGGAAGTGATTAAAGAGAGAGAGCAGACAGGAAATAAGGTGAAAAAGGACAGAGGAAACCAGGAGAAGGACATAAAGTGGCAAAGAAAGGAGGGCAATAAATTAGAAAAAATATAAGGAAAAATATCACAATAAATTGTCTATCAAATATAGGATTACTGGTATTTAATATTCTGGATAATTTTATATTTAATACAGAATTTAATATTCTGTATATTTGTTGCCTAAGAAACTGAAACAGACATTAAAAAAAGGAATACAGGAAAATAATTAAAAGTAAACAAAATTTTATTTTATTTTTAATTTTTTAAAAATGTTTATTTTTGAGAGAGACAGGGTATGAGTGGGAGAGGGGCAGAGAGAGAGGAAGCTGAGCTGTTAGCACAGAGCCTGATGTGGGGCTTGAACTCACCAGCTGTGAGATCATGACTTTAACTCAAATTGGCCACTTACCTACTGAGCCACCCAGACGCCCCAATAGGAAACAAAATTTTAAAAGTTTACATATCTGAAATTTTCCCACAGACTTAATGACGATTTAATAGTTTAATCTAGTTTACTCAGATTAAAAGTGCCTTTAAAGGTAAGCTTCTTTCTTATTTTGCAGTGCCTTGGGTTCAGAAAATTATTACAACTTTGTCACCTGTAATTTTTCAATTTGTAGACCTTTCTATTAGGTAACCAGGAGTAATTATTTTCTAAGGAAAAGCATTTTCAAATCAATTTGTTTCAAATTTTCAGTCAAAAAATTATTTTGTACTAAGGTAGAACATAAATGAGACTTCAAGCAAGGGCTCTTTATGCTCATCCTTAAATGGGTGAATGAAGGGCATAACATGTCAAAGAGTCATTATGGACTTTCTGAGAATAATTTTCCTTAGAATTAGGAGGCCAGGAAAGGACATATACTCTACCTGCACGCATTTCAAAGTTTGCAGCAATGTCAATGGGAAGAGTTTTGGGAAGTTCACCAGCTGTGATTCTCTTGCAGGGCTTGCTCATGAATATGAGGATAGGAAGTAGGTTAAAAGCTTAATGCTAGGGAGGCAGCAACAACAGGGAAGAAACAGTATGACAAAAGGGGAAACGCTGCATTATTTTTTTTTATTTCAACATGTCTGTGAGATTTAGCAAAGAGCAGAATGTAATAGGAGGGAGAGAGAGATGCACCCTGCAGTAAGCTGTTATGTTAGGTTCACTGAAACTATTTGACTAAGTTCATAGGCAATTATGTATTCTTGAATGGACAATCGGATTTTATTTACAACTGACAGCCTACATAATTAGAAAAGGCTATCCCCAATCTTTCCATGTGATTTAGTTTGTAAACAACATCAAAGCTTTGTTTTCTTTAATGATGTTTATAAGGAATAGAAGAAAATGAAATGGTCATGGGTAATTGTAAGGTGCTACTTCACACAGCAAGACTTAACTTTTGACCTGCTATCAGGAGAATGTATAGCAGGTGAAGTGGAAAAGAAATGGACTAACAATCAGGAAACTAGGGTTTTCATCTTAGTGTTCCCACTAATTAGCTGTCTGACCAAGAGCATCACGGTGTCTCTGAATTTGAGTTTTCTCATCTGTATAATGAAGCGGTTGTTGGTCAACAAAGCCCTTTCCAGTGCTCAAAGTCTATATACATTGCATTCTCTTTTCTAGCAGCACAGATAGATTTTTGCTGACCTATCCATGTGCATTTTTCTGATCTTTTGTGAGTAATGCTATGCTCCAGTGACCTTGACTGGCAATGTTTACAGGTACAGTCTGTGTGACAGAGGGACTCAAAGTAATTCGTTCAAGAACCAAAATCCCTACAAGTGCCAATTAGCAAAGGGCCCAATCAATGAACTACCCTGGTGACACTGTCATGCCAATAATTCCTTGGGGATGTCTCCATGAATGTCTATTTGACTAAGAATGAATTGCATACACAGTGAAATAATCAATTAGAATTTCAAACAATTGGACAAGGTATACTCTCTTGAGAGCAAAATTACAGCTTATATTGCTTCTTCAACTGTATCTTTATGATACAGATAGAAAAGTTAGAAAAAGATCAGTGAATTAAGGAGATTATAAATCAGCACCCATGACATTAAGAATGTTTCTGTGAGGTAAAGTAGCATGCATAAATATACTTAGATTTTAATAGGCCAACCTAATAAACATCAGTTGAGAGAGAGAGAAAAATGTTTCTGTATAAAAAATGTTATATATACAATTGTATGTATGTGCATATATATATATATATATATATCACTATATATATATATATATACACAATACGCACTATGTATACAGATATATATAGATATAGATATAATAGATATAGATATATAGGTGACACTGTAATTATCATAAATATTTCTTTGGCTGTGTGCTTCTAAGCCTTTGTTTCAGTCTTATCCCAAAATCACTAGTATGTCTGCACCATGGTATCTTGTGGAAATATTGATATACTGTAGTTAAATTTTAATAAGTGTGTTCAATTTGTGGTGCCTTTAACAATATGAGAACAAAATGATGAATGACAATGTACTTTTTAATAATACCTCTGAAATATGATATAAATAATAGAGTTTTGCTGCCTTTCTATTAACCAATTTATCTAAGGCACGTTGTTTAGGAGAACAAGGTCATGAATATGAAACCAATGTGAACTTTATTCTGTTATGTAGTTACAAACTTTATTACTGGCATTTTCAAAAGCTCTTTTTCAAAGGCTTTCTTTGTCTAAAAAAAGACATTCTGAGAAAATGCAGATAAATCAATATAACCCTTCATGTCATTTATCAAGAATGATAGGCTGATAATGGGTCAGTACTGACACAGAATTCAAATTTACACATATAAAAGACTGAGCAAACCATATGGTCCAAACTATTGTCTGTGGACTAACCAAAGCAAATTGTTTTTCCCTTTTCTCTCCATTTCTTTTCTACTTGTCTCGTAGGGACTCTGTTATATAATTTAAAACATTTACCACTCTGAAATACAATTTGACTTGAAAAATACTGATCCAACCCAACCCTATTTCAGATGAATTCACTGAGTTCTAGAGAGTCAAAGTGACTTTCTAGAATCAAATAGTTTGTTAATAGCAGAGTTGGAACCTAGGTCTCCTGACTCCAAATGTAGCAAGTATCTTTTAGCCTTTAGACATTTATCTTTTAGGCTTTGTTTAGGCTAATATCAAGACCAATTATTTTTAATGTGTCTTTTTTGTATATTCAAAATCTTGAGTTTATTCAGGAAGTTAGAACTCATATAATTTTTATGGAAATCAGATTCTTTCTCAGGAGATGTAATTAATCAAGTGAGAAAATAGAAAGCAGGGTTTTCAGCTATTAGAAACAGATATAATAGTTTAGGAGCCTTCACTGGACAGATGTGGGGGAACCACTATATGGCAGGTCCAGATGTTGCTATCTGTCTGAACCCACATGCTCAGTGTAGCATCTGGACCCAGGATCACCAGAGAAAAGAGTCTCCGTATAATTACCTCCCCAACCTTCCAAAAGAATGCTCTCAGGAATTTTTAAGTAGAGAGCAGCATACTCACTAATAAACTTTACAAAGGCAAATGACAATTGGCAGAGCCTTTGCCCTCCCCAGGCCCACAAAGGTATAGGACTACTTAATGGAAGCATAAGGGGTGAGTCTATTAAGGAAGCAGGTAAATGGGAAGTAGGACTTCTACATTTCCAACAGGGTAGGTCCATGTAAAGTTCATAATTTAAACAGAGAGAAAGAAGCCTGTTATTAGAAGAGTTACATTAATAGAACCATTACGTTAGATTTGACAAAGAAACACTGATTAATTCCCAAGAATCTTTTCATGTCGGTCTTTGGCCAATTTAGCACAATTTAGGGTCTGTCCCCATGCCTCTAAGAGTTTGTAATCAGAAAATTTGGCATGTGCTTAATTAGAACACTTAGACAAAAAATCTCTGCCTTCTTTAATAAATCAACATGAAGCCAAATATAATTTAAAATTGGCTATATGAGCAGATAGCCACGACTAAGTCTGTGTCGATAAATACTTCTAAATTTTTAGCATTTTATTTTGAAATAATATTATACAAAAGTCATAAGAAATAAAGTGAAATTTTAATAGCATCAAGATAAAGGAGCCTGATGTATCTATCTTCACACTGGGGACATCATTATTAATGTGGCTGGAATATCTATGGCCTGATGTCTTAAAGTGATGTGCCAATTTTTTGCCTCCGTGACACTCATTTTGCTTTTAAGCCTAATCCATTCTTAAAGGGCCAGTTCTCAGCAAGATATGCTGTATGTTATTTGGATTGTCTCTGTGTTCAGCCTCTGAATTGATTAATGTTTTAATCCTATGGAGATAGAGAGCTGTATGTAAAAATTGAAAGATTTTCTTAAACCCTTTTTGTAAGACATTGGAGCAAAAACTGCACTGTTTGATAATAGAGTAGGAGAATATAATAGTGGGGATGAGAAATTTCCCCTAATTTCCCCCCTAAACCAGCTCTGTTGGGAAGTGAGGGTTTTAGGACTGTCAGGGACATATAATGGATACAGATGCCTGGCAAGAGGCTGTGCTGAAGCCGTGGAAGATGTGGTAGCCAGGAGGATATCATAGTCAAGCCTGACTTACTTTCAGCAATGATTGACTAGAATTCTTCATGAGTAGGTCTAAGAAATCCCTTGGTATCCCCAGAAGTACTTTGAGACTGTTGTGTTGAGGATAAACACGAACAACTTGGGGCGACAACCTATAAAATGTAGGTTATTAGTAATATAGCATCATTTTATCCACTGGCTGTTAAAGACTAGGAAAAATTGATTTCCAAAGAATTCAATTTTCAAAGGTAAACTTTACATCTTCCTTTACCAAGCGCTTGACTCATGTGACATTTTACTATTCCTAGACTTATGTGAAAATATGTTCTGAAGCATCTCCCATTTGTCCTAACCCTGGAGAAAGCTATTGTTGAGCAAGCAGTTCATGACAGCATGACAGTGTAAAGGTTTATATAAGATATAGATCAATGGTTCAAATGTGACATTGTGGTTACTCTGGGCTTTAAGAGTAGGCAACTCTTTTGGCCTTCTTGAAATTCCCCAGAGTCTTTTGGCCTTCTTGAAAGTGCTCACCCAGGGACCAAGGATTTCAGTCAGTGTCAATTGCTGAGAGTAGAACAGGGACTTCTAATTTTTCTAAAACAAGGTAGAACATTTGTGAGCAACATTCTGGGACTGCTGACCTAGTAGACAATATTTACTAAATCCAGTCACTATTTGAAATATTTAAATTGTTCCAACGAGAAATTCTAATTCCATTAATTGTTGATGACTGGGAGAAAAATACCACTCATGAGACTAGTAATACATTTTTATCTGAGTATTATACTCAAGGAATTATTATTAACTTCCCTACAAATTATCACACATCTTAAAGTCTCTGTGTTGCATATTGCCAGTGCCTACAGGAAGTTGCACACTTGTAGCAAGTTTGTTTTTGTTTTTGTTGTTGTCGTTTGTGTGCTTTTTAAATGTACTTACAAGACCTCAAGACCTATATTTAATATTATCAAGATTCAGCTGTACTAATAGCCAAAACTGTTTCTACCAGTTGAACTTGTTACAGGTTTTAATTGGGTCATACAAACTAAAGACTTATAAGGAAGAAAATTTGAGTTTTTTATATAAAAATATTTTGAATGTGATAAAAGATGTGATAACATCAGTTACTAAAAAAATCAAATGAATGAGCATAACCATGTGTTTTAAAATACAAGAAGAAATTCTGCATTTAATTTGTTTTGTAATTTAAGTATTAATCCACTTTTTAGACATGAAATTTGAAATCACCAATAAATTTAATTTATTGAAGTTTTGAAATAAATATAATAGAATCCTTTTGTTGTTGTTGAAGTTAACTTTTATTTATTTATTTTGAGAGAGCATGAGAATGCAAGCAGAGGAAGGGCAGAGAGAGAGAATCCCAAACCTGGGCTCAGTCTCATGAAGTGAGAATTCATGACCTGAACTGAAATCTAGAGTTAGACACTTAACCAACCAAACCTCTGATAACAGATAATAGAATACAATAATAGCATAATAGAATCCTTCTTTTTTAAAGTTTATTTATTTATTTTTTGAGAGAGACAGAGATAATGTGAGTGGGGGAGGAAAAGAGAGAGAAGGAGAGAGAGAATCCCAAGCAGGCTCTGCACTACCTAATGCAGGGCTGCATCTCATGAAATCATGAGATCATGACCTGAGCTGAAATCAAGAGTTGGACGCTTAACTGACTGAGCCACTCAGGTGCCCCTAGAATCCTTCTTATGCAAACTGTATATTCTAACATATAGCCTCCCACAATTATGTTAGTTATGAATGTCAACTTATATATTTTAGATCTAAACAAAAATGTCATGTATTCTTATGTTAATTTTCATGTTTTCCTGCATAGTACACTTGTAAATTTACAGACAAATTATTTACTTGAACTAGTCATGAAAAGTAGGTAAATCTCAAGATACTTAATATTGCTAAAGCTTGTGCAATTTGATCTCTTAGGATTTTCCTGCTGTTATCATTTAGTTTTATGTATTTTTTTTGTATACAGTAATATAGATATAAAATAGGAAGCTATCCCAGTCTATACTGAGGAAAATGTCTTTTTAAAAGAACATTGACTTTCTTTATTAAACTAAAAGCACTGAAGATCAATTGTAAAAAGCATGAAAATGGTTAGACTTAATGTTTAAACTATGGAAATTATTAAATAAGCAGATGACAAATTCTCATTATATCATATCTGCTTATATTTTTCAGTATGTGTAAGATAATTTTAGATGGGTGTATGATTATCTAGATCTAAGCATAGAGAAATAATGCTTACTAAAAAGTCACTGAAAAATATGTAGTCAGTGATGCAGCAAGTGAAAAACACAACAAAAGAGCAGAACAAATGCCTGTTTTAAGATTCAGTAGTCTATTTCAAGGTTCAGGAATAAATGAATAATTGTTATAATAATGAGTTGGAAACACTTTAACTTTGTATAATAAAGTCAAAAGCAAATTTGGATATTTGTAGTTTTTAATACATACTTGTTGCCAACAGGATGCTGGCTGTGACATTCTCTTCCACCTCCTCCTTTATTGGAAAGCTTATACATATAATTGTTCTATAATAAAGAAGAAATAGTATATGCTCTTTTCATTCAGCTATTTTATGCCCCAAAGCATGATGGGGAAGTCATCTGAACAGCTCTGGAATGAATACACTATTAACCATACTATAACTCTATATATAGTGAAATGACCAAGTAGTTTGAGATTGTTAAGGAGAAGTTAGAGGACAAATCCCTTTCAACTTAGCTATGGATTTTTTAACTCCCTGGAACATTTGGCTGTGGTTTGACAGCACAAAACACACTGCAGAATATCTTAACTCTTTTGTCTGAAATCAGTGCAGCCACATTGTCACGTTCTGGTTGACTGATTCTCAAGTTGTAATTCAGTTTGAGCACGACTTTTGTAGGAAATCTGGGACAAGGAAGAAGATGGTGATGATGAGGCTCCTGGAAGGGTGAAAGGCTAGCATACCACTGAGGATGAAAGTCTCTGTACATAACTTCTCAAGGAAAATCTTCACACAAGAAATAAAATAGTAACCTCTACATTCACATCACGTTTTCTTTTCACAAAGTAGATAATTTCTTTAGTAAATGTTCTAAAAGAATACTTCATAATACTTTCTTCAAATTATTACATATGTGTCAGAAAACAGATAAAATTGAGAAACTATGTTATGTCAATTCAGCATTTGATCTATTTCCCTTATATTATATAAAGAATTTTATTTGCCAAACAATATATTGTATTACAGATATTAGGGGAATTTACAAAAATTGCTTTCACACATTGTGAGTTTTATACACACACACACACACATATATATATTTACATATATATGTGTATATATATATATATATATATATATATATGCATGCCTGGGATATATATATGTGTGTGTATGTCCCCCGGTCCTGATACAAATCTCCAAAAACCCTTGAAAATAAGGGGTAGTAGGAAACTCTTTTGTTCTAACATTTAGTCTTTGACCCCAGTTCTTGACACAGAACTCTAAAGACTTTGTAATAGGAGCATCTAAATCTGAACTCCTAAATCTCTTGGAATCTCTTGGGTGTAGAAACACTTTTTTTTTTTTTTTTTTTTTTTTTTTTTTTTTGCATTTATTTATTTATTTTTGTTTGTTTGTTTGTTTTTATATATATATGAAATTTATTGACAAATTGGTTTCCATACAACACCCAGTGCTCATCCCAAAAGGTGCCCTCCTCAATACCCATCACCCACCCTCCCCTCCCTCTCACCCCCCATCAACCCTCAGTTTGTTCTCAGTTTTTAACAGTCTCTTATGCTTTGGCTCTCTCCCACTCTAACCTCTTTTTTTTTTTTTTGTTCCTTCCCCTCCCCCATGGGTTCCTGTTAAGTTTCTCAGGATCCACATAAGAGTGAAACCATATGGTATCTGTCTTTCTCTGTATGGCTTATTTCACTTAGCATTACACTCTCCAGTTCCATCCACGTTGCTACAAAAGGCCATATTTCATTTTTTCTCATTGCCACATAGTACTCCATTGTGTATATATACCACAATTTCTTTATCCATTCATCAGTTGATGGACATTTAGGCTCTTTCCATAATTTGGCTATTGCTGACAGTGCTGCTATGAACATTGGGGTACAAGTGCCCCTATGCATCAGTACTCCTGTATCCCTTGGATAAATTCCTAGCAGTGCTATTGCTGGGTCATAGGGTAGGTCTATTTTTAATTTTCTGAGGAACCTCCACACTGCTTTCCAGAGCGGCTGCACCAATTTGCATTCCCACCAACAGTGCAAGAGGGTTCCCCTTTCTCCACATCCTCTCCAGCATCTATAGTCTCCTGATTTGTTCATTTTGGCCACTCTGACTGGCGTGAGGTGATACCTGAGTGTGGTTTTGATTTGTATTTCCCTGATAAGGAGCGACGCTGAACATCTTTTCATGTGCCTGTTGGCCATCTGGATGTCTTCTTTAGAGAAGTGTCTATTCATGTTTTTTGCCCATTTCTTCACTGGGTTATTTGTTTTTCGGGTGTGGAGTTTGGTGAGCTCTTTATAGATTTTAGATACTAGCCCTTTGTCCGATATGTCATTTGCAAATATCTTTTCCCATTCCGTTGGTTGCCTTTTCGTTTTGTTGGTTGTTTCCTTTGCTGTGCAGAAGCTTTTTATCTTCATAAGGTCCCAGTAGTTCATTTTTGCTTTTAATTCCCTTGCCTTTGGGGATGTGTCAAGTAAGAAATTGCTACGGCTGAGGTCAGAGAGGTCTTTTCCTGCTTTCTCCTCTAGGGTTTTGATGGTTTCCTGTCTCACATTCAGGTCCTTTATGCATTTTGAGTTTATTTTTGTGAGTGGTGTGAGAAAGTGGTCTAGTTTCAATCTCCTGCATGTTGCTGTCCAGTTCTCCCAGCACCATTTGTTAAAGAGACTGTCTTTTTTCCATTGGATGTTCTTTCCTGCTTTGTCAAAGATGAGTTGGCCATACGTTTGTGGGTCTAGTTCTGGGGTTTCTATTCTATTCCATTGGTCTGTGTGTCTGTTTTTGTGCCAATACCATGCTGTCTTGATGATGACAGCTTTGTAGTAGAGGCTAAAGTCTGGGATTGTGATGCCTCCTGCTTTGGTCTTCTTCTTCAAAATTCCTTTGGCTATTCGGGGCCTTTTGTGGTTCCATATGAATTTTAGGATTGCTTGTTCTAATTTCGAGAAGAATGCTGGTGCAATTTTGATTGGGATTGCATTGAATGTGTAGATAGCTTTGGGTAGTATTGACATTTTGACAATATTTATTTTTCCAATCCATGAGCAGGGAATGTCTTTCCATTTCTTTAAATCTTCTTCAATTACCTTCATAAGCTTTCTATAGTTTTCAGCATACAGATCCTTTACATCTTTGGTTAGATTTATTCCTAGGTATTTTATGCTTCCTGGTGCAATTGTGAATGGGATCATTTTCTTTATTTGTCTTTCTGTTGCTTCATTGTTAGTGTATAAGAATGCTACTGATTTCTGTACATTGATTTTGTACCTGCAACTTTGCTGAATTCATGTATCAGTTCTAGCAGACTTTTGGTGGAGTTTATCGGATTTTCCATGTATAATATCATGTCATCTGCAAAAAGCGAAAGCTTGACTTCATCTTTGCCAATTTGGATGCCTTTGATTTCCTTTTGTTGTCTGATTGCTGATGCTAGAACTTCCAGCACTATGTTAAACAACAGCGGTGAGAGTGGGCATCCCTGTCGTGTTCCTGATCTCAGGGAGAAAGCTCTCAGTTTTTCCCCGTTGAGGATGATGTTAGCTGTGGGCTTTTCATAAATGGCTTTTATGATCTTTAAATATGTTCCTTCTATCCCGACTTTCTCAGGGGTTTTTATTAAGAAAGGGTGCTGGATTTTGTCAAAGGCCTTTTCTGCATCGATTGACAGGATCATATGGTTCTTCTCTTTTTTTTTGTTAATGTGATGGATCACGTTGATTGATTTGCGAATGTTGAACCAGCCCTGCATCCCAGGAATGAATCCCACTTGATCATGGTGAATCATTCTTTTTATATGCTGTTGAATTCGATTTGCTAGTATCTTATTGAGAATTTTTGCATCCATATTCATCAGGGATATTGGCCTGTAGTTCTCTTTTTTTACTGGGTCTCTGTCTGGTTTAGGAATCAAAGTAATACTGGCTTCATAGAATGAGTCTGGAAGTTTTCCTTCCCTTTCTATTTCTTGGAATAGCTTGAGAAGGATAGGTATTATCTCTGCTTTAAACGTCTGGTAGAACTCCCCTGGGAAGCCATCTGGTCCTGGACTCTTATTTGTTGGGAGATTTTTGATAACCGATTCAATTTCTTCGCTGGTTATGGGTCTGTTCAAGCTTTCTCTTTCCTCCTGATTGAGTTTTGGAAGAGTGTGGGTGTTCAGGAATTTGTCCATTTCTTCCAGGTTGTCCAATTTGTTGGCATATAATTTTTCATAGTATTCCCTGATAATTGTTTGTATCTCTGAGGGATTGGTTGTAATAATCCCATTTTCATTCATGATTTTATCTATTTGGGTCATCTCCCTTTTCTTTTGGAGAAGCCTGGCTAGAGGTTTGTCAATTTTATTTATTTTTTCAAAAAACCAACTCTCGGTTTCGTTGATCTGCTCTACAGTTTTTTTAGATTCTATATTGTTTATTTCTGCTCTGACTTTATTATTTCTCTTCTTCTGCTGGGTTTGGGGTGTCTTTGGTTCTCTGCTTCTATTTCCTTTAGGTGTGCTGTTAGATTTTGTATTTGATATTTTTCTTATTTCTTGATTTAGGCCTGGATTGCAATGTATTTTCCTCTCAGGACTGCCTTCACTGCATCCCAAAGCGTTTGGATTGTTTTATTTTCATTTTCGTTTGTTTCCATGTGTTTTTTTTTTTTGTTTTTTTTTTTTTTAACGTTTTATTTATTTTTGAGACAGAGAGAGACAGAGCATGAACGGGGGAGGGGCAGAGAGAGAGGGAGACACAGAATCGGAAGCAGGCTCCAGGCTCTGAGCCATCAGCCCAGAGCCCGACGCGGGGCTCGAACTCGCGGACCGCGAGATCGTGACCTGGCTGAAGTCGGACGCTTAACCGACTGCGCCACCCAGGCGCCCCTCCATGTGTTTTTTAATTTCTTCTCTAATTGCCTGGTTGACCCACTCATTCGTTAGTAGGGTGTTCTTTAACCTCCATGCTTTTGGAGGTTTTCCAGACTTTTTCCTGTGGTTGATTTCAAGCTTCATAGCATTGTGGTCTGAAAGTATGCATGGTATGATCTCAATTCTTGTATACTTATGAAGGGCTGTTTTGTGACCCAATATGTGATCTATCTTGGAGAATGTTCCATGTGCACTCGAGAAGAAAGTCTATTCTGTTGCTTTGGGATGCAGAGTTCTAAATATATCTGTCAAGTCCATCTGATCCAATGTCTCATTCAGGGCCCTTGTTTCTTTATTGACCGTGTGTCTAGATGATCTATCCATTTCTGTAAGTGGGGTGTTAAAGTCCCCAGCAATTACCACGTTCTTATCAATAAGGTTGCTTATGTTTATGAGTAATTGTTTTATATATTTGGGGGCTCCGGTATTCGGCGCATAGACATTTATAATTGTTAGCTCTTCCTGATGGATAGACCCTGTAACTATTATATAATGTCCTTCTTCATCTCTTGTTACAGCCTTTAATTTAAAGTCTAGTTTGTCTGATATAAGTATGGCTACTCCAGCTTTCTTTTGGCTTCCAGTAGCATGATAAATAGTTCTCCATCCCCTCACTCTCAATCTAAAGGTGTCCTCAGGTCTAAAATGAGTCTCTTGTAGACAGCAAATAGATGGGTCTTGTTTTTTTATCCATTCTGATACCCTGTGTCTTTTGGTTGGCGCATTTAGTCCATTTACATTCAGTGTTATTATAGAAAGATACGGGTTTAGAGTCATTGTGATGTCTGTATGTTTTATGCTTGTAGTGATGTCTCTGGTACTTTGTCTCACAGGGTCCCCCTCAGGATCTCTTGTAGGGCTGGTTTAGTGGTGACAAATTCCTTCAGTTTTTGTTTGTTTGGGAAGACCTTTATCTCTCCTTCTATTCTAAATGACAGACTTGCTGGATAAAGGATTCTCGGCTGCATATGTTTGCTGTCTAGCACCCTGAAAATCTCGTGCCAATTCTTTCTGGCCTGCCAAGTTTCAAAAGAGAGATCAGTCACGAGTCTTATAGGTCTCCCTTTATATGTGAGGGCACGTTTACCCCTTGCTGCTTTCAGAATTTTCTCTTTATCCTTGTATTTTGCCAGTTTCACTATGATATGTCGTGCAGAAGATCGATTCAAGTTACGTCTGAAGGGAGTTCTCTGTGCCTCTTGGATTTCAATGCCTTTTTCCTTCCCCAGTTCAGGGAAGTTCTCAGCTATGATTTCTTCAAGTACCCCTTCAGCACCTTTCCCTCTCTCTTCCTCCTCTGGGATACCAATTATGCATATATTATTTCTTTTTAGTGTATCACTTAGTTCTCTAATTTTCCCCTCATACTCCTGGATTTTTTTATCTCTCTTTCTCTCAGCTTCCTCTTTTTCCATAACTTTATCTTCTAGTTCACCTATTCTCTCCTCTGCCTCTTCCATCCGAGCCGTGGTGGTTTGCATTTTGTTTTGCATTTCATTTAAAGCGTTTTTCAGCTCTTCGTGACTGTTCCTTAGTCCCTTGATCTCTGTAGCAAGAGATTCTCTGCTGTCCTGTATACTGTTTTCCAGCCCAGCGATTAATTTTATGACTATTATTCTAAATTCACTTTCTGTTATATTATTTAAATCCTTTTTGATCAGCTCATTAGCTGTTGTTATTTCCTGGAGATTCTTCTGAGGGGAATTCTTCCGCTTGGTCATTTTGGATAGTCCCTGGTGTGGTGAGGACCTGCAGGGCACTTCCCCTGTGCTGTGGTGTATAACTGGAGTTGGTGGGCGGGGCCGCAGTCAGTCCTGATGTCTGCCCCCAGCCCACCGCTGGGGCCACAGTCAGACTGGTGTGTGCCTTCTCTTCCCCTCTCCTAGGGGCGGGATTCACTGTGGGGTGGGGTGGCCCGTCTGGGCTACTTGCACACTGCCAGGCTTGTGATGCTGGGGATCTGGCGTATTAGCTGGGGTGGGAAGGCAAGGTGCACGGCGGGCGGCAGGGGGGGCAGGCTTAGCTCGCTTCTCCTTAGGTGATCCACTTCAGGAGGGGCCCTGTGGCAGCCGGAGGGAGTCAGATCCGCTGCCGGAGGTTTGGCTCCGCAGAAGCACAGAGTTGGGTGTTTGCGAGGAGCGAGCAATTTCCCTGGCTGGAACCGGTTCCCTTTGGGATTTTGGCTGGGGGATGGGCGGGGGAGATGGCGCTGGCGAGCACCTTTGTTCCCCACCAAACTGAGCTCTGTCGTCCGGGGGCTCCGCAGCTCACCCTCCCTTTGTCCTCCAGCCTTCCTGCTTTCCGAGCAGAGCTGTTAACTTATGACCTCCCAGATGCTAAGTCGCGCTTGCTGTCGGAACACAGTCCGTCAGGCCCCTCCGCTTTTGCAAGCGGACTCGGGGGCTCTGCTTGGCCGGCGAGCCGCCCCTCCGCCCTGGCTCCCTCCCGCCAGTCCGTGGAGCGCGCACCGCCTCGCCGCCCTTCCTACCCTCTTCTGTGGGCCTCTCGTCTGCACTTGGGTCCGGTGACTCCGTTCTGCTAATCCTCTGGCGGTTTTCTGGGTTATTTAGGCAGGTGTAGGTGGAATCTAAGTGATCAGCAGGACGCGCGGTGAGCCCAGCTTCCTCCTACGCCGCCATCTTCCTGTCTCTCTCCCATGCATTTATTTAAATGGCTGCTTCAGTTTCACTACTGGTCAATTGAAATGGAACAACACCCCTGAAAGCCTTCTTGATTTGTGCTCCTCCTCAAGGGACAACTAAATCATGCCAGGAACACTTTTGTTTTAATAAGGTGACTCAGGTGGCTTCTAGATTGGGTCTGGTCACCAGAAAGATCAAGCCATGATCAGAATCTTGGGACTTTCAGCCCCAGTCTATGTATCTCTTCATCTGGCTTTTCATCTGTATCCTTTATTATATCATAAACTGGTAGAAGTAAGTTAGTGTTTTCCCTCATTTCTGTGAGTCATTTTAACAAACTATTGAACCCAAGGAGAGGCTCATGAGAATATTGATTTATAGCCAGTAGGTCAGAAGTACAGGTGACAACCTGGGACTTCAGTTTAATAGGAAATATAATATTTCTTATTATTTCACAATGTGTAAAAGTAATTTTTGTGAAATTGCTTTCACATTTATAATATATTGTTTAACAAAGAAAATTCTTTGAAAGAAAAGGGAAATAGATTAAATGTTAAATTGATAAAATTGGGGGCACTATGTGGGACTGAGCCCTTAACTTGTGAGATCTGACATTAACCCCATGTAGATAATGTCAAAATATAGTTGAATTAGGGGCGCCTGGGTGGCTCAGTTGGTTGAGCCTCTGACTTCGGCTCAGGTCATGATCTCATTGTCTGTGAGTTCGAGCCCTGCATCAGGCTCTGTGCTGACAGCTCGGAGCCTGGAGCCTGTTTCAGATTCTGTGTCTCCCTCTCCCTCCTCCATTCATGCTCTGTCTCTTTCTCAAAAATAAATAAACATTAAGAAAATTAAAAAAATATATAGTTGAATTATAGGACACCCAACTGGTATCATAGAGAATTGCTTGGTATAGGAAAAAACCCACTGGTTACCAGTGACAAAAATTCTTTGTTTGGCCAAACTTTAGTCAGGCTCTTCAACCTTCTTTTAGGCCAGTCTGTGCACTGTGCAGCTTCCAGTTTTAGCAAGAACCCTGATAAGTCAGTTTAACCATAAACCACCCCTCCCACCCCCGACACACACACACTCCTTATATCTGATCACCCTTGATATTTGGTAAGACTCTTCATCCTCCACCATCCCTCAGGCCTGGCTTCAGCAAGAATCCTGGTAGGCTGGCTTAGCAGAATCCCTCTTACTCCTTGTGTTTCCTCTTAGTAATTTTCCATTCACTGACCCCCACCGTGTGCCTCAACTATAAATTCCCACTTGCTCATGCTGTTTTTGGATTTGAACCTAATCTCTCTCCCGCTGTAAAATCTCATTGCAGTGGTTCTTATTTCTATCACGACAGTCCTGAATAAAGTCTGCCTTACCATCTTTAACAAGAGTTGAATAATTCCTTCTTTAACCCTAGAGATGTCAGCAGTGCTCTGTGAGTGGTAAATGAGAAACACACAGAACTTTACACACTTCTGTAGATGAGTCAAGTTTCAATTACTAGGTATTTTTTCTTCATTTTTGTTCTGTAAGTTTAAGGCTATAACAACGTGGCAAATGGATCATGAAGAATTCTATATTGAAAGTATTAGTAATTCTGCTTCAGTAAAATTCAAGCATTCACAAAAGCATTTAAAATAACCAGGAAACATCACTGAAGAAAATTATGTGGTCCATACATAGTGGACATGAAAAAGTTGAGTAGCAAAGTTCCAGGTTATTACAGCTGGGTTGTTGGTAGGGTGCATGCCTTAGAGTGTCATTAAACAACTGACATAGAATCAATTACTTCTGCCCAGTGGGGGAGACTTTCTTCTAGGTAACCTCTAAACTATTTTCTTCCCACAACTCTTAACTCAGATTCCTCCTACTACAACTGCAGAGCTGAGCACAGACAGGATGTAGAGCAAAGATTTAGCACACAAAGAACTAATCCATTCCTGCACATCCAGGAAATGTTGGTGAAATTTTGACGAAAGCTTTGTGAAGGACAGCAAAGTAATATTTCTGGATTTCTTTAAAATCCAATTAGGAAAAGCAGTAGCTAGACCTTGGAAGTATGTTTAATGAAGACTCCATTTTAATCTTTGTTAAAAGGTAAGCAGCTGACTCTTAACATAGTCATCTCACATGAGATATATAGAACTAATATCCAAGAAAATCACTAAAAAGAACTACATAAAGAACTCCAATACATCATTAACAATAAGCCATCCAATAGACACATGTCACATGATATGAAATAAAAAGGAACAGAAAATGAATATATTAAAAGGTGTTCAATCATATTGGTAATCAGAAAAATGGGGGGAGAGATATGTTATACAAATTCATACCCATTAAAGACAAAAATATTGTAAAAAAGACAGACAACATAGTACATATTGGAAAGGTTTTGGAGAAACAGAAACCCTCAAACTTTATTGGAAAGAGGATAAATTAGTATGACTACTATGCAGTGTGTTAGAGAATATCTAAACATTTTAAATGTTTTAAAAATAATTTAAAAATTAAAAAATGAAGGATACAAATTTAAAATTTTTTAAAAATGTTTTAATATATCAATTAGCTTACAGCACTAGATATATCACCTACATGAATGTTTACAAATACTCAGTAGAAAACTTTTATATGGTTGTTTATTGTATTCCTCTTTGTAAAGAAGGAAACTGGAAAAAAACCAAAATCCCTTCTAATGGTATGTAGATATATAAAGGGAGGTATATTAATAAAATGAATCATAATCTAGCCATTAAAATGAGTAAATGAAATGTCTGTATCAATGTGTATATAAATATCTAAAGACAAATGAGACAGTACAACTATGTAATAATAATTTATGTAAGCTTATAGACAACTATTTCAAATTTTCCATATAATTGGATATATTGGCAATAAATTTGAAAGGAGGGGAGATGAAAATTGTCCAAGAAGAGTAATGGAGGGAATTTCTATTTTTTTCCTATTTGTTAAAAAAATCTGACGCTAATACAATGCATATTTACGTTCATTAATTGTGGCTATTTACATGATTAGTGGATTATATTCTTTATAGCTTCATTTATTTCAAAATTAAAATATTTAAAATTATTATATCATATGTAAATTAAATGGTATAACTTGTTAAGAAATGATGAAAATCTGAAGAATATATAGTGAAAGAGATGACATTTTCAGTTATGCAGATTCACAAAGGAAGGTTTTCAAAGGAAGGGAAATTTAGTGCACACAGAAATGTCTACTGTATTGTAGAAAAATAATGTGACCCTCCAAAACTATTGCATGTGCAATAGGCATTTTGAATTTCCTAATGTTGTACATCATTTCACAATTCATCTTCACAGTCCACTCATGAACACAACAGCTTTCATGTGTTTTTAGCTGCTAATTATTAGAAATACTATTTAACCATAACTACACGTTTCAAATCTTCAATATGGAAATAGTTACAAAGTTACTAGTAAAACATTTTCATCAAATTGTGCATTGATTTTAAACATTAATGATACAAAATGATCCCAGTAAGAATGCCAGTGAGTGAGGCAGCTGGGTGCTGAGTCTATTAAGCATCTGACTCTTGATTTCAGCTTACCTCATGATCTCATGGACTGCGGGATCTAGCCCCACGTCAGGCTCTGCACTGACAGCATGGAGCCTGTAAGATTTTTCTCTCTTCCCCTCTCTCTCAGAGTAAATAAATAAACTTTAAAAGAAGATTACAGATATTTTAAAAAATAATATATATGTGAGTAAGAAGTAGCTATTGCTGATATTTAATCAATCAAACTATCCTATTCAATTTCTGAAATAGGATTTTGTTAATTATTTCAACCCGAGGAAGAATTTGAAATTGTCTGAAACAACAGGTATGCTTTTGAGTTATTTAATAATATCACTTTCAATATAATGTGTGTAATGTCAGTTTCATGATATAATATATTTACCCACAATTTCCAAGGTTCGGTATCGTGAAGTAAGACAAAGATTAACTACATTTTATTTGTCTTTATATAAAAATGCAAGATTTTCTACAGTTCCCTTCTTGCCACAAGATAGTAAATCAATTAAATTAATATATTTATGATGTATAATTCTTTGAAGAATAACAGCTGCAGAACATCATTGACTCTTCTCTCCATCCTCTTGACTTTTTAAAGTCACCTATTGTTTGGGGCGTCTGGGTGGCTCAGTCAGTTAAGCATCTGACTTTAGCTCAGGTCATCTCACAGTGGGTAGGTTTGAGCCCCACATGGGGCTCTGTGCTGATAGCTCAGAGCCTGGAGCCTGCTTTGGATTCTGTGTCTCCCTCTCTCTGCCCCTCCCCTGCTTGCACTCTGTCTCTTTCTCTCTCAAAAATAAATAAAACATTTAAAAAATAATAAAGTCACCTATTGTCTTTAAAAGTGACAAAAGGAAAAATAAATTCCAGCAAAAAAATGACTTATTTTATTATACTGTTGGTCAGCTTACAACAGAGCAATTCCATAGGTAAGGAAATGCAGAAAGAACAGTGTTACAGAAAATCAAAGTTGTAGTTAGGGGTAAATACATATTTCAGGGTATGTACCAAAAAAAGGTGGAATTCAAAAATATTGTGAGATAGAATCCATATCAGGGATGATTAATAGGACATGTGGGAAATCATAATTTTAAACCATTTTTATTTGTGTCAGTTCATCTTTTTCCACCTCACGTTCCTTTGAACACATACATTTCCTAAATTCACTTGCTGAAGATCAACTTCAGTATTTAAGGAAACTGGAAAATATACCTCCTATGTTTGTACAATAGATATGATGATGAATTAAGATACCCACATTTTGGGGTGCCTGGGTGGCTCAGTCAGTTAAGTGTCTGACTCTTGATTCAGGCTCAGGTCATGATCTCACAGTTCATGAATTTGAGCCCTACATGAGGCTCTGTGCTGACACCAAGGAGCCTGGTTGAGACTCTCTCCCTCTCTCTCTCTTTTTCTCTCTCTGCCCCTCCCCCCACTTGCTCTAGCAGTCTCTCACTGTCTCTCAAAATAAATAAATATTTTAAAAAATATACCCACATTTTGTCTAGAAGGAAAATAATAGAAATTTACTTTCATATTTTTTACATTTAGGTGTTTGTGTCAAACTGAAACAACCCCACAATATTTTATTGAACATATCCTTAATTGCTCAAATGTTAAAAATGAAATATCTGTATTCATCATTCTCTCTTCTCATTTTGCTTTCTCTTTGGCCATTTTTGACATTTAGTATCATGTATTCATTACATGGTAGAAAAGGTAAAAAATCAGACACATGCAATTTTTACATGTATTTTTCTGGTAACTGATTTTCATGGGGCTAGGGTAAAACAAATGCCTTTTGTTTTTATTGTTACTATTAAATTTAGAGTTGAGGTATATCACTGTGTACCTGTATATGTTGCAGAAGTTCATGAACTTTCAGAGTCCATGTCTGTCACATGACATCACTCTTTGAAAAACAACAAACAAATGTACCAAAACTAGCCTTGAAATGGTTCATTGATCCCTAGAAATCATTGCTTATGCCACTTAAAAAAATAAAACCGGTCCTATTACTCTACCTATAACTGACTGCAACCAAGAATTAATTTGCTAGGGTCAATGGCCACCACGTAAAAGAACAGAGATTATGGATTTAATTCTACACAATAAGGTCACTGCAGATTGAATGGAGGCAAACCTACCCAATTAAATCCTCTTATCTGGAAAGTGTAAATGGTGTGTGGACAAAGAAAATCTGAACCTCTTCTCACTTTGCTTTCCCCAACTGACACTAACTCATCAGATTCCTATAAAGCCTAGGGTGCTTGTCAGTTTCAGTATCCAGTCCATGATGTCTGTGAAATAAAAGTACTACCTCATATTCTTTGATATATTTCTACAGAACATATTCACCAAAGGGAAACTGTACATTTCTTTTCCTTTCATATTTTAAAATCTTGACTAATGACTATGTGTTGCCAGATACAAGGATCCTTTTCCATTGTAACTTTTATAAATATGTACCTGCTATTTAATGTTTTATAGAATAGACATCTGTTTTCTCTATATTGAGTTGGAAATATTTTGATCAGTTAGGGCAGGAGAAAAGTATCATAGTAAGGTTGTCCTTTGCAAAATCTATTGTGTTTTCATGATATGCCCTGCATTATTATTAAGGCAGTATTGTAGCTAAGAGTTGAGTTTTGAAGTCAAATAGATTTTAGTTTGAAACCCAGTTCTTTCCTTTACTTGTAGTGACATCTAGGGCAGTTTGTGCAATGCCTCTGAAAATTATTAAAAAAAAATACCAGGTCACAGAGATGATATATTTAAAGCACTTAGCAGTTTCTGAAATATAGTAATTCTCAAAAAAGTGATGGTAGTTATTATTATTAAAAGAAAGACTGAAAATAACTGGAAGATGGAAAATATCACCATGGAAATTGAAAATGGGAATCATAAGAAAAGAAAGACAAGTGAAATAGAAACATTCATATTCACAGAAAAAAAGGAACAGATAGGTTCTAAAAATGTGAAATGCCTATGCCGAATGTGATTATTTACTTTTGCAAATAATTATTCCCTGCATCTATCAACGCATCTCTGCTAATGAAAACCATTCCTACCTGGGGCAGCAAATCAGTCACATACACATATACCACCAGTGCTCCTTTCAATGCTTTGTGAATAATCAGAAAAACCAAAATGAAATGAGTATGTTTGAAGAGCCACAATAAGAATTAGAATATGTCATACATTTTCTTGTTGTAGTAATAGTGCTGGGTCCACACTGGACCATCCATGCCCTCTTGCCCTGTCACCCTAGGATCCAACTTACTTAGGCAAGGCAAACCTACTATATATTATTCTAAGTAGCATCCAGCTGCCTTCAAATATGCGTTTGAATAGTCATATATTTCCATTAGTTTTCTGGTCCCATTCAACTTTGGAAACATAGTTATTGAAAAAAGTCATTAAATATCAGACCCTAGCACTGTGTAATGTTAATATTTCAACAGTGTTTTATTTAATGAATGATCAGCAAGACAAGTGCTAGTTTTGTGAACCAGCCAGATATGAATGTCCTACTGATAAAACCTAAAACATGAAACATAAAACATATAGCACCATCACAAGCTTTCTAACCTTACAGTGAATAGAGATTCATTTCAGAAAAAAAAAAGTGCTATAACTGCCATTATTCTGAGTACTCAATAAAGCAGCAACGTTCACAGTGTGATCTCTGGGCTAGCATCCAACCACAAACTGTTAGCTTTCTACATAACTTTACTACATACATTTAGAGCAAGCAATTAGAAACTTTAATGGCAATTTGACAAATTAAGTCTGTTGAATGTAATAAAATGGACTCATATTTTTATCTTTGTTTGTATTTTTAATTTTATAATGATATATTTTTAAAAAAAATATAACCATGTACAAGAGTTCGAAAAGGATTAAAAAAAAAAAAAACACAACACCTGGTCTTTCACACAGATAGTTTGTGAGGCACTAAAATATGATTTTGCTACTCAAAGTACAGTATTCAAACTAGCATTTTTAGCAACCCCTGGTTGCTAAACACAGAATTTCTGGCCCCAATCCTGACCTACTAGTCCAAATCTGTATTTTAACAAATTTCTATGCATTTAGTATGTACATTAAATTTTAACAGCTATTTGATAACTAACATATAATAAACAGCACATATATAAATTGTGAAATTTGGTAAATTTTGACACATCTGTACAACAATAAAATCATCACCACAGTGAAGATACTGAATATATCCATCAATCCCAAAAGTTTCCTTTGTTCCTTTTAATCACTCCATTTTTCTGTTTGCCTTTCCTGCCGCATTTGTAGGCAATCACTACTGTGCTTTCTGTCACAGTAGATTACTTTTCATTTTCTAGAACTGTAGGAAATGGAATCATACATTGTTCAGTCTCTTTTGCCTGGCTTTATTTATTCAGCAATTATTTTGTGATTCATCAACATTGTTACATATATCATTAGTAAAATTTTTTTATTTCCATTCTTTTCTTTTTTCTTTTCTTTTCTTTTCTTTTCTTTTCTTTTCTTTTCTTTTCTTTTCTTTTCTTTTCTTTCTGTTCTATCCCATGTAGCATCCTATTACATGGACATATTACAGTTTATCAATTTCCCTGCTGATAAACTTTGGTATGTTTCCAATTTTGGAGCTATTATAAATAATGTTGGTGTTAATATTTATATACAAGTCTCTGTGTGGACATATGCCTTATTTTCTCTTTCACAAATACCTAGGAATGCAATGCTCCAACCATATGATTGCTATATGTTTAACTTATTAAGAACTCTCAAGTGCTCACTTCAGCAGCACATGTACTAAGAACTCTCAAATTATACTTGTACTATTTTACATTCCCACCAACATTATGTTATTGTTCCAGTAACTCCACATTCTTGTTAGCATAGGGAATGATCAGTCTTTCCTGTTCCACTTTCTAACAGGTATTTGTGTTATTTCATTGTGATTTTCATTTGCTTTTTTCTGATAAGTAGTGTTCTAGAGTATATCATCTTCTGCTAATTTGCATCTGCAAGTCATATTTGGTGAGATAACTGTCAAAGACTTTTGCCCATTTTTTTTTGGCTCTTTGTTTTATTTTATTGGGTTTTGAAACAAATATTCTGGATAAAACTACTTTATCACCTATATGATTCATAAATATTTTCTCACATTCTTTTATATTGTCATTCTTTTAACAGTGACTTTTATCATGCTTTTCTATTATGTATCATGGTTTTATTGGTGTATCTAAGCTATAGCCTCCTAATTCTGGTCACAAACAGTTTCTCTTATGACTTTTTCTAGAAGTTTTATAGCTTTAGTTCTTAAATTTAGGACTCAGGTTCATTCTAAGATAATTTCTATACATAATGGAAAATTACAGTCCAAGTTTTGTTTCGTTTTGTTTTATTTTTTTTTCAACGTTTATTTATTTTTGGGACAGAGAGAGACAGAGCATGAACGGGGGAGGGGCAGAGAGAGAGGGAGACACAGAATGAGAGGGAGACACAGAATCGGAAACAGGCTCCAGGCTCTGAGCCATCAGCCCAGAGCCCGACGCGGGGCTCGAACTCACGGACCGCGAGATCGTGACCTGGCTGAAGTCGGACGCTTAACCGACTGCGCCACCCAGGCGCCCCATGTTTTGTTTTGTTTTATATCCAATTGCCCCAGCATCATTTGCTGAAGAGGTTAGACTGTAGTGCTTGTCTTTCCACCTTCATTAGAAATCCATTGTGGAAATATGTGTGGGTCTATTTTTGGAATCTGTATCCAGCTCCATTGATCTACACATCTGTTTTGATATGAGTTCCCCAGGGGTGCCTGGGTGGCTCTGTCGGTTAAGCGTCTGACTTTGGCTCAGGTCACGATCTCGCACTCCGTGAGTTCGAGCCCCGCGTCGGGCTTTGTGCTGACTGCTCAGAGCCTGGAGCCTGTTTCCGATTCTGTGTCTCCCTCTCTCTCTGCCCCTCCCCTGTTCATGCTCTGTCTCTCTGTCTCAAAAGTAAATAAACGTTAAAAAAAAAATTAAAAAAAAAGATATGAGTACCCCACTTTTTGGGTAGCTGTAGCTTTATAATAATTCACGAAATTAGATAGTGTTAGTCATTCAACTTTGTTCTCCTTCAAAGTTACTTTGTCTATTCTAGATTCCTTGTATATTCATGTGACTATTATAGTCAGGCTGTCAATTTCTGCCAAAAATACCTGCTTGTGTTTTAATTGGGAATGCACTGAATCTTTAGATTATTTTAGGAAAATTGACATCTTAACTATATTAAGTCTTCTGAACTATGAACATGGTTTTTCTCTCAGTTTATTTAATTCTCTTATAATTCTCTTTCATTAATACTTTGCATTACTCAATGTAAAGGTCTTATATATCTTCGTTCTGATTTATCCCTAAGTATTTTACATTTTGGATGCGATCTTAAGATGAAAATACTTTTTAAATTCAATTTCTAACTGTTTATTTCAAGTTGAAAACATTCAAATGATTTATTTTTTTGGTATATCAATTTTATATACAGCAATTTTGGTAAACTAGATGAGGTTCTAGTACCATTTTAGATTATGTCATTTTTCCTATTATAAATGATCATGTTGTCTCTTAATAGTCTAGTCTACTATTCATTCCATCCAGTGTATTGTTTATTTTATTTATTGTGTTCTTACCTGTGTATTTACCTGTGTTAAGTGTCTCACTGCTGTCCTCCACTATTTTCTCAAATCCAGTGAGTATTTTATGATCATTACTTTAAATTCTTTATCCAGCATATTACTTAGCACCATTTGCCTTAGGTCTCTTGCTGTGATTTTGTCCTGTTCTTTTAGTTGAGACATATTCTTCTGTCTCTTCATTTTATCTTACTCTCTGTGTCTGTTTTCTGTGTAAACCACCCTTTCATTCTTAATATAAAGCCCACTTGGTCATGATGGATTATCTTTTTTACACATTTTTGGATTTGATAGCTTAAATTTTGTTTAGAATATTTACGTTTTTTTCATGAAAAATAATGGTCTGTGGTTTTCTTTCCTTATAATGTCTTTATCTAGTTTTGGCATCAGAATAAATAGTACCTTCATACAGTGAGTGTGTTGGGAAGTGCATCCTCTTTGTTCAATTTTTGGAAGAAATTGTGCTGGATTTATACTATTTCTTCATGAAATATTTGGTAGAGTTTCACCAGTAATGTTATATAATTCTGGATCTCTCTCTCTCTCTCTCTCTCTCTCTCTCACACACACACACACACACACACACACACAAACCACACATAAATGCACATATTGCTATAGGCACTTAAAATACTCCAAAGAACCAAAATCATCTTGAAAGAAGAAAGGTATTTCACCTCAACTTACATCTTAAAAAAAACTAAAAAAGAAGAAATAAAACTAATGGCAAGGAGAATAAATGAAATAAAAAATGTCAGAGAGGACAATATACTGAAAAACAAAACAAAAAAAAAGCAAGAGCAAGTTCTATAAAATCAAATTTGGTTTTTAGAGAATACCATACACACACACACACACACACACACAATAATTATTTTGCATGTGAATATACAGTTTCAAGTTTTTATGGTTACCTAGTTTCACTTAAGATTCTATAATTTCCACTTCTGCAAAATTATCATGAATTACTCAAAAGTACACAATAAACAAATCAAATTTACTTAATGAATTTTCTTGGACATTGAAAATACATCCACCCTCAAAAGAATCATAATGAAATAAAGAAAAAAAAAAGATGTCCAAACATGTTAGATTTATAATATATCAGATTGGAGATTGAGGAGCAAAATCATTTTAGTTGACAAAGTTAGTAAAGTATCTTTTCTTCTTTGCTGGATATGCCCCGTGGATATGTCAATTTGAAGCTCTGTTACAATGAGAGAAAAATAAGTGAGGGCTGAATGCATAAAATGTGTTATGTTGACTTAAAGCACTTTAAAATGTAGACCCGTCCTTTGATAACTAGATTATATTTTACTCGGTGCATCTGAGCAAATAAATATACAGAAATCAACATACCCTAGCAATTACTAGCCTTCCTAGTATCATACATTTTCCACCGCTCCTCTATTTCTCTGTCATTGAGTAATATAATTACTATACTGGATGTTCTTTATTTTCTGTAAAGTTATTCTTCATTCCCTGCTTTGCAATGAAGTTGAAAATATGTTAAATTGAAAAATGCTTCAATGTAAAATGAATACATCCCAACCTGCTTATTTTTAAGAGGAAATAAAAATATTTCTTCAGTAATGTGATTTCAATCTGTGTGAGTTAGCCTATACTGATTATACAAGGGAGCTAGGTTCTTATAAAAATAAAGAAAATGATTAAGCAAACTAAGAATTAGAAACAAATGAAAGTTCAATATGAAGATGAAGTTTAATTCTGTTCCTTCATTAATAGTTCCATATGTGTTTGTAATTTTAATAGTAATCATTTTAATAACTTTCTTGAGGAAGTTTAGCTTCTGTAACTTGAGAATTTGACACATTTGCATTTGTTCCTATTCTGGAAACTCATAATGTTGAAGATACATTGAAGAGTAATTTTGTTAAATTTAAAATTCAACCAGATATGCCCTTAAACCATTTGAGACAGATGAATTGTCAATAAATATTTAATAGTTCTTCTTTTCTCAATTTTTTTTTGAAATTTAGTATCTATGAGGGAAAAAAAATGAGATGGTGGAACTGTTATATCTAATGCCCCTTTCCAGTTGTCTTTCCACTTTACTGTGATACTGACTTTTTGTATCTTTTATGGATTTTACATACTCTAACAACCATAATCCGTTGCCTTATTTTAGGGGACGTAAAATGGATAAAATTGAGACATTGTGCCACCATTAACATTAACATATTTTACTTTAACACAAAATGGGCTAAGTAGTTGCCCAGAAAATGTGCATAAAAATTTAAGTAATATCTAAATTGCAAAGCCACTTTCTGTGATGCAGTCATTTCAAAATGTCTGATTTTGAGGTTAATATTTTCATATAGACTAGGAGAAGATCAGATCATTAATCACGTAATATAATTCTGGAAGAATTAGTCAGCTCTTAAGAGGATGTGGGATTTATCTTAGCTCCAGCTAGGAAAGAACATAAGCAAAAGAAAGAAAAATATCTTTTAAAAAGCATTACTAGAAGGTGAAAGAGGTTTTTGAAGTGGAGACTAAATAATGTAAACCAATTACCTTCCTTTACAAACACAGCTAGACAGGATTATTCCTAACTGGCTTAAAGATGCAAGATGTAAGATTAATCACTCAATCTGTGCTTCCCTAACTGTTCCTCCCATATATTCATCATCAAACCTGGTGAATCATAAATGGAAATAGACAGATATAGAGTGTAGATAGTTTGTACACACACACACACACACACACACACACACACATATCCATACATATGAAATTTGAGTTATTTGATTAGAATTAACATCATTAATTAACATCTTTGCAGCTGCAAAGAGGGTTTAAAGTCACAAGTAGTATGTTTACTTTACTTTGTCTTGATGACTTGAGACTGATGGTGAGTATGGATGACCCACAGGTAAAGAAGTTAGATATGCATAGATGTGTGTGGTCTCTAGATTTATTCTGAGGTAAACTGGAAGACCCCTTTTATTCTATTTCTTACTGCTTTAATGAAAAAAAATGCTCACCTGTAGCTCTCAGTCCTAGCAATAGTAAGATACCAGGTTCTGACTCACTCTACCCTAGGAAAATTCTACATTTTAAAACATGCCAAGTTTAACTTAGTCAATGACATAGACTTCTTTCATGCTTAGCCTGTGTAGCACCATTGCAGACTGGAAACCAGAGAATGAAGTACACTATAATGTGAGAAAAAATGTTATTAAATGAATATTGGTTAAAATTTATAGAAACTCTCAAATATCCCAAAGTAAAAGTCAGCCCATGATTGAAAACTGACTTACGAACTTGTAATAAACTTTGTGATACTAATAAGCAATATGATTGCTTTGGTATTATGTCTTTTAAACAAGGGAAGGCTGTCAAGAAAACTCCCTGCTCTGTAACCAGTTGGTGGTTTGATTTGTTTATGTGGATTTGGACATATGGAACTTATTTTGTCATATAGACTCTAACAGGGTCCTAGTTAAAGCCAGTCCTGATATTGTTTTATTTTCATTTGCTGGGACTCCTAAATTTCCATTTTGGAGAAATGTTGCAAGACTGCCTTTGTAGTTTCAAATGGAGGACAACTTTTATGGGGCAGGCAGAGGGAGGAACATGTTTTTCTCATTGTAAATATAAGTGTACAATGCATCGTGTGCACATTTAACCTTATTTAGGTTAACTATTTTAGTCAGCATGATTGCTACTAGCTGTATATACAATATTAGTATTCCTTCAAATTTGATCACCTTTCTCCAGGTGATATGCTTAGGAATATAAAGTCAATATATGTTATTTTAAGCTTACACTGAGACTAGTTAAAAACAACTTACAAATTGGGGCGCCTGGGTGGTGCAGTCGGTTAAGCGTCCGACTTCAGCCAGGTCACGATCTCGCGGTCCGCGAGTTCGAGCCCCGCGTCGGGCTCTGGGCTGATGGCTCGGAGCCTGGAGCCTGTTTCCGATTCTGTGTCTCCCTCTCTCTCTGCCCCTCCCCCGTTCATGCTCTGTCTCTCTCTGTCCCAAAAAATAAATAAAAAAACGTTGAAAAAAAAATTAAAAAAAAATAAAAAAATAAAAACAACTTACAAATCATTTTATAAGGAAAACAAAACTAACATTTTGAAGAAGTTATGCCTGTAGGTGAGTGTGTATGAATATGTGTGTGTGACTGTGTGTAGTGGCAAAGCATGGTATCTTCCACTTTTTTTATATAGAAAAAAACTCTTCTAAGGAAAAAAAGAGAGAGAGAGAATTTAAAATTTATTATATACCTCCAACACTTGCATTCTGATATTTTTATAAAACAATAGCAGCAATCCTGAATTCACATGTATCTTCGATCTTTAAAGCTTGCCCCACCCCCTCAAATGCTATAATTTTGTAATCTCCAAAATTCTTCAACATTTTAAATGTATCCTCCATTTTCAGAGTATAATTCATTTGAAGACAAAAATATGAATACTACTATATAGTCTTTCTCCTATCTACACTTTAAAGAGAGAGTCCATTCACTACTGTGGGGTTGTGAATAAGATGCTTTCAGTTTCAGAGCATTTTACTATTACTACACAGATCTTAGATTGAGAATTTCATTTATGTGTATTTTGGTAGATTGCCATTAATTTTATTTATTACCTTTACAATATTAAGTATTACAGTCTAATTATAAAATTGAAATGCTTAAATCTTTATCTCTCCTTCTGTTTTTAATATGCTATGATTCTAAGCTAGGTTTTAGACATAATGTCTAAATATTCTCCTCAATTGGTTCTTGAAATATTCCACAAGCAATGAATAAACCATGTTGAATTGAGATTGAAAGAACATCTCTTCAGATCAATCAGTTTGCTACTAAAATGTGTTCTGTGATACGAGTAAATCATTCTTAAGATAATAACCATAGTTATGAAGCATATTTGAAAAAAATAAAGAACTATTCCATTTTTTTCTTCAAAAGTTTGAGTCAAAGCTAAATGTCTTCTAAAATACTAGGCATTCTGCCAGAACTCTGCGGGGAATGTCTTTTGCAGTTAGTATCACACTCAAATGACCACTTTCTTATATAGCACTTTAAACTTTTATCCTAAAAATAATGATATTAGCTCAGTCAATGAATTTCTAGTTGTTCTTTTAATCATTCTGACCTCTGTATAAAAAAAATTGCACATATTATTCAAGTATTTAATGAGTGTCTCTGCAGTACAGTTTTACATTAATTGCTTTAGACCACTACTATGACTTGTATGTAGAAACATGCATATGAAGAAGAAATTAGGTTTCTAATTAACCAGTCCACAACAAGGCTATCTTCCAGATGTGAATTAGTCTTAAGGGCATTTATAAAGAGATGTTGTTTGAGGAATATTTGTGTCCATATCCTCACTAGTCAGGCAATTATTTATTTAGCAAAGTTCTGGCATAATTCCTGTACTATGAGCAAGCAGATTGCTGCTTTGTTTGTTTGTTTGTTTTTGGAGGCTTTTAACAACTAAGTGGGTGTATGCATTCATGGTTTAGCCCTGAGGAGTAATTCTAATCAAAGAATTTCAGGAGAGATAATCAAGAGCAATGGTGCATATCTACTGTGAAAGAAAATTTCAAGCAGGTGGGAACTTACTAAACACTTCAACATGAGGATTAGGCCACTTAAAATGTGGTTGCTTTGACTATAGTTTCCTTTTTTCTTTTCCCCCAGATCTGAAAAAGACACATAAATTTTGGTAGATATGGTGACACTCTGCATGCAGCCAGTAATCTAAAAGGAACTAAAACTCCTGAAATATCTCCAAAATTATTTTTCAATAAATTGTTATTGGTATCTTCAATTTTACATTTAGATATTTCTTCTTCCTGCTCCCTAAAATGTCCTGTGTGACCCCTTTGCTGGGCAAGTTTTAAAGTAGAAATAATCTTGAGAAGAATAGAAGAATAAATAGCAAGTCAATGTGGAATCAATTGGTTTGCCGACAGGAAGCATTAAGAGCAGCATGAGAGAGTACTTAGTGAGCTGGGTACAAAAAAGGGGGCAAAGGAGTAAATTACAAAATACGTAGATATGGAAACTGAATTAAAACTGCACCTATTTTAAAACATTGTTCCAAGCACTCATCACAAATGAATAATGACACCCATTAGTGAGCAATTATTTTAAAAACAGATTGTAAAATGCATTTTACCATTAACCAATAAGCTTTTAAATCTAATAGCATTTACCTTGCTTTTATGTACTAGAAAACATTCAATCTTTATTGAATGCTGGTTGGTTGATTGAAAGCATTAAAAGTGTCATAATACTCCTACTTTGATAAATTCAAATAACAAATAATTTTGAGGAATATCTAATTTCATATTTATAAAAATTTATTAAGAACATATGATGAAATAGGGGTACCTGGGTGGCTCAGTTGGTTAAGTATCCGACTTTGGCTAAGGTCGTGGTCTCACAGTTCTTGAGTTAGAGCCTCTCGTGGGGCTGTGTGCTGACAACTCACATCCTGGATCCTCCTTCAGATTCTGGTCTCCCTCTCTCTGCCCCTCGCCAGCTCACACCTGTATCTCTCTCTGTCAAAAATAAATAGACATTAAAAAACTAAAAAAGAACATATGATAAAATAAAGATATATATTAATATTTAGTAATACATGAGTATATGAATTTCAATTACTTTAAATATAGTAGTCAAATTTACATTAAATGTACTTTTCCAAAATTAGTGACTACAAGTTAAGTCGATCTAAATTGCAAATTGTTCTGAGATATATATTTGTATGTATATATAAAGAGAGAGACAGGGGAAGGGGAAGAGAGGGAGAAAGAGAATCTGAAGCAGACTCTACACTCAGCATGGACCCTAACGTGAGGCTTGATGTCATGAGGGTGAGATCATAACCTGGGCCAAAATCAAGAGTCAGGATGTGTAACTGGGCCATCCAGGTGCCCTTAAATAATGAAACGCTTATAGAAAAATAAAAGGGGGGTGCCCAAGTGGCTCAGTGCGTTAAATGTCCAACTTTGGCTCAAGTCATGATCTCACAGTTGTGAGTTCGAGCTCCATATCAGGCTATTGACAACATGGAACCTACTTTGGATTCTCTTCCCACTCCCTCTCTGCTTCTCCCCTGCTCATGCTCTCTCTCTCAAAAATAAATAAACACTTAAAAAAGATAATAAATAAAAGGTAAAAAGGACCTAATTAAATATATTGATGAGTTCTTTAATTTTTTTTAATCATATATTGACCTACTTTCAATTTCATTTGTTTTGGGAGCAACTAACAGAAACCTTAGAGATTTTTACAATGGGAGATTTTTATTATAACAGTAAGTGTAATAACTAACTTATCTGCTCTTTGGACTGACTGATCCACATCCCTATTTGTAATGGGGTTTATGATACCAATTTCTAATCACACACAAATGATCACCTCCCTGTTTGTCTTAAATAAGGCATGCAAAGAAGCAAAGTATTCAGAATAAGAAGTTTCTTATTCTAATAGTGTGTGTGTGTGTGTGTATGTTTGTGTGTGTTTGTGTGTGTAGTCTTGGAGTTTTTTATATATAATATCACCTGCCAACAGAGATTATCAGATTTTTACTATTGAATATGATGTTAGCTGTGGGCTTCTCATATATGGACTTTATTACGTTGAGATAAATTCATTCTACACCTGGTAAAGTTGCAGGATATAAAGTCAACGTATAAAAATCAATGGCATTTCTACAAATTTAACAAAGTTTTTGAAAAAAGAATTAACGAAAAACAATCACTTATAATAGCCATCAAAAACAATAAATATGATTAAACTTAACAAAAAAGGCAAAGTACTTGTACATTGAAAACTATAAAACATTAATGACAGAAATTAAAGTGGACACAAATAAATAGACAGCCCATGTTCATGGATTGAAGGATTTAATAGTGTTAAAATATCTTATGTACCAAAATTAAAAAAAAAAAAAATCAATGTAATCCCTATTAAGATCCCATGACACTTTTCACAGAGAAAAAAATCCTAAAGTTTATATGAAATCACAAAAGACCCCAGAAACTTGGGAAAGAAAAAGCACTATGCTTTCTGATTTCAAATGTAATACAAAGGTACAGTAACCATAACAGGATGATACTGGCAAAACAAACAAACAAACAAACATAGACCAATGGAATAGAATAGAAAGCCCAGAGGGTGCTTGGGTGGTTCAATCAATTTCAGCTCAGGTCATGATCTCATGGTTTGTGATTTGGAGTCCCACATTGGGGCTCTCTGCTGTCAACATGGAGTCTGCTTCAGATCCTCAGATCCTACTGAATGCAATCCCACTTTCAGGTATATATCCAAAATAACTGAAATTAAAATCTCAAGGAGATATCTAACTTCTCATAGTCATTGAAGTTTTATTTGCAACTGCTAAGATATTTAAATGTTCACTGACAGACAAACAAATAAAAAACATGGTATATACATAAAATGGGTAATATGTCAGCCTTTAAAAAAAGAAGAAAATCCTGCTGCACACACATAAAACATGAATGAAACTAAAGGACATTACATTAAGTGAGATAAATCAGTCACAGGACAAATACTTCATAATCTCATTTAAATGACATATTTAAGATAGTCAAACCCCTGCAAACAGAAAGTAGAATAATGGTTGTCAGGGGATGGAAAATAAGAGGTCACTGTTAAATGGGTATAAAGTTTCAGATTTCTAAGAATTCTAATTTCTAAGATCTGCTATACACATTGTGCCTCTATTGTTCAGTATTGTGAATGTACTAGATTGTTCACTTAAAAAATTGTGGCTCAGTCGGTTAAGCATCTGACTTCAGTTCAGGTCATGATCTCACAGTTCATGAGTTTGAACCCATGTCAGGCTCTGTGCTGACAGATCAGAGCTTGGAGCCTGCTTTGGATTCTATGTCTCCAACTATCTGTGCCCCTTTCTACCCCTCTCTCTCTTTCTCTCTCTCCCTCTTTCAAAAATAAATAAAAATTAAACAAAATTTAAAAAGAGATCTGTTAATAAATGCTTTACTTCTTTGTAGAGTAAATGTATGAGTCCACAGTTCTCTATGGTATCCATTTTTGCTTATTATATTAAATTAGACTATGATTGAAAAAAATAATACCATGTTAACATAGACTGTTATCTAAATTTATAGAATTCTCTTTTTTAATGTTTATTTATTTATTTTGAGAGAAAGAGTGTGAGCATGGCAGGGGAAAAGAGAGAGAGGGGGAGAGAGGGAGAGAGCAGACTCCACACTGTCAGCATGGAGACAGACACAGGGCTCGATCTCACAAATCATGAGATCATGACCTAAAGTAAAATCAAAAGTTGGATTCTCAGCCACCTGAGCCCCCCAGGAGCCCCTAGAATTTTCTATTTGAGTGTCTGGTGACATTGTCACCAGCATTGCAAATAAATTTGGAATTTCCCTTTATTATGTTTTCTTTCATCAATTTTCTTCATGAATTCATCATGAATTTTCTTCTACTTTTTCCTCACTTATTATAATTTGATTTTCTCAGATACTTCTATTATGATATAGAATAGAATAGAATAGAACAATATAATATAAATATATATAACATAATATCCACTATACATATTGGCTCATACATTTTTTTTGTTGCATCCTCCCAACCATGATATTAGTTTTATGTCTTTCTACAATTCTCTATCACATCTATTTGCTATCCTCATACATTTTCCAGTAATCAAACTCTCTAAGTTTCCCTATGGTCATCTGTCTTCCTTCATTTAATATATTAAGATTAACTTTTCACAAAAAAAATTATTCTAAAGGAAGTTGTCTGTAGATTGTGTACCTTAATGTAGTAGTCTTAGTGTCTGTAGATTGTGTACCTTAGTTTAAAAAAATATCAGCAAGGAACATATTCATAAATATAACAAATGCATAAGTATTTTTATTGCAAAAGCATAATATATTAATATGTATCATAAAAAATTAAAATAGAAGAAAAGGAAGCAAACAAGTAGTTCCCCCCTCCCCCCCGCAAATAAGTTGACTGTGGGAGTTCTTTAACTTTCCTCATCTCAGGGCTCACAATTTGAGAACTGCTGATTTAAATTTATGTACACATAATCTGTGTTCTTTTAACGAATACACATGCAGTTTTAAATATTTAGATTTAACATTTACTCTGAATCTCTCTTTATGTCCTAATCTGCATGCATGTGTGCATATGTGTGTGTGTATGTGTGTAAGTATGTATGCTGCATAAATAAAACAATACTGCTAACAGAAAACCATTCTAGACCGATATGGAAGACAGAAAAAAACATAATTACCGGGTTAGCCTTAACAAATGTGTATGCATATAAATTGGCATAAAAATGACTACAAAGTTAGGGCAAAATGTCACATATTTTATACAGAAAAACAGGAGAAAGAACAGTGATTTCCTTATTTTTGACAAACAAAAGCGGCTTCCCTTTGTGACCATAATCTGTAAATCTGAAAGACCCCTGAGTTAATTCCAAAGGTAAGTTTTTGCAAGTCTAAAGGTTATTAGAGATAACCTCTAGAATATCTAGATATCCCTTGGAGAGATATCTTCATTGAAAAACTGGAGGCAAAGCATATCCCTAGATAGATTTATCTCTAATAAAAAATTAAAATAAAAGCTCAGTTTCTTACTATCTCTAAACAAACATTCTTTAAAACAAGAGATGAAGATAATTTATTTGCCTTTTATAAATGGAGAAAATAATTTTAATTTACCCTTAAAGTACTTTTCATTGTTCCACAGGTTATAATTCAGCAAACAAAGTAAACTATTCTGTGATTTTTTTTTCTATTCTTGCCTGAATCTACTCATTCATTTTTGTATCTTCTACTTTACTGAGCACTGTTTTTTCAACCAGTTCAGTGTTCAATAGAATGGGCCCTTGATAAATATAATTCAATAGCTTACTTACTAAAATAAATCCCATGAAAGTTCTAGAGCAAAAATTGCTCCAAAATCTCAAAGCATAATATAGATGAACAGTAAATCACTGACACTTTAATAGTGATATACTATATTTCTCATAATATTGGATTTTTATATAAAATATCATCAGATTGATAATGGAGATTAATTTTAAAAATGTATCATATATTTTAGATTAAAATTCCACATTGCACTATCACTAGTAAGTCTCTTGGAGTGAATGAAATTTTCCAATAAAGTAAATATTAAACTGAATCCATAGACATTATCTTGGGCTAAAGAAACAGTAAATAATGTTATGTTTCCTATGCTAAATGATCTGCTCTCCCTAATTCAATTACTATTAGAATGCACCAATTATAAATACTGTTAGTTTGCTAATGATACAAATTTGAAGGAAACACTGGACCAAGAAACAAGCAGCTAGTAAAATTAAAAAGAACGGATATTATCAGCTGTATAACTATGACACAAGATACTACACATGCTGTAGAACTGTGATTATAAAATTGTTAACACATCCATAAAATTTGGGGTTTCAGATTTTCAGGGGATGAAGAGAAGGAGAGACATTGAGGGACCTTTTGTATACATCAATGACAGAAATCTAATTTTTCTTCTGATTAGAGTCACAGAGATGACTGACTTGACTGAGAAGTCATGTATTTAAAAATAGCACAGGAGTGCCTGGGTGGCTCAGTTGGTTGAGAATACAACTCTTTATATCAGTTCAGGTGGTGATCTTTTGACCCAGGGATCAAGCCCCTTGTCAGACTCTGTGCTAAGGTTAGAGCCTGCCTGGGATTCTCTCTCACTCCCTCCCTCTGCCCCTCCCCTGTTCATGCTCTCCCTCTCAAAATAAATAAAAATTTTTAAATAATACAAATGTTATTTATCTAGCAGTATAACAACAACAAATTAAAAGAGAAACAAAAACTTAAAGCTGATACCAAATTGTACAACTATTATAAGATTCTTCTACTCTCTATCCATACTACTATCTTTAGAATTGATATTGTGGGGGTAAATGGCAGGCTGTTCCAAGATTCTGGCATGAAGATTATTTTGACTTAAAAAATAATCAAAACCCAGCAGATTCAAAAAGAGCTCTTTGTCTCCCTTTCAACTGCCTAAAACTAATTTAGATAGAGGATCTGCTCCAGGAACAGAGCTATCACCACAGATAACTACTTTATGATTTCAACTATGTATGGTAGGGAGGAATCCAGCAAGTCCTGTGTGATCAAAATTCTCTCTTTGTCCCATTGTTTATGAGTGGCCAAACATTTGTTTACTACATTTGTTTTCTCATTCTTTCTGAGGAATGCATTCCTTCCTTTTAAGTACCAGACCCCTACTCCCTTTTCCTTAGTTCAGGATGACAAATATACCTCATTTTGCTTTACTACCATTGGAATTTCCATGTCAGTGTGGGTTTCTTGTACATATGCAATTAGATTTGATTTTTTCCTAGTAATCTGTCCCATGTTAATTTGATTCTTAGTCTGGCTAGAAGGACTTGAAGGGGACAGGAATTCTTGCTCCTTGACAATATCCAGGTTGGAATTCTTTAGTAATGACATAAATAGCTTATTGATCAATGAGATTACAGAAAGTAATGGGCCATTAACAGTGATCAAGTCTGATGCTTCATGTTAGTATATTTGGATGAAAGGTCCTAAGTGTAAAGGACCATAAGAAGAAAAGCAGTATAACTGCTCATAAACATGAGGCATTTTTTAAGTGTTCATTGCCATTTCATTAACACTAAATAACACTATTCCTCCAAAATATTCATATTTATGAATTAATCTGATTACATCCATTGTCTTTATACTATTCTGTTAAAATTTTATGATCTATAAACATCTAGAATATTTATACTTCATTTTCTTCTTTGAGTTGTATATTAATTAAATGATCATTAAGAATTCCCCCCACACTAACTATGAAAAAGTGGAGTTTCATTTATGATGCTGTTGGGAACAAGACTCAATTTACACTGCAGTTGACTTTTTTTGCAGCTCTTCAATAAAACAAAACAAAACAAAATGAAAAAGATATGGAGAATATCATCAAACTGGTTGAAAAAAAATTCTCTTTGAAGGAATCCACTTCAAATAAAGCTAGTATAAACCAAACATCACAGAATATATGAATGCTTGATTTCTTCTGCAGCAAATATAGTTTGTGTGTTAACTGTGTATCAGGCACTGTACTAAAATGATAAAGAAATGAAAATAAAGAGCAAAATACAATCCATATTTTCAATGCAAGCATCCTTTGGGGGTGTGGGTGGGAAATCTGCCCGTAAAACAGATCATTAATATTCAGCATGCTAAGTAATACAGTAGTTACAAACAAAATGCAAAGGAAACTACTGCAGGAGACTAAATATCCATGGGGAAGGTGAGAAAGGAGCTCCAGAGGGAAATAATGTTAGAAATGAGCTGTGAAAGATAAGTAAGAGTTTCTCAAATAGAGAGTACTGAAGGAAAAAAGATAGTTCCAAGAAGAGAGAAGAGAGATTTTTCCTCTCTTTCCCCCCTCTTTCTTTGTCTCTCTCTTTCTCTCTCTCTGTCTCTCACACACGTGCGCGAGCACACACACACACACACACACACACAGATATGAATTGATTTTTTTTTAAATATGAAATTTATTGTCAAATTGGTTTCCATACAACCCAGTGGTCATCCCAATAGGTGCCCTCCTTAACACCCATCACCCACCCACTCCTCCCTCCCACCCCCCAACAACCCTCAGTTTGTTCTCAGTTTTTAAGAGTCTGTTATGTTTTGGTTCCCTCCCTCTCTAACCTTTTTTTTTTTTTTTTGAATTGATTTTTTAAAGGAGTGTTAGAGTACTGAACATGTAGACCTGTTTGAGGGCTCAGATCTTAATTTCTAAGAGATTTCCAAATGTGGAGAGAATTGGAACCAGAATGTTCATGGTGATAGCCTCAAAGAAAGGAATTTCAGTGAATTAAATTTTGTATTTCCATACATTTTCTCACATCCGTAACGATGTCAGCTGCTGAACTACACTGTTGTGGGAACACTTGTTTTATTTATCCATTGCATATTGAGGAACTGGCCCTTAAGTGAAAATGGCGGTATTGACCTTTTATTTGTTTTTGCTTCTGAATCAGAGATTCAGCATAGGTAATATTATACTGAAAATTTTAAAAATTCAGATTTAAAAATTTGTAGGCACTGAGAACTTTTAACCTTTTAAGTCTATTTAAATTAGTAAATGTCTTCCAGTTCTCAAACATATCTAAGTGGAAACCATGGATCTGATACTAAAAAAAGTTTTCAACCACGTTAGATTATGATTGAATAAAAGATGTGAGATTATAATTAATTATGTAAGTTGTTTCTCTTTGGGATATTTTGTGGCTTCAAAGATACCTGTTTGTAAAAGCATGATTGTTTCTGATTAAAAAATGTGCCTGCTTCACTAAATAGAGATCTAAAAGAGCCTAGATTAGCTTTTGAATTTTGGACATGCACATAAAAACCTAATATGCATGACATCTGTCACCCTCCACTAAAGGACACAGGTGTGAAAGGCTATAGTAGCAAGCATTCAGAGTACAATTTGAAAAACACCAATGATGAAAATACCAACATTTTAGGAAAAAATTGCATTAAAATTATAGTTGCATCCAGTTACCTAAAGAAAAGGAAGAACACAAGTAAAAAATTGATGATGCATTCTATCAACATATTAAAATATATTCCTCTTCTCATAGAAAATTTCAAATATACTTAAAAACATTTATTTATTTATTTATTTATTTATTTATTTATTTATTTATTTTCGAGAGAGAGAGAGAGAGAGCACACAAGCAGGAGAAGGGCAGAGGGAGAGGGAGAGAGAGAATCTTAAGCAGGCTGCATGCTCAGCACAGAGCCCAACTTGGGGCTTGGTCTCATGAAAGTGAGATCCTGACCTGAACTGAAATCAAGAGGTTGCTTAACCGACTGAGCCACCTATGTGCCCTTACACTGACATTTTTTAAAAATGGGCTTTCATAATAATCCTTTGTATTGGAAAAAACAATAACAAAAATAACTACTAAGGTCCTCCTTGACCAACCTGCTGGATAACTGAAATAGAAAGGTATTACAAAACTCAAAATTAACAGTATTTTTTATCTAACTAAATTCACTTTAAATAAACATGCAGTTAACATAAACATGGTATTGTTAGCATGGAGCATTTGCATAATTTTCTCTTTTAAAAATACCAATTATTGATATATATATATATATATTTAGTTAAATATTTATAATTAATTTTTATTGAAACAGTTTTTGTTTCACATAGTGACATTGCTCATATATTTTTACGATAAAAATATAATAAACACAAAATAAGCAGAATAGGTATGTAATATATTAAACCAAAAATGGAAAATATAAGATGAGAATGATTGTTTTTTAATCTAATCTCCCAGACTTCTACTTAATCAAGTATTCTCTTTGACTTGAATGGTGAATCACTCAACTATTCACTCTTTAACAGTTAAACAATTCAGGGGTGCTTGGGTGGTTCAGTTTGTTAAGTGTCCAACTGTTGATTTCAGCTCAGGTCATGATCTCTTGGTTTGTGAGACTGAGCCCCACATTGGGCTCTGTCCTGACAGTGCAAAGTTTGCTTGGGATTTTCTCTCCATCTCTCTATCCCCCTCCTTTGCATTCTCTCTCTCTCAAAATAAATAAGTAAACTTTAAAAACAAAACAGTTAAATAGTTCAAAGACAAATCTAAACATGAAAAAAATTAGCTTAGTAAAAATACTTAAATATATTCTTCCAAAAAATTTTATACAGTTAACATAAATAAAACTTTCTTTTTGGTTTACAACTTTCCGCTTTCAACCAAAATGTTGATATCTGACCAACAAAACAAAAAAATCTATACTTCTTTTTCACTAACATAGACAGTTATTCAATTACTTTTTAAAAAAATTGACCTCTCTTCATAAACACACTTTAAAAATATATATATTTATTTATTTTGAGACAGAGTGTGTGAGTGGGGGAGGGGCAGAGAGAGAGAGAGAGAGAGAGACAGAGAGAGAGAGAATCCCAAGCAGGCTCCATGATGTCAGCACATTGCCTGATGTGGGTCTTGATCCCACAAACATAAGATCATGACCTGAGCAGACATCAAAGTCAGAGCCTAAACAGACTGAGCCACCAAGGCACTCCTCTTCATAAACACAATTTTTAAGTCAAAGGTCTAAACACTTTAATTTAATTTAATTTAAAAACGATATGTATATGTCCATTCTTTCCCTGAAGAACATTTTTTGAGAAATATAACAGGAATTTGTAAGGCATATTCTTAGATTACCTCATTTAAACCTCCTAAACACTCTATGGGATATATGCTATTAGTCTTCCCAGATTTAAAAATCAGGAACTAAAATATTTAGAGATTAGATAAAATGGGAAGGACACATGGATTTCTAAATGGTGGAGAATATAGAATTAAAACTGGTTAGTTTTTAACTTTTTTTTTTTTTCAATTTCAGAGAGAGAGAAGGAGCATGCACATGTGTGAGCAGGAGAGGGGCAGAGAGAGAGGGAGACAGGATCCAAAGTGGGCTCCACACTGAGAGCCAGCAGAGGCCTGATTCAAGGCTCATACTCCCAAACCCTGAGATCATGACCTGAACCAAAGTCAGATGCTTAACCACCTGAGCCACCAAGGCACTACCCCCCCCTTTTATTCTTCTTTTTTTCAAGCAAGAACTTTGTATTAAAAAAAAAAAAAAAAAAAAAAAAACAACTTGCCTTAAGGAATAATTTTTGGGCTAAGTACAAGGCACTATATCAGCATTTTTTTTTTTTTAATTTTTTTTTTCAACGTTTATTTATTTATTTTTTGGGACAGAGAGAGACAGAGCATGAACGGGGGAGGGGCAGAGAGAGAGGGAGACACAGAATCGGAAACAGGCTCCAGGCTCTGAGCCATCAGCCCAGAGCCCGATGCGGGGCTCGAACTCACGGACCGCGAGATCGTGACCTGGCTGAAGTCGGACGCTTAACCGACTGCGCCACCCAGGCGCCCCAACTATATCAGCATTTTAAAAATTGCACATTTTTCTTGAGAATGAGTTATTTTTATTGTTTTGTGGAAGATTCCCATAAATTATTTATATTTGAAATGCTGACTTAACATCATAATCACTTTCCTGCCCCCAAGAAACTTCTTCACAACTAAGTTAATTCATCTTTGTTTAGTTATGTTTTTATAGGTTAAATGGCTGCTTTTATTTGACAAATTAAGCACTTTAGAATTTATTATTGGGTCTTGGTTTTAATAGTGTGATTTCATTGCAACTCTTTCAGTGCTCATATAAAAAGGAAATGGTTTTGAGGTTTGAAATAAGGCTGAAACGTTAAAAGTGTTCACATGATCAAATGAACACATTTAAAGTGAACAATCAGATCATTTCAAGGTTTTTCCTAATAAAACTATTCAATATATAATTCTAATTGGGAATCGGAATTAGTTTATATATATTATATAATATTATATTATCTCTATTTCAACTGTCTTAAAATAATACATTTTTAAAATGATGAAAATTATCTGTGAACTAGATTTATCAAGAAAGTAGTAAACAAGGATGTCAATTTTCTTTCTTTTTATGTTTATTTATTTATTTAAAGAGAGAGAGGATGGGGGCAGAGACAGGGAGAGAGAGAGAATCCCAAGAATCCCACACACAGAGCGGAGGCTGATGTGGGGCTTGAACTCACAAACCATGAGATCATGACTTGGGCAGAAACCAAGAATCAGACGTTCAACTGACTGAGCCACCCAGGCCACCAAAAGTTGTTGTTTTTTTAATTTTAAGTAGGTTTGGGAGCTTGGGTAGATCTGTTGATTAAACATCTGACTTGGGCTCAGGTCATGATCTCACGGTTTGTGGGTTCGAGCCCTGCATCAGGCTCTGTGCTGACAACTCAGAGCTTGAAGCCTGCTTCAGATTCTGTGTCTCCCTCTCTTTCTGCCCCTCCCCACCTTGTTCTCTGTCTATCTGCCTCTCAAAAATGAAATAAATGTTGGGGCGCCTGGGTGGCGCAGTCGGTTAAGCGTCCGACTTCAGCCAGGTCACGATCTCGCGGTCCGTGAGTTCGAGCCCCGCATCAGGCTGTGTCTGGGCTGATGGCTCGGAGCCTGGAGCCTGTTTCCGATTCTGTGTCTCCCTCTCTCTCTGCCCCTCCCCCGTTCATGCTCTGTCTCTCTCTGTCCCAAAAATAAATAAACGTTGAAAAAAAATTAAAAAAAAATGAAATAAATGTTATTATTATTTTTTTAAATTTTAAATAGACTCCACAGCCAATGTGGGGCTTGAACTTATGACCCTGAGATCAAGAATCACATGGTCTATGGACTGAGCTTGCCAGGTACCCTATGGAATTTTTTTTAAAAATCATGTTCTTATATTTGTATCAATATTCTGTGTGAAAACTCTTTGAAATGTTGTTATGGAATATATAGAGAGATGATCAGTAATATGCCATTTAGGTAATTAACAAACTTATGTGCTATGAGGATGTGTTGAATTTTTTTTCTTTTCTTTTTTTTAATGTTTATTTATTTATTTTGAGAGAGGGAGCAAGTGCACAAGTGGGGAAGGGGCTGAGAGAGAGGGAGAGAGAGAATCCCAAGCAGGCTACGTGCTGTTAGCACAAAGCCTGATGTGGAGCTTGAACTTACCAACCATGAGATCATGCCCTGAGCTGAAATCAAGAATTGGACACTTAACTGACTGAAGCACACAGGCACCTCTATATGTTCAGTACTTTGAATAGATTCTCTTATACAATGAACACAACAATCCTAGGAAGGAATTTATTGCTATTCCCATTTTTCAGGGGAAGAAACTAAGCCTATGGGAATTCAAATGACAAGCCCAAAAGCACACAGTTGTCTGAGAAGGTGAGCATGTAATGTCTCCAAATGCTAAACTTGAAAGGGAAATTTCTTTAGATTTCTTTATAATAGCAAATGTTTTATTTGACTAATACTTTACATTGATTAGAAACCATTAGAGTATGCTAAACCTGACACATTATTCAAAAACCACCAACAATGAGACATTCTAGTTTAGTGCTCCTTCCAAAAACAAGAAAAATGATTCTAAAAATTGATTTGGAAGTGTTACAACAAATATTGTCAACTAGGATAGAAAAGCTCAAAACTGTATTTGGAATAATTTAGGACGATAAACTGTTAAGGATAGCCAAATTATTGCACCAGTAAATATGACAAACATCATTTACTCATGTTTAAAGTGTAAATCACATTGGCAAAAGATGACCTGACATAAAACTATTATTGTCTTAATTAATTAAGCAAATATGTTGATACTTCCTTCACGATGTCTATTATTTCTATTTTCCATTTTCCTTGCAAGCATCATAGTTGCAACCTTTGTTTTAATTGACAAGGATATATATCCCATTTACAATCTTTCTTGTCTCCATTTCTCTGCACACTTCTTGAAGATTAAAATTTTACAAAGACTGTGTCTTGAGTAGTTACCTTCTATTGTAGCTATGTTCAGAATGGTCACACTATTTAGACCTATGGAACCTCAGGGCTCATGTTAGCATGACTCTTTGTGGTGGGAGGGGGGGGAAGATGATTTTAACTAACAGTCTATGACACATGAAAACATGGAGGATCCAGTACCAGGTTCAAGGGCACCTCACTCAGTCGTGTGATCTTTCTTTTATGCTATGCTTATTCCAACTTTAGGATTTATCTATCCTACCTTGTCATTAATTACATTATAAGAGTTCTGGAAGGGCAAGGGAAATGACCATAATAAATATATACAATTCATACAAAAAATAAACATAATGAATATCCATAATAATTAATATGGATATGTACAAGCAATTAGTGTGAATGAAGAAAAACTGTTACATATAAAGGTATGATGCTGCCTCTTCCATTGGTTACTCAAGAGCATATTTAGTGTCTTCAAACAGATTTTAAGTGGTCATTAAAAAAGAGGTTTTACAGAAGAGACTCATAAATATGGAGAACACACTGAGGGTTACAGGTGGGGTTGTGGGATGGGGGATGGGCTAAATGGGTAAGGGACACTAAAGAATCTACTCCTGAAATCATTGTTGCACTATATGCTAACTAATTTGGATGTAAATTAAAAAAAATAAAAAATAAAACAAGTTAAAGAAAAACAAGTATTAAAAAAAAGAGGTTTTATACTTCATGTGAGGTATGCAGTAGTTTGAAATGGCTTCAAAGTAAATACTGGAATAAATGTAAATAAGAATCTCTAAAATGCCTTTCACTCTCATTGCATTTATAAATAAAATTTGATGTTAATTATACAGATAAGAAAAGAAGTCCCAAATAAATCTTTTTGATATGAAATATTTAACATTTTTAGAGACATCGTTGGAGTTATTTCTTAAAATAATTTATTTATTGTATTATATCAAGTATCTTTCTGTAATATCACAGTCATTAAAATAATTGTCAATTTGGATTTTTTCATGTTTTGAAAATTCTTTTGCATATTGACATTTATTCTTAAAGAATATTTCAAGAATTAACTTTAAAGTAGAAAGATTTCTATGCTGTCATGCAGAAAAATGGTAACTAAAGATGCTCTGGACATCTTAATGTGAAAAGAATAGGCAGAGGTTTCCTTATACCTCCATGGGTGTATTCTGCAACTTGTACAAAAATTATAATTTATATATTATATTATATTATATTATATTATATTATATATTAATTACATATATTTGCAATTTATACATTATAATTCAATTTGAATTATTAGTATGTTGACATATTAACATAATATTGTTATATTAAAGTTATTTCTGGATGGAAATGAAAACTGTAATTTAGAGTGTGATATTTAATCAGCATCTAACTAATAAATATGTACATGTGGAGATAATAAGAAATGCCTACTATTAATTAACATAATGGTTTAGGTACCCAGGTATGGATGAGACACAATTTAAAAATGGCAACCTTCCTGTTTATGGAAATATCACAAAACCTAAAGGAGATCCCTCCTTTTCCCTTTAAGCCTTAGCTAATTACAAAAATCAAACAAACAAAAAAAGGTGAACCATCTCCACCACTACCAGAACAACAGGGAACAGACTTAAAGGAAGGCACGAAACTGCAAGGACAACAAATAAAAGAAGAAAGACACAAGCATGGAGTGAGAACAACATAATTTTAAAGACAAAAAAGAAAAAAGTGAATTCATTTCCTTATCTCATGGAAAAGGCTGAAATTCATTGCTGCAAGAAGAAAACCAGAAAAAAGTATTTACCTGTGAAACTCTAGGTTTAGAAAATTAGCACAATCAGGAACATTAAAAGTTGGAATGGAGCAGTAAGGGTTTGAGATTATAATTACTTGTTGAAAGTCCTGCATAGATAGCATTTAGAAGCCCAGATATTTTTCCTTCAAATGCACGTTGCTATTAGAACACTTGTCTCTCATAAGAGAATATCAATATCAATTCATATTTTTGAAGTTGTTGCAGTAGAGGGACTTTGCCTTTGGAGACACCAAGCACACAGAGAAGTAGGAGTGCTTTCCTAAAACCAATCAATGAAAGAAGTTCTATTATAATAAACTGTAAGATTTCCACTTGCTATCCAATTCTTAGTTCTCAGAACACAAGGTTAATGCTTAGCCCAGCTTCCATTTGCATCATAGACTTGTGCCTTATGGAGTTTGCAGTAAGCCAAGCTAGAATTGGGAAGTATTGGCAAGGATATGGAATAAAAATGAGTGTCGTACATTAATGTTGGAGTCTAAATTGTTGCAACTACTTTAAATAACTAGCAGTGTGTATGTCATATGACCCAACAAAACTACTTCTAGGAAACCAATAAAAACATGTGCATGTATACACACGAAAAAAACATATTTTGATAACAGAACTATTTGTATTAGTCCCTAAATGGAATCTGTCTATATTCCAATCATCAAATAAATAGATAAAATAATGGTAGTATATTTATACATTACTATAGCAATGAGAACAAACATACTAGAATTATATGTATGGGTACAAATGGAAGTAATAAATAAAGTGTTCAACAAAAGAAGACAGACACAGAAAAATTACGTATTGTATGATTCTGATTATATAAAGATGAGGATAGTTTCAAGGGTGCTGGTAAAGTTCTATTTCTCAGTCTGAGTAGTGGCTACAATAAATTTGCTGAATTTGTGAAAATATTGTGAACTGCACCATTTGATTTATATATTTGCCTATTTTTATGTTATTCCTCAGTTAAAATTTGATTTCTCTATATACATACATATACACATACATGTTCACAGATATGTACACATATATGAATCTGTACACATATATGATATTTCTAAATATATTCATACATGTATTTATACAAGAATATTATCATTTGAAGGTAGATTCTTAAATGAAATGGGTTGAGAAAACAATACATCAAAACTAAGAATGAAAACACAGCATAAAAAGAACTAATGAAGGAGTAGAAGAATTTTCTTTGCCTACAAGTATAATTAATATCCTTTGAGAGATAAAATAATTTAAACAGAAACAAAATCAATACAGGCACTGGAAGATAAAGTTGAGGAAATTCTCTAGAAAACAAAAAATCAAAAGGTAAAGAGATGGAACATGTGTGTGTATATGTGTGTGTCTATTGTAGTAAGTGATTAGACTAAGAAGCTCAATATTCAAATAATACAAATTCCAGCCAAATATACAATAAACATTGAAAGAAAAGAAATGATTAAAGTAATAATATTAGAAATTTCCTGGAACTGAATGACAAGACATATGAGTCATTAAATGTCCAGTAGAACAAGCAGAAGTAAGCCTTAGTGCACCGGTTTACAGACCTAAAAGCTTCCAGAGAGTAACAAACAAATGAATATTAACAAATGAGTAAAATATAATTGAAGGGTAGAATAAAGTCCTTTTCAGATCCACAAGGTCTCTGGTAGCTGAAGATTTATGTGCTCCTCAAAAATGACAACAATGTAATAAAAGAGGAACCAAAGAAATTGGGATACTACCATAAAAAAAAAGACATGAAGGTAATTCATAAGATAATGACAAAGAAAAGATCAGGAAATTGACTGGAAGTCATATTAGAAAGGATACGCTACAGGTTGAATGCGGAAGACTTGTGTTATAATCCTACAGCTACACGGAAACAAATTCTGCTAACAACTTTGGAGATATTAGAAGCAGATCCTTCACTGGGCAAACTTCAGATGAAAACCCAGAACTTTGGCCTTGTGATACTCTAATCAGAGGACCCAACTAAGCCTCATCCAGACTCCTGACTAATAGAACCTGTGAGATAGTAAATGTGTTTGGTATTAACTGCCAAGTCTGTGGTCATCTGTTATGTAACACAGAAAACTAATACAATAAATATTTCATAGTATTTGTTTCCCAGTAGAAAGTTGTTGGCCTATTTCAATTTTCTCCTTATTTATTCTCCTTCATGTGCCAGATTTGGTCACACACTTGCAAGTCCTCCCCCAGCACAATTCACATGAAGCATCATTTCATACTTTGCCCCAAGGTGGGAGAAACGACTGCCAGTACTACTGCAATAGGTTTTCTTAAAATAGCATGTATAATCCTATAAAATTGAGCAATTTTATGATTTTTTAACATCAGGAAATTTTAAATAATATAATATATGCTCATATGCATAGGGTTCTCCAAAAAGGAGGTGCATAATATTCAGTATACCGTGAAGTTTTCTGATCAAGTAAGTCCCTCAAAACACCTATGAATAGTTCTTGGGAAACTGTGCTGCTTAGAACAGTTTAGGAACTACAGGCCCAGACTTTATGTTGGCCGTTATATTAGCACAAGTCATGAATGATGAGAAATATGAAACGGTATTTATTCTCCCACAGAGCAACTGTAAGTCATCCATGAATGAGAAAAATCAGACTAACTTTCATTGAAATTGTACTATATATCAGGCACTGTGCTAGGCTTTTGCACTCATTAGGTCATTTCTTCTTTAGCACAAAATTGGAAGGAGATAATATTCACATTTTACCATCTTTAGATATGGAAGATCAATGGGAATGAGAAGCTTCCATACTGGTCCTGGATCCTTATTTTATATCTTCTTACTGTGTAATTCCATATCTAAGGGCATGTAAGAGTGCATGTTATTTTGTTTGTAAGCAGAGCTGTTAATGAAGAGATTATGTAAATATTGAGTGCTTAGTCCCATTTGGCAAATTAATATTGTTTCATTTATATAATTAAATGATAGTTAGAAATTTACTAAAATCCATGGCATAGTTTCAGTCAACAGTCAGTATTCCCTCGATGCCTTCTGAGAAACAAGACATCGTTCACTGATGATTATATTTTTTTGCCTTTTGCATTACTTAACCAGGTTTTTAGATATTTGTATATTAAAGTGTGGTTCTATATCTAAAAACTGACAAGTAAATTTTAAGACAAGATTTCCAAATGCCAACATTCCCTTCTTCAAATGTAAACAGGTAGATAGAAGAGACCCATGTAGCACATATTTGCTCAAAGTCTTCCTGGGTAATATACCTATCAGCAGAGAAAACTCACCTTTTCCCTAGAGCAAATTAGGGACTTTGCCTAAAGATACCCATCCTAAACTCAAAGATTTGGCAAAATCTGGGGTACAAGCTTTAAACTTCATATGCATTTTGAATTTTTATCCATGATAGTTTCAATGCAAAATGTTTAAAACTATTTCAAAAAACAAAACCCTGTTGCACTTCGTCTATTGATTTTGAAAATTAGGATGAATTGAACAGAGTTGACACACATCTCAAGGTAAACATCCCCTTAATTTCTTTTCTCTGTCTTCAGATTACAGTATTTGAAACAAGAGACTCCCTCAAATATATGGAAACAAAGAGCTAACATTTCCTCCCACTGCTCTATGAGCTGTGTCAAGATAAAGCTGTTTCAATCCGACCATTAATTTAAAAAAAAAAAATCATCATACTCTTAGTAAAATGTTTGAAAAACAAATGCATTGTCTTTTGGAAAAGATAGCTAACGAATTTCCTACCATGGAGTAAAAGAGCCTCTGATTGATTGATTAGTCTCTTTTCTTATCCCAGAGGAAAATGAGTCCAAGGACTATTTTCTTCAGTGAGGGTAGATGAGTAATGATCTTTATTTTAGCACTGGTTTTCATTCCTTGGAAACGAATTGAGAGCTTTGGATGACTCATAGATCTCATGATAAACCCTTAGCCAACTATCAAACCTAATTTCCATTGCAAAGATCTATTAATGACAATTCATTTTATTCAGAGCTGTCTTCATTTGATGATTTGTGTTGCACTCTTGAAGAAATACCTCCTAAAGAAGTTGAATTTGTAGTTTATTCTTCATAAATACAAAATAGTTTGTATAACTTATCTGAATTTTAAGCATATGCCTTGAATCTTTTTTTCTTTTTAAAGAAAAATTAAGAACTTTTGGTCAAGACAGTGTAGTATATTCATCCATGAATCGCCTCGAAATATGTAAAAACAAAACAAAAACAAAAAACTTATCTGGGTTCAAAAATAAAATCAAACATCCTTAGGCTTTGTGAAGGTAAAAATGGCAACAGACAAAGTTAAACAGGCAATGAAGACTATTCAAGGCAATAGGAAGAGAAATCAGAATGTCCTCTGACTTCAATTCTAATAAAACAAAGACCTAGAGAGTCTTTAAAAGCTAACTGAAATAGAGATGAGTACATTCAGAGCCTTGAGTATTTGTTAATTGGCCTCACAATGGAAAAGTAAACTCTTGTATCTCCAGGGAGTGGAGATAGTTTTACAATTTAGAGCTAGGAGTCCCTGAATGTAAACTGGTACTCTCCCAGCAGGGACTGGGAGATAGAGGGCGCTATCATCGTTGATGCTTACATTTCATAGGGCTGGCTCTCCATTCCCTAAGAAAGGTAGTCCAGGATTGTAAAACTGGCAAGAGGCTTTTAAAAATATTTACATTTCAAAGAGGACCTATAAAGAATTTCAATGACAAGATTTCAAAAGTAATTGTCATAAGAAAAGAGAGTAAGGACTTTTATAGTTTGATCATCTGGATTCTGTAAGGGCCCAGGTAAGACTGAGGTCAGAGACCTAGAGGCAGGAAGAAATCTGTCTAAAGTTTACTCTGAGAGAATCATTTAGACCTGCTTGGTTAGTCTAAAAAAGAAGTGATTGTTCTGGAATCCCTGGGCCAAATGGGTCTAGATTCCAGTGATTATCGTAAGTTTGGTTTCTGAAGGGAAATGGGGCTAAAGTGATGTATGTGTGACTTGGGTCTGAGCCAGTGTTGCCGCTTTGTACCAGAGCTGTATGTAGTTTTATGTGTATGTGTATGTGTAGCTGTATGTGTATTAAAGTATTGAACAATTCCTTTTCATTGTATAACCAAATTTTCTTCTTCATTTGTTAAAAGATTTTTTTAAAGGTGAAATGGTCACTTATACAAAGATAAAATGACCATGTTTTAAGAGTTCAACTCATTATCAGTGAGGAAACAAGTGAGATGTTTCAACAAGTGCAAAGTAGAAGTCAAAGAAACAAAAACTAATATGTAGTAAAAACTGCTGAAATAATTTATAACATGAACACCAAACTGACTTTTTTTTTTTTTTTACACGGGGTATAGTTATTGAAATTTCACCAAACCAGTTTCATTTTCACATCTATAGAAAATACTTATGCATTGCTATTATTTATAATTTGGAGAATTATAAATTAGTTTAAAGGCATCAAAATGCTAAGATCAGGTAACCTGAAATGGTAAGCTCTAAAAAATGCATATATACAGGCTCCTGGGTGGCTCAGTCAGTTAAGTGTCCCACTTCAGCTCAGGTCATGATCTCACAGTTCATGGGTTCAAGCCCTACATCAGGCTCTATGCTTACAACTCAGAGCTTGGATGGAGCCTGCTTCGGATTCTGTCTCCCTTGCTCTCTGCCCCTCCCCCACTTGCACTCTGTCTCTTTCTGTCTCTCTCAAAAATGATAAAAAAACATTAAAAAATGCATATATAGCTTTTCATTGAAGACATCTAGTAATATTTTTTAAATAGTAAGTATCATTACAATTATAGAAAGTGATATAGTTTAAAAACAATTCATAAAATCATGATTAGAAATAATAATTCATAGAATCAATTTTGGGGTAAAAATTATAAACCCAGGCAATCAAATACTATATCAATAAGAAAAGGACACACACCTACAACCCATACCTTTCCCAACAATGCAAATACTCCATTCACTCCTGTAAATAATCAAAATTCTTACTGGGGACTTATAGGTGTGGTAAAAATGAGTCAACTTTGACTTCAGGGTACAATATTGTCCTTATTGGCTTCAAACAATTATCCTTGACTTTCTTTACCAAATACATGTTTAATATGGCAGAAGGCAGTAAAAGGGATTTTGCAGAATGAACACACCATCTGGAAGTCAAGGTATTTTTTTAATGTATGCATCAATAGTTAAAGCCTTACACTGTGGTTCTCTGCTGTCTGAATTATTTCTGAATTATATCTTCAATGGTTTTAGATAAAGAAAATTGCTGTCTCTGTCCATTGAAAAATGCCTCACTTCTTTTTCTTTAAGTGTGATTATGCTTTTCCAGTTTCCTGCAAAATAAAAGTAAAATTCTCAATCTATGTGGGTTCTTTATTATAAAAGCCTAAATTACCTATTCTCATTTCCTGCTTCCTTACCCACTTCTACATCACCAATTATCATCTCTCCATATATATTCCTCCCAAACCATGACATTTTTATGTGATTTACAGTTCTTAGGACCTATCAAAAAATATTAACTTAAATGGCTTCTGAAAAACTTTTCCTTTGGATGTCTTATCAATTTTTTTTTTTTTGCTTAAACTTTTCTTTTGAAGATAAAGTCTTTATCTTTTTCTAAAATAGTGGTAATAGATATTCAGGCATTGGATAAGAGTTTCTATAGAAGTTAAGAAAGAAAACTTAGAGGCTTAGTGCAGTCACTGACTTTGTGTGATTCCTGAATCAGGGTCATGGCAGACAAATGCAACAACCAAATAAATCTTGGATTTATTGAGTCACCAAGCAATGTGAGTTCAGACGACTTACCAGCCAAGTGATCTATCTATCTGTCTGCCTGAATTTAGTAATTATCATTTATAAAATGAAATAACATGCCAACTGGCCATTGTGTACACAGTAAAGAGATATAATTGCTAATCACTATTATTCATACTACTTGGATAATTCTGGTCAAGAGACTTTCCCTGCCAACAAAATATGCTAAACCATCATTTTTTTAGTTTTAGATATTATAAAGCTTTCTTTGTAAAGGGTCAAGGATTATTTGTTTAGACTTCAACTCATTGGATGAATTTTTGTGAAACCATTAAAAATGAATCTTTTAAATTGGTGAAATATATCCCTTTAAGGAGAAATAAACTATGATCCAGAGAAATTATGAACAGCTCTAAAAACATAGAATTGATGGTGATGATATGAAATAAATTATACAATAAATGTACCCTGCCTCACATAGGTTATCTAACTTGGCTCTTTGTTATAAATATATATGTGTCTGTATATGAACAGATGTATCATACAGGTGATGATAAGTGTCAAACTCCCTGTTTATAATGCATATAATTAAATCTGAAATTACCTACAAGTAGTACAAAATCCAACTAGCTGAATAATCCAAATAGTTATTTCAGTTTTTCCTTTTAATTCTGTTTGATTATAAAATCACATTTTTCATAAGCTTGTGATCTAAATCTAAATTCCTAATATCTGTGTATTTTTATAAACAGATTTAATATTTTACTCATAGGAAATGAAGATAATTCACTGGAATAAGTAAAATGTATCTTGTACCTTCATAAGATAAGGTATGAAAATTCCCTATTGTTTTCTATGAAAACAATGAAAATTCCCTTGTTTTCTACAATTTGAAATATTTTGCAATGCCATGAATAACTATTTGTAAGTAATTGTGTTCCCCTCACTCCCCAAATTCTGTTCACATTCATATAATTTATATTTGGGAAAATTTCATTTAAAGTAGCAAAATTTTGTGGTCCAAATAATGATGGATATAGAGCTAAGCATTAAGGAAATGAATGTTTTATTATGAGCAAACTAAACTCAGAACTTTGGTGTCTTGAGGAAAAGATTGAGAAGAAAGTCACACATTAATAACAGTGGGAGGCATCTGGAAAATATTTCTTCTTTTCTGAAACATGTGCCAATGCAATATTCAAAGATGATGCTCTCCAACATGATGGCTCTGTTCACTGCTGTGCACTAGGCAGCATGCACATGGCTATGTTAGCACCTGGGAACTGAAGGGTCCATGAAGATGGATGAGGAGAGAATCAAGTGGTGGAATATGAATGGCACAGGTGATGGAAACAAAAATAATAGTCTAAGCTTCTGAAAGGAAATGAAGTAATTCATTTTAAAAATCCTTATTACATTTGTTAATTTGTCACATTCTTTGATTTTTTTAAACAGATGTGTAAAATGTGAATGTAAAATAGGAGTAAACAGAAATATGCCACATTCAAAGCTTTGTTATAAATAGAAATGAATAAAATGATATGTGCATATGTGTTTCAGTATTTACTATGTCCTCCAAAGGAATTCAAAATGCCCTACACACTCATACTAAATACATTTTTGAGGGAACAAAATCTTTCCTTTCAATTGTTTGGAGAGCAACAGGGGACTCTAATCTTTACTGTCCTGCATACACATTTGTACATTTTAAAATGCTAAGAGTTTCAAAGAGCTTTACTGAGTAAAAATTAAGCAGTAGATGGTAACTAAATGAAAGCTCAATCTACCTTGATATTACACATTTTAATTGTACTAGATTTGGATGAAAGGACAGAGTAGCAATAGTTTGAGGCTGTTTTGTATCTGCACTTAGTTCCAAGTTTTATGTAAATATAATGTTTTTAGAAGTACCTTGCAAGTAACCCCCCCCCCACCAAATCACATATACAGAAACATTGCCACATTGCAGCTATAGTATGGTATTCTATATTATAGGTAGTAAGTATGCAATGATTTGTAGAGAGGAGATAGTTCCAGGTTTATTTGTTGTAGCTGTTACATTAACTTTGTCATATTGCTTTTACCCTCACAATTCTTAATAATAGGGCGTTTATATATTGAGGGAAGACAGAACTATTTTCTAATTATATTACTCACTAATTGTTCATTCATTATCTCATGAAGAAAATGGTTCTTTCAAGAATTGGAGACAAAGTAGAGTTCATCCTTTAAAAAATGTAACTATTAAATTTCTTCCTTTTAATTATCCTTTTTTCTTTCTTTCTTTTTTTTTTTCTTTTTTTTTTTTTTTTTTTTAGGGTAAAGGGTTAGGATAGCAATCAATTCTAGTAATGGCTGATGAGTTTGCTTTCTTCTTCCCTCCCTCCCCTCTTCACTTGTTCTTTTCTTCTTTTTCACTTTCTTTTTTTTTTCAAATTTTATTTTCTCATTTTCTATTTGTGCATTACACTGCACTCATGGAGTTTTGTAAATTCAGTATTTTACATTGATTCACAATCATTTCTCATGTTGTCATAAAGAACTTTTATTTTTTTTTTTTATTTTTTTTTTCAACGTTTATTTATTTTTGGGACAGAGAGAGACAGAGCATGAACGGGGGAGGGGCAGAGAGAGAGGGAGACACAGAATCGGAAACAGGCTCCAGGCTCCGAGCCATCAGCCCAGAGCCTGACGCGGGGCTCGAACTCACGGACCGCGAGATCGTGACCTGGCTGAAGTCGGACGCTTAACCGACTGCGCCACCCAGGCGCCCCGTCATAAAGAACTTTTAAAACTCAACAACAAAAAAGAGAAGCACTCCAATTAAATCATGCGCAAAGCACTTGAGTAAATAATTTCCTCAAATAATATATAAAAATGACCAAAAAACATGTGCAGACAATTTAACATCAGTAATTAACATCATTAAACTTAGTAATTAAGGAAATACAAATAAAAGCCATAATGAAGTACCACTTCCCACCAAATAGGACAACTATAATAAAAATTATTTATTTAAAAAAAACAAAAACAAGTGTTGGCCAAAAAGAATAATGGAGAAATCTAAACCCACATACATTGCTTGTGAGAATGTAAATGGTTCAGATGTGGAAAATAGTTTGGCAGTTCCTCAAAAAGCTAAATATGGAATCATTACCCTATACTTACACTCCTAGGAATATACCCGAAAGGATTGAGGACAGTTATTTAAATAAGTGTATGTACTTACAAGTTCATAGCAGCACTATTCACAGTAGCTAATAAGTGGAAACAGCCCACATATACATCAGCAGATAAATGAGTAAACACATTTTGGATACATTTTGGAAAAAAATCCACATGCAATGCAGTAAACCAAAAAGTGATGAAATACTGATACATACTATACAGCATAGATGAACCTTAAAACATGGTAAGTGAAAGAAGCCAGCTACTATTTTTCGTTCACTTCTGTCAATTTTTGCTATGTATGTTTGGAATTTCTACTATTAGGGGCCATATCCGTTTAAGATCGTTAGTCCTTCTACAAGAATTGATTATTTTATCAATATGAAATGTCTATTTTTGTATCTGGCAATTTTCTTTGTTCCTACACCTATTTTGTCTGATTTATAACCACTGCAGCTGTCTTTGATTAATGCTTGAATGGGATTTTTTTTTAATTTTTTACATTAAACACATTGATAGAATTCCATTTAAAGTGAATTTCTAGGAAACATTATTATAAGGCAATGGGCTTTTGTTTGTTTGCTTCTTTTTATACATCTGGCAATCCTTGTCTTTTAATTAATGTGTTTATGACTATACACTTATTCATTAACATGTTTGGAACTTGATCTACTATATTATTATTTGTCTTTTGTTTTCTTTCCTCTTTTTTTTGTTCCTATATTTACTCTCTCCTGCTTTCTTTTGAGATACTAGCCATATTTTAGTATTCCATTTTAATTTTTTCATTTTTCATTACATCTTTTTATGTAATTTTATTGCTTGCTTCACAATGTACCTAGAGTCAATGTTCTACCACTGAAAGTGGAATTTAGAAATCTTACTACTGTACACATCCCTTTAATCTCTTTTTAATATTATAGTTGTCTTACATAAAAGCCATGTCAGGGGCGCCTGGGTGGCGCAGTCGGTTAAGCGTCCGTCTTCAGCCAGGTCACGATCTCGCGGTCCGTGAGTTCGAGCCCCGCGTCAGGCTCTGGGCTGACGGCTCAGAGCCTGGAGCCTGTTTCCGATTCTGTGTCTCCCTCTCTCTCTGCCCCTCCCCCGTTCATGCTCTCTCTCTGTCCCAAAAATAAATAAACGTTGAAAAAAAAAATTAAAAAAAAAAAAAAAAAGCCATGTCAGTTATAAAATTTGATTGCAACCAACAAATACAATGTGGCAATTTTTTTTAGAGTAAGTCTAATGGCAACAAATTCTTTTAGGTTACTTTTATCTGAGAATGTCTTTATTTTACCTTCCTCTACAAATGTTGTTTCCATTGGATATAAAATTCTGCATACATGATTCTTTCTGTACATTAACAATGTATTTTTCCACCTCCTTGTGGCCTGCATGGATTCTGATGAAATATCTAGTCATTTTAATCATTATTCTCCTATAAATAATGCTTTGATTACCTCTGGCTGTTTTGAAGATTATTTCTATTCCAACTGTTTGTGATATGACTGACCCTTTTTTTTTTTTAGTTTATCATTTTTCAAATTTTTTTTGTGTTCCTTGAATCTGTTGTATATTTTCACAAAACTCAGGAAATATTTAGGCATTATTTCTTTAAATATTATTAAAGACTTTCTCTTCTCCTTGGAATATATTGACATGCATGTTAATTCTTTTATTATATTTCCAGAATCCCTGAGTCTCTATTTTTTTCTAATCTTTAAAAATTTTTTTCCTTTTCCAAGATTAGATAATTTCTATTGTTCTATCTATGTTATTTTCTATGTCATCTCCAAAGGACTATTGAAACCATCCTGTGTGATTGTTTGTTATTACTGTTATATTTCTTTGTTTCTTTATATATTCTATTCTCTGGCTAAATCTATATTTTATATTTGTTTCAAGAGTATTCACAATTGCTTATTGAAACCTTTCTGTAAGAGAGCAGCTTAAAAATCTTTGCCAGTTAATTTCAACAATTTTTTATTTTGGCACTTTTCTATCTTGATTGTCTTGCTCCATGCCAGTTGAGTTTCCTGGTTCTTTATGCACTAAATAGTTTTGGATAGTATGCTATACATTTTGGATATTGTGTTATAAAATTTCTGATCTTGTTTAAATCATATGGGAAATGTTAATACCTTTTCTTTAATTGTTCAATTGACCTGATTAGCTTCATGCTGCAAATTTCAACCCAATTTCTGTACACTATAGGTCCAATGTAAGTTTAGTTTTCAAAGACTTTGCAGTGCCATTTGAAGCTGTCCCTGGTGTGTAGTTCCCCCTGACTCTGAGACCTGAGCGGTAGTCTCTATGAGCTAAGATCTCAAAATCTTTGGCTTGCCAGTTAGTGCCAGATTCTTGCAGACATATCTCCCCTTTGTTTCTCCAGAAAGCCAGAAAGCTGAGGCTTTAATTATCCCACTCTGATGCACATTTCTACAGCATCCCCAGCATTCAAGATGAAGCAGTGAGATAGAGAGAGAAGGAGAGAGAGAAAGAAAGCAAAACCAAGGTTTTGCCCCATACTCATGAGATCAGAACACCATTTTTTTCAGTTTTCTCTCCCTTGAGGTTTTGGCTCCTATAGATTTCCATTACACAGAAATTTAAGGCAACATTGCCAAGAGATTGTTTGGTGGCTAGGGCATGCAAATGAAGAAAGGAGAAAAAAGAGGGCAGAGGTAGTTATGCACTGTCTCTACTATATAGCCAGAACTAGTCAGGTTGTCCTGGATTGTTCTCTATCCATGCTCATGTCCACTTTGGGATTTCAGACTGTTTTTGCATTCTAGCTAGGGATTTTTTTTTTTTCTAATACGAGAAAAATGGTAAAGTTACTGCTGGCTCTGTGACATTCAGAATTCTGGTCTTTTTCTCCAAAATTCCTGCTATTTTTTTTCAAAGTCCTCACACATGATCCATGCATTCTGTCTAGATTTTATAATTACCTTCGGTAGGAAAGAAATAGTAGAGCGCATTTATTTTATTTTAGCCCAGCCACGAGTAAATAAATGATTTAGACCTCCAGTTTTTTTTCTGGTAATAGTAACTTTTATGTTCTAACAGATTCATGATGTGAAAGTCCATGATATATGCATTCCATTGGCCATATTATTCATCTAATTGGTAACCATTATACACAAGTATTGCACAGTATTCTAAGTCATTCCACAGCTAGCTAATAAACTGTCAGTCAGGTTACTTAACTTCTGATGTGTTTTCCTTGTTTCTTGTTAAATTTTGGGTAGATAAATGTCTATTTCTTCCTCTTTATGTCACTTGGTGAGTCATAAATCTTTTCATTTTCCTGTTCTATCATTCAGTTTTTGTGAATTTCCTAATGAATAATTGATTATCACAATATCATGGTAAAGAGAATCTTACTGTAATTTCTCTTTTAGTAGAATTGTTCAAGCTTTCTGATCCTTCTTAAAGAAGGTTTGGTAATTTCTTTTTTATTTTATAGGAAATTGTTGGTTTCGTATAAATTGTCAAGTTTAATGGTATCCATTCAAAATAGCTCATTAGCTTTTTAAGCCTGGCTTAATAATAAGAAGAAACGCCTACTCTTAGATCCCACAAATGCAGTGCTCATTTCTGTTCTACATATTTCCCAAATAATGGCACACTAACCTTCATGATTAGAGAGTCAATGAAAATTATTGTGGGTTTCATAACAAAAAAAAGAGAGAGTAATATTCCATAAAATAAGTGCTATTGATATGATTCTCCCAATTTTAGAGTGGAAGTAACTGAGGCATAAACCCAAGTCATATCTGATAAATAATACAGCCAGACAGTCTGGATCCCCAGTCTTTGGTTTTAATGTTTTTAACTTACCTGGATTACGTGTTTATTTTCTTCGATATTTCACTTTGCTTTTTTTTGAGATTATTATTTTTGTGTGGGTTTTGTTCATATGGCTTGTCTCATGATTATTTCTCTTTGCATCTCTGCTCTGTTTTGTGAAATATTCAACTTGATCTTATATCTCAGTAGTAGCAACCTATTAAGTATTATGAATTCTTTTTTAAATTTAGAAGTCAAGGCTTAATTCTAGAAAGTTTTTTCATTCTTCAGAAACTCTTCAGAGGATTGTCATTATTTTCAATTAATATTCTCATGTCTCTAGATTTGGTATTCTTTCAATGTTGTTCAGCATCGTCTTGTTCTTTCATATTACTAATTTGTTTCAAAGAAGTTATAACTAATTTACTTCATTAGCTACTTGTTTGTTTGTTTTTCCATAGTTCCAGATCAGTCCATTAGAGTCCTTAAGACACTAGGAAATACACCAATAGGGGGAGGCATATGTTTGTTGAGTGCAACATTACAAGGGCTAGGAAATGGTTTCCTCTGAGCTATGATGCACAGGAAAAGTCTCTTGGTAACAGCCCTCTCTGGATGTAAGAGGCCATCAGCTTCTTTGCTTATAGACTGAGTAATTCTGTCTCAGTACTGAGTACCTTGGAATTCTAATCTCAGCAGGACTGAGGATAGCCTCCAGAGGTCATTCATGTGGATACTACAGATGGATCTCCTTATTTTGCCATGAAATACACAGATCTCCATGATGTAGAAGAGAGGCAAACCTTTTGTTGGTGGCTTTCCAGTTCTCTCACTATACAGTAGAGAACGAGAGCCATTCCCTGAAATGTACCTGAATAAAAGAACCTTTTGCAGATTACGTAAACTAAACAAGCACTATATGTTTTGCTGTGTTATTTGAAAGGAGGTAACACTATGGGAAGGAATCAGGGATATGTGTTCAGGCTGCACCTTCCCAGCAGCCACTTTATTCACATTGCTTTTGGAAAGGTACTCTTCTGACTCTTTTATTGCACACAATATAATAAAATGTTAAGAGTAACATCTTAGGCTTTCCATTATACATTTTACATTTTGAAATGCAAAGTCCATTGCATTTTATTTTAAAAATTGTTTATATTGTGAAAAGTTCACCCACTGACTAATGAACTATTCTTACTTTGCTCTTCAGCATAAAATGTAAAGCTAAGTAAAACATTTTAAAGGAAAAATATGTTTCACAACATTACGTGGCAAATTTAAATGTTGCCGATTAACTGAGAACAACAGCAATTAATATTCGAGATAGTGTACCATGCAAGATTCAGTCATGAAAGTAGAACCACTAGAAATGATAGAGAGTGTAGAATTTACACAAAAGGTTTAAATTTGTACGATTATAGGTACTGGTTCCAGTTTATGTACACTGTTGGCTCTGTTTTTGGTGTTGGTCCTGAAGAACAGGGCGGTCTGTCAGTAAGGGAAGATAGGTGTGAAAGGGAGGAGAGTAAACTGGAGCCCATGAAGACCAGCAGGAATCTGCACTGGTCTCTCACAGTCTCCAGTTTTGATGATGAAGGGGAAATGCAAGAGACACTAATGCCCAGGGGTTGCAGAAAATGAGGAAGATCTGGCGGGCAGTGAAGAAGCTCTGGGCCTGGCTGCTATCCCAGGCCAACAAGGTGAGCCAGAAAATCTGCTACAATATGTGTGCACTACGACCGCGCCTCACTCTGCACTGCCCTTCTAAGCCTAAAAAGAACTTGGCCGCTCGTTCACTTTTGTCTTCCAAATCCCACGCAGAATGTCTCCCGTGGCCCATGATGATCTAGAAATACAGAGTTGGAAAATAGTACCAGCTTAATTAAGTCAGTTGACCCAATACAAATCCACAGCAATGAGTAAGAGAATGTATATGAGTCTATGGGATTTTTAAAAAGTTGTTGTAAAGGCCTATCTTTGCTCTGAAAAGAACAATGGAACATCCTGAGAAATAACTATATTAGTGTACTAATTTGATGAATTATAGTTACAAAATATATATTAATGCATTAATAAATTATATTTCAAGAAAAAGAAACATGCTAGTGAATGGATTTCTGAATACTATTAGGATTTGAACACTCCTTGCCAATTTGATATTTTTTTTTAAATTTTTTTTTCAACGTTTTTTATTTATTTTTGGGACAGAGAGAGACAGAGCATGAACGGGGGAGGGGCAGAGAGAGAGGGAGACACAGAATCGGAAACAGGCTCCAGGCTCCGAGCCATCAGCCCAGAGCCTGACGCGGGGCTCGAACTCACGGACCGCGAGATCGTGACCTGGCTGATGTCGGATGCTTAACCGACTGCGCCACCAGGCGCCCCTGATTTTTTTAATATCTGGAGGTTTTGGGTTTTTTTTTTCCCTCCTGATTTCTTCTTGTCCTTACATAGCAACTTCAGGACAGTCATATTTAAACCATAATGTTGTTAAAATATGGTTAGTAGATTAATCATAAACTGTCTTGAGGGGTCAAAAAATGCCTATTTGTCCAAAGAGAAGTGATATTGTTCTATAACAGAAATAACGATCCCAAGTTTAAGAAAAATGACATACCGAATGTGGTATGAGAATATTTTGTGAAACCCAAGTGCAAGAAACAAGAATGCTAAGCTTATCTTACTTTTTTCACACCAATTTAGTGCCCATTAAAGATTATGAAGGGTAAAGTTAAATTGATTCAGTACTAAAATTCTATGATGCTTTTCAAACCAATGTAATGATAACATATTATTCAGATTTGGGGTTTCATTAACACTGAAACAAAAATGAGCAGAAGTTATAAATTTTCTCCCTTGGAATAGTAAAGTGCTAGAAAATTCCACCAAATTACTATAGTCTTCGAATAATAAAGAAATCAAACCAAACTTGAATATTAATTTATTAATTAAATTTATTAATGATGTAAGCTTTGACCAACCTAGTGAACTATTTTAAAAACTTATCAAATATAAACAAAGAGATTGTCATTGCTTGTTCTTAATCAGTGAAGAGCATTTAGTCAATCATTGTCTCCAAATTTCTGTGCATTTTGTCTAGTCTTTCTTTTTTTAAATTTAATTAACTAAGCCGGGATTCAGCAAACTAGAAAACTAGAGCTAAATACTTGTCACACATTTTTTAGCATGAACCTCAAGCTAAGAATGTGTTTTACATTTTTAAAGGTGGTAAGAAAGCACAAATAAAACAAACCTAAAACAAAGAAGAAGATGCAACAAAGTCCATAGGTCACCCCACAAAACCTAAAATACTTACAACCTAGCTCTTCCAAGCAAGTTTACCATCCCTTATACTAGACTGTAAGTTCTTGGACATGATAGATATGCTATTCACTTTTATGTACTTAGACTAATACATGCTTGGTGACACATAACAGATTTGTTGATTTTATGAAAAAGTACTTGGTGTTCACTAATATTGGGGAGTCATATCAAGTCTGGACCTAATGGTATAGCTATCTGAAAAGGTCCCAAGTAGCAATTACCAGCACGTTGCAGGAAAAGACTTGAACGTGCACTGTGGCAAAATAGCTATTGTACTTACAAAATTCGTACATCCCTTTAATCCTTAATTCGAAGTTGTCCTGGAATGTGACTTCCTAGCTAATGATTCTATTTCCTAGCTAAACTGGTATCTAGGTGTGGACTTGTGACCAGCTCTTATTTGAGTGAATGAAAGATTTGCCTTTTTTCTTCAGCTTGCCAGATTCGAAGAGCATCCAAAGTATAACATGCATGCACACACATTCACACAGCACAAATCATAATATGTCATGAAGGGTTTGCATGTAGCAGGGTGAGTCATGCATTATACTGCATCCTAAAACCATTCATCTAAATATACAATTTGACCAACAGTACCTTAAGTGTATATGTATTCAGCTGTAACAAAAATTAATTTTACACACAAATCTGCCTTTGGCAATGTCCACAGTGTTTTGCAGCATGCAAGTCAAGGACTACTGGCATAGACTCTAACTTTCTGCCAACCACTTGACTCCCGAGTGCCTCATTATTTTTATGCAATTATAAAATGTATGATTGAGAGGCTATTTTTAGAGTAAAAAATGAACTTGACCAGAATATCTAAACAAACCCAACACTGTATATAATTGATTGAGAGAAATAGGTAAACTGAGTGAAAATCTTTAACCTAGTTTATTTCCTTCCTCCCTCCCTCCTTCCCTCCTCCTCCCTCTTCCTCTCTCTCTTTCTCTCTCTCTGCTTCTTTCTTTGTTTCTTTCTTTCTTTGTTTGTTTCTTTCTTTTTCTTTCCTCTCCGCTTCTTTCTCTCTCCCTCCCTCCCTTCCCTTTCCTTCCTTCTTTTCTTCCTTCCTTCCTAGACTTTTCTGAGGCATTGTTTTCACATTCAATTCATGAAATCCATTGAAATTTAAAATGTTATGCACTATTTCTCTACTAAACATTGCCCTCTTTAAATTATTCCTTTAAATGTTGCCACAGTAAGTACAAATAGTTCAATATATATGTGCTTTAAAAAAATGATGGACCCATACAAAAGCATTGGTGGGAGAGGGAGCTGCAGTGGTGGAGGCAAGGACCTGTTGACCAATCTACTCATTTCAGTGAGGAAGATTATTGTGAAGCTATTTGCTGACCCAAAGATCATTTTCTTGTCTTCTTTCCTGCGAAAATGATCTTTCTTTTGTTTAGGAATCAGGTGGTGATATATTGATGTTAAGGAAGTTAAATCACTTAACCCCCAACTCATCATTGGTCTAAATATGTATGGGTGATTCTATTCCACTGGGCAATGCGATAGAAGATTTCTTCTTTAGCTTCTGGAAAGATTATCATACCTATTAAAAAAGAGTGGCAGAAGAAGGCTTTGTTTCTGTGATACCACTTACTTTTTGGATACTGGTGTGGGTTCTGATGCCTTTTTACAACCATTACTCTGTAGATGTGAAATAGACTTGTGGAAATCACCCCCGTTCTTAATGAAATTTATAAGGCACTAAATGAAACTTTGGATAGTTTGTTTTATGTATTTATTTTTTTAATATTTATTTATTTTCAAGTGAGCAGGGGAGGAGCAGAGAGAAAGGGAGACACAGAATCAGAAGCAGGCTCCAGGCTCTGAGCTGTCAGCACAGAGCCTGACATGGGGCTCGAACCCACAAACTGTGGGATCATGACCTGAGCTGAAGTCAGACGCTTAACCGACTGAGCAACTCAGGCACCCCTGGATAGTCTGTTTTAGAAATTTAGTTAAGAAAAATATAAATACCCTTAAGATTTAAAACATGATCAGGATTTGTAAATGAAAGCCTTTCTAATTCCTGTCTTCAAGGCATATAGCATTGATGTAAAGCACATAATAAAGATAAATATGAAAATCCACTCTTATTTTACTGCCTTGAGATCTTTCCCAAGTGCTTTAAATATATCAGCTCATTTAATCTTGAAAACATTCTGAGATAGATATTAATATATTGGCCAAAGAAGAAATTGATATACAAAGATATATAATTTGACAGAGATAATATATAGCTGATAATTGAACCAGCATTTAAACCCAGCCAGTTAGCTTGGGAGTCTGGGATTTCACACTAAATTAAATGATTTCTTTAGGAAAACAAAAACAAAAGCAAAACACTCCATGAAGACTAATGATATTTCTTCTTAACTTTTCACTTCTAATAAAACCTAACAAATTTACTATGAACACTATAAAATACAATGTCCAATTTTTAAATGACTGTACTATTTAATAATATACCACTGAAATTTAAATGTCTCAAAATTTTTAATAAAAACCTATATATATATATATTTTTTTTTTTTCTTTCTTGTCAGATGCCAGTATACTTCATTAAATTTATTTATTTATTTCTCTAATCCAAAAAAGGCAGGAAGAAGAAAACTATGATAAAGTAAGTGAAAAGTTTGGAACAGATTGTGGAGAGTCTTGTACTTCTCAGTTTTTCAGAAATAATTAAATATAAATTTATTACAAGAGCCATCTAATTGTATAACTAAAATTTTAATTTTTCCTTTAAGGAATAGCTGAGGTATATGTGAGTATGTCTACATTCCTGGTGCACTGAGTTTTTGTATTCCACTCACTGGAGGAAGAAGTAAAAGGAATGCCTATATACTAGAAGTTATATTTGGTCATATCTACATTTCCTCTTATTTCTACTATTAGAAATATTCAATAGTGCTAGGAAAATGTACAAAACAATATTGGCTCCATTAATATAGTCACTATATTTACATGAGGTGATATGATGTGAATGTGATGAGATTCTACTTGGTACATTATTTTCCTAGGAAACAAGTAGAATAAGATTATTTTAAACTGAAATCCAAATGATTTATTTCATTAAATATTTTCATAACATTCACTCTCTATGACCCTGGCTGTGGTCTAATTCTCTAGGCTTTCATTCAATTGCCTGGTGACTCAGTCTGCCCTCTGTGTACATTGTAAATGGAATTATATGCTTCACTTTGATATTTCAAATTTGCTTCTGAATCTTTTCTATAAAATTAACCTACTTTTTATGCTCACCAAACTCTAAGTCAAGAAAAAATTCCTCCTGAGCTCAATTTAAGCCTGGGGGTATGCATACTACATTCAGTGTTCAGGGCACTAAATTGACTTGAGGGAGAAAGAGGTGGAACCAGGACAATACTGGCAGAATCTGACAGGATGAAATAAATTTTCTTTAAGGTCTTATTTAACTCTGCAGTATATATTTTCAGACATACTGCAGGCTATTTCAGTGCAGACTATGGACTTTGCATGGAATTATTTTTTAAATAAACAGGAAGGAAGAGAATGCTACATTATATGGAATGAATTACATCAACTAAATTTTTCATCTAGTTGTCATGACAACTCTCATATTTTCCATAATGTGTAGTCTATTAAGTGTTGAACTAGATGTGCTTAAAAAAAAAAAGATAGTAACATTCGGGGAGACATTTTCCATTAGAATTCTTTGAAAGGACCACAGGATTATTATGCTTCAACAAACAACCTGTCATCCTTATGCTATTCCTTGGATCACAAAATGGGTGAGAAAAGCATGAAAAACACCCTATATTATCAGGGTTCATTGATATTTTCTTTAAATGTCAGGTACTTCAACCATCAGCAGATTCTTGGGTCCTATCTATGGAGACTTTGACAGCTGTTGTCCAGCTAACATTGAATATCTCCACGGACAGTAAATTAACCACTTCTGTGGGGAAATTCCTTGAGAGTAAATAAATTCTAAATATTAGTACACTCTTCTAAAACAATCTCTCTTTATCTTTGACTCATTTTTCTTCCTTTTGTAGTTATAAGCTTGAAACTTCTTCCAAATCACTGCTGTTAAAATAATTAAAGCCAATTTATATTTGAATTGAATCCTCTAGTTATCAGATTAAATAATATAACTCTCAGCAGCTATTTATATACAGCTAACTATGAATACTGTTTCCATTCTGATATATTTTTGTAAGAGAGGTACTCCAGTTTGGTCTAGATCAAAAATTAGAGAGTATGCATCTTTTCCATCATTCCATAGCCTTGATTGCTTTAGAAATATTGTCTTTATAATCATTTATAGATAGTAGTTGCAGGACTTCTAAAACAGGTTTGGCCATAAAAAACAAACAAACAAAACAATGCGGGGGATCTCATTGGATAACATCACCACTCCTAAATCCAGTAAATCATTCTAACGCCACCAATTTTTAGTTGCACACATGAGTCTGGTTTCTTAAAGCCTCTTTCTCTTCTCCAGTCGCTCATTCTTTCCTAAAGTTGAAATAGGAAACAAACATGCCTAAAGAATAATCAAGACATAGCGTATTTTATAGTCATATAATTCCATTTTACTATAAAGCAAAGTGACTTTTATCGCTCCCTAAATTTATCTAATTTTCAAAATCATTTTAACCAATATTTGACCCTCAATATTGTGCCAACCACTTTGCGAAAAGACAGAGGAATGAAGATGCATAAACTAGCATTGATAATCTAGGAAGAAAAGCAAATGTATACACAGAAATTTCAATGTAATAGCTTATGTTATTATGTAGTTCTATAAACTGAATGTTTGTGCTCTTGCTGCATTCATATGTTGAAACCCAATTCTCAACCTGCTGGTATTTGGAAGTAGAGCCTTTGGGAAGTAATTAGGCCATGATGGTAGCCCTTAAGAATGGAATTAATGCTCTTTATAAAGCAGAGCGCCCTCACTCCTTCTGTCATGTAAACACAGCCAGAAGGCAGCTCTCTATGAACCAGGAAGTGGGCTCTCACCCTACCAGCACCTGATCTTGGACTTCCAACTTTCGAGAACTGTAAGGAATAATTTTTGTGGTTTATGAGCCATCCAGTCTATGGTATTCCATTACAACAACCTGCCCAGACTAAGACATGTAGAGAACCCCATTGCAACACAGAATAAAGACAGGCTGTTTCAAAGGTTTTCCCTGAAGTGATGAAGACAGAGATAAGGCCTAAGCATATATGGAAAAATTTGTCCAAGGTTTGTGGGAAGAGCATTTTAGGCAGAGGTAAGATTGTGATGAAAAGAAACATATGTGTAAAATAGTAATAGGTGTGTGAAGGAACCACAATCCATCAAGCATTTTAAAGTATAAATCTAGATAGGACACTGCAGAAATAGGTATATGCCAAGTCACACTGACCCTTGAATAACTTGTTCCAAAACTTGAATTTCTCTGGTATAGTGATCCATTGATGAGTTTTAAGCACATTAGTGATGGTGCCCTATATTGTCTTCTGGTGGGAATCTATATTATTTCCTTCATTAGCTGGAAACTAAGGTTTCTTGAAGGTAAGGTCTTACTCCTAACATGTTACTTTTACATCTAGCATGGTTCAGAAGACATTTAATAAAACGATAAAGTAAAATGTTGACCTTACCTTTATAAATATTCTACTGTAAGAAGTCATCTGATGTATCTTTTAAAGATTATGATCAGTCAACTCTTGTCCTCAGGTTCTAATCATTTTATATTGGATAAATCCTAAAGACATGCATGTAATTAATTCCTCAATGCAAAACATCGGCCACTTTAAAATCTTTTATGTGCAAAGAAGTCTGGTTTTCACAACTGGGAAAATTTTAGATTTTTTCAGTACATCTGTGAGACGGCCTGACATCTGCCTTATAATATGTCAAATTTTGAGAAAAGACTAATTAAAGGGAAAATCTTTTTAAACCATACTTCTATCAGAGCAATCATTTGCAAAACTTCAACCTCAAAGCATAGAATCTCTAGTGGATTCACAGTGTTGATTCATTTTATGTGTCTGGAAACTAATTCATATCTACATGGAATTACACAATCATTATTCTTTTGTGACAATTCACACTCCAGAAGACAAAGCTATGTCCTGGCACAAGGTGAATGAGATTGCTGCCTAGTCAAAACGAGCCAGAATACATGGCAGAAAACAGACATCACTCATGAGCAGTAAATTATAGCACATACTTGCTACTAAATCCTGGAAGAAAGGATTATGATGCTCTTTAACAGCTCTGTTAGACATACAGAAAATAGAATTGAATTTCAATACATTAATTTATGGCCAATTTAGTCACCAGAAAATGTAAGCAATCATGGGAAAAATACCAAGTCCAAGATTCTATCTTCACTCTGTTACATGTAGGTGACTGGGGAGACTCCCTACCACTTTGGTTTTGATAGACTAAGTTTCCCAACATAAATACTAAGTTTAAAAAACTACTGTGACCATTGTTCTTCTTTGGCAAATCTGAACCACTTAATTTTGTTGATTTGTGTGCATAGTTAATGAAGTCAAAATTTTGATTTCAATCTCTACAGGAAGCCAGTTAGCTTCACACAGAAAGTGTTCTCCTAATGCAATAAATTGTACTCAACCATAATGGAAATTAGGTGAAGTTTAAACTATCTCACTTATGGAGAAGACAGTATGTGGTACAGTTTCTTATCTAGGTGAGGCCATCAATATAATTTTGAAAGTGCATTTTTCAAGTGTTTTCTAGAATAAGGATTTTATTTTTATCTTATTGTAGTGATTTTTCAGATTATCTTATATAATAACGGCATACTTAAATTACACATTTATTAATATTTATCTTAGCATATTATTTGCAATTTACATGTCATTTAAAATAGTTTTCTTCATTTTATGAACTTCTCAGATAAGCATGTGCTAGAGTTTTGAATTACATAACCTGTATAAGAACACACGAAATGATTTGTAACATATTCAGATATCTTTTACTATCATACATAAAATTAATTGCTTCATTTTCAATATATAGAGATATTATGTATGTCTTTGAGTTCAAAAAGAACAATGCAAAGAATGTCAATATTAGGATTATGCCTAAATTGTGTCCTCTTTCTTCAACTTTTTAATATAATGTATACACTCCAAAAATCATTTGGGTAAATACTGCTATTTCATGAACATTAAACATAATTTTATACTGATATTCTCCCATAAAAGGAAAGTATGTGTAGATGTGTGTTTTGGCTATTAAATCCTCCATCTAAAAGAAGGCCAAGGTGCTTACATTTTAATTATTTCTCATTCTTAAAATTATTATAAGTTCCTCATCAGCATACATACATAACCATGTTTGTAAATGCTACATTAAAAACAAAAGGAGGCCATTAGACTATGCCTAGTGACGCAAAATTAAATAGAATGGAAACCTCCATCCCTTGCTATTTTTAAAATTTTAGATAAGCTATAATTCCCACACATTAATTCAGTGAATCATTGTTTAATTTTGAGCTATAGTTTCTTTGGATAATCGCAACTTCTGTCAAATGCACTTATTTACTGCTTTTGCTTTAAAAGGAAAAAGGGAAAAAAAAAAGAAATTCTTGAGCACTTTCTATTCATTTTCAGATTTTATTCTCAAACCTACCCAATACATTTTGGGATCTAAGTTTTATTTATTTATTTATTTGCTTACCTATTTACTTATTCATATTTTTTAAGTTTATTTATATATTTTGAGAGAAACAAACACAGCACAAGTGGAGGAGGGGCAGAGAGAGAGGGAGAGAGAATCCCAAGCAGGCTTTGCACTGTTGGTGTAGAGCCTGATATGGGGCTCGAAACTACGAAACCGTGAGATCATGACCTGAGTCGAATCCAAGAGTCAGACGTGTAACTGAATCTTGAGTCGAAACCAAGAGTCAGACGTGTAACTGATGGAGCCACCCAGGGGCCCCTATTTATTTATTTTTATAAACAAATCTTCCCTTATCCAAGAATCAGAAGGAAATCAGGTAAATGGCCAACCAACTAGTAAATATCAAAATTTTTGTAATTATAATAGCAAATAGTAGCAACTCATTTGTCCCTTGATTGCCCCCTAACTGACTTTTAAGTATTGGAACAGAGTGTATCTGTTAGATTATGTTAAATTCCATTAATCTGGCATACATAAACCTAGAGATAAGAAGAAAAACCCAAAGTTTCAATGTCTTGGAACAATAAAGGTTTACTACACTCTTACCTAGAGTCTATAACTTGCCTAGAGAACTAAGGCATGCTGCTTCAGGTGTTGCCTCAGCATGTCTGACATTTCCAATCTTTTAGAACCAATGTAACAAAGTTTTGTGTTAAGCTAACCAGAGTAGGTCCCAGATGGAGTCACTCATGCTAAGCCCCACATCAACAAACCCAAACTCAACTGAGTTTCTATCCCTGGCTCTCCCAGAAAAGAAAGGCCTAGGTCAACCACTCAGCACTTTCCTACTCAGCAGGAGTAAGCAACCTAATTCCAAGACTTCCCTTTGCTCTATGTAAGGAAAGTAACCCTGCTTTAACGAATCAGTAAATGCCAAGTATAACTTCCTTATTCCTGTTCACTGTGAGATTTGTAAAAATCTCTCATCTGGTTCAGCTCTTCAGTGTTCCTTTCTAATTGCTGGACTGGATGCTACCTGATTCATGAATCATTGAATAAGAGCCTACTAGATCAGTAAATTGTCTGTGGAAAATTTTCTTTTAACAATTATTATGGCACTGGTAATTAGATGCTTTAACAATGTTGAATTTTATCCAGATCTGTGATCCTAGAAAACATCCACAGTTGAAGAAATCTCCATTTTGTTCCAGGAAACAGTCCACTATAAATAAACATCTTTCCCACATGATTTAGATGAGACTCACGGATGCCCCCTTGTTTAGCTATGACCAGGCTAGACATGAACACTCCAGATTCCCCTTTTTCACCTCATAAGTGATTAGCTGAACTGCTTGCCCCCGGTGATCAATTGGAACAAAATGCTTGTTAACCAAATTTTATTTAAGATCTTTTCCTTCCATCAGGCTCCTGAACTTTGGCCACCCTTGGCCTAAGTTAGGATATTGCCTTTCCTTAAATGCCACTCAGGAGAATAAACTGGCCTCCAGATAAAACATTCTCTGATCTTCTATCTAATCATACCACTTCTATTCATCCCATTGCCCCACAGTCAGTTACTTTTTGCCTTGTTTACTCCTTCCTGTAAAAGAAAAATGATCCTTTTTGCCTAACACTATAGGCATTTCCATATCTTACGTTCTAAATGTTTTCCCTATCTCAATAATTACCCTTCACCATGGAGACCCTTGCAATAACTTTTGTGAATTGTCTTACTTACTCCTTACTGTAGCTGGATTTGTTTGTTATTCTACTGTTTTTGTTTATATTTAGAATTGGCCTGTTTCAATTCTCATTTTTCATTAGAGAAAGCAATGCATGTAGCCATGCTTGACTTCAAGGTCATGAAAATGCTATCCCCAATGGCTCAGAAAAACTAGGAATTATTATTACTTCCTTTACAGAATTCACAACAAAATACATGAACATTTTCTATTTAAAGAGAGGTGAAAAACCCTCTTCTCATGATTCTCACAAAACCATCATTTCTCAAAAAAACAAAAAACAAAAAAACTTCTATTTGGTTTTTGGTCACAAGACTTCTAATCCCTGTAATATCGTGGTATTATCTTAAGCTCCACTGGGATCTGCTTTAGTTTTCTTTCAGATTTGGCAGTTTTCTTTCATGCTACCCAACATAACATTTTGGTATACTAAATTTAAAAAAAAATAATAATAATAATTAGATACCCTGTTGAATGTAATTTTAAAATTTTCTATTATAAGATCACTGACTACATATTCATCTAACAGTGATTTTCCAAACAGTAACTAAACAAAGGACAAAGGTTATATCACTTTGTCATTATCTGTTTGAAGATTCAGAAAAATGTTTGTATTCTGTAAATGTAATATCTAGATTAAGAGTTGGCACACTGTGTGTCCTGTGGGCCAAATCTGATCCACTGTCTGTGTTTACAGTCCAAGAGCTAAGCCTGCTTTTTGTTTGTTGTTTTTTTGTTTGTTTTTGTTTTTGTTTTAACTTAATTACATTTTTAAAGGTGTAAAACAACAACCACTGGAAGGATTTGGAGGTTGGGGAGAGGATATACTTTAACACATAGTCAAAAATATTTACTATCTGTCTTTTTGTGACAAAAAAATTGCTGACCCCTAATTTAGATAAGTATATATCAAAGTTAGAAACAAGATTAAACTAGTGACTATCTTTAATTATATTTATGTTTTATAAAACAGTTCAGTTTAAAAAAGACTAAAGATGTATGGCATATATTATATTTAAATTACCTAAAATTTCTAAAAGGTTTGGATTAACTCATTCTCAGATTTTAAATAAATATAAATGTTATACAATATCTTCTACTTCCATTGTGTGAGTTCTTTTAAGTTACTAGTAGAAATACATGATAACTCTCCTTTAAAGCATTAAATAAATTTATAGTATAATTCTGTAATGTAAAATGTTGAATTTTCAACCAAAATATTAAAAAAATATATATCAATTTTATATATTTTGTAACTGTATTTCTCAGCAATTGTCTCACCAACAAAGCTCACTGAATACATAACATATGCAAACTTATTATATTTTAAGTTTTGCCAGGGCTCAATTATGCCACTAGATGGAGCATTTAGCACTGCAGAGAACTCTTGAAGAAAACTCCGCGTTGTTGTTGTGTGTTAAATACAGTGTAAAGGGAAAAGACATAAAAAGTGTGAGGGGAAGAACACTTTTCTGAAGTTTTATTGAGTTATCTCAAAGTCACCTAAACACTATGTGATTATTTTATAGTCAAGAATTAATTTTAGGCTACCCAAAATGATACACAAGCTGAATGATCAGACTTTATACAAAGAAAAATTGCAGTGATGTTTTAAATGGACTTTTCAGTTGTATTTGTAATTTTGTCTGACTTGACATATATTCTAATATAATTGTGTTATTGTGAGGCGTTGAGAGCAAAGAAATACCACTATTATTAACATTATATCATGGCAATTAAAAAAAAATAATGGAGCCTATATGAGTTGGCACTGGTGACAGGAAAAAAAGAAGAGAAAGAGAAACGATTGTACATTGATGAAAAGGAAGCAGCAATAAATGCTTCGCTGTTACTGCATGGCTCAGAAAATAAGAATAGTGTAACAAAGAGTTATTTCACTTGTCTGGACCTGAGAGGGTCAGTCACAATGGAAAAGGCAGAGAGTCAGGGTCTACAGGTTCAAGCCACAGAATTGAAGAACAGCATGTTATGCACCATTTATCAGTCTCCATTTTTAATGTATTGTCCTCATGTATCTATAGATATCTATGTTTTATCTTATATTTTAATTTTTTTAAGTTTAATCATTTTGAGAGACAGAGCAAAGGAGGGGCAGAGAGAGAGAGAGGTAGAGAATTCCACGCAGTCTCCATGCTGTCAGCGCAGATACCAATGTGGGGTTGGAACCCACAAGCCATGAGATCTTGACCTGAGCTGAAACCAAGAGTCAGACACTTAATTGACTGAGCCACACAGGC